>NC_066582.1:480431185-480786080 GCF_024323335.1 Lathyrus oleraceus | reverse complement strand
TTTATTTGTTTATCCATGATTAATCAATTGACATTTGAATTGATTTAGATCCTTGAATATGTTTGCACTTGTTGTATAATTCTCATTTTACTTGATCTCATACTAACCCCATTTTTTGTTTTGTTTCCATATGTGACTTTGAGATTCAAACACACTTTTAATTAGTCATGCTCCTGGTTGCGAGACCATTCTCATTTGGGGTTTTATCGCTATTTTCCCTTTCCTTTGGAATAAATAAAATCTGGTGACGACTCTGTATTTTTCGCGGTGCAACACAGATATTTCAACTTGCTTCCGCGTCATAAATTTATTTAAAACTATTTTTGTCAAAGTTTTTAACTTGAGATCTAGTCACACCCCTTCTATATCTAAGTTTATCGTCTAAGAAGTGGTATCAGAGCTCTGGTTTATTTCGTGCTTAAGATTTGCTTATTAGATAATGGTTATCAAACTTAAAGGGGCGTACAATAGAGCACCGAGTTTCACCAGCGAAAATTATGGCTATTGGAAAACTTGTATGCGTATCCATACCAACTTGGTTGATAAGGGTGTATGTGACGTCATCATCAATGATCCTAGCCAAATTACAATCACCAATGGTGAAGGCGTCGTCGTACCAAAATTGGAAAATCAATAGAATGATAATGATAAAAAAATTTGGTCACATGATTGGAAGGCACAAAATATTCTTATATCCGCATTAGGTGTTGATGAGTATTATCTTGTTTTTCATTATGAAACCGCCAAAGTTATGCGGGACGCATTAGAAGTTTCCCATGAGGGAACTAATGAGGTCAAACAATCTAGGATCAATACATTAAATCAAGAGTTTGAACTCTTTTGTATGAAGCATGGTGAAACTATTGCCGACATGCAAAAGAGGTTCACACATCTTATAAATCGGTTGAATGCTTTAGGTAATCATATTTCCAATGATATTACTACTAATAAAGTTTTGATATGTCTTAATAGGGAATGTCAACCTAAGGTCATCGCAATCAAAGAGGTGAATGGTCTTAAAGCACTTGATCTCACTGCTTTGTTTGGCAAATTGGAAGAACATGAGCAACAATTCACTTGCTTGGAAAAATGTGAGTATAAGCTTCAGAAGAAGGTAAAGAAGAAGAAAGGTAAACATAAGGAGGTAGAAATGAAGTATATTTATCTAAAGACTTCAAGTTCAAGGTCCTCAAACCATTGAGCAAAGTGATTGTGAAAAAAGTGATGACAAGAAATTCGATGATGAAGACATAAGGTTGTATATCTCATCATAACCTATCTTGTTGTTATTATTGCAAGAAATGTCACACTATTGAAAAATGCAAGTTTAGGAGACTCTTAGCTTCTAAAAGTGTTTTTCAATGGATGCCAAAATGCAACCTTGTTTTTACTCACCCCCAAGGACCCAATGAAGATTGGATCCCTAGCATTTTTTTGTTTATTTTACAGGATAAATGTCTTGACTATATAAAGAGAGTATGAGATATTGTGTGTGGATGCTCAAGACATACGACGGAGGACATCTATTTATTTCTTTGACTTTGTGGCAAAGAAGAAGGGATGTGTTACCAAGGAGGTTAACATTTAGTGTTAATTTAATTTGTAAATGTGTGTTGATTATTATTAATGTTTCATATCCGAGAAATGTCATAAAAGTTATTTTTGTTTCATGATGTAGGTATATCTTCAAAATACATACTCAAGGACATCGAATAGGGGATTGATCTACCCAAAGTGATGAAACCTAGGGAGGAGCAAGATGACTATCATGAAAAAGACAAGAATGAAAGCCCAACCATAAAGGATGATCATCAAATTAATAATCTTCTTGGATACATTATTAATCATATTTTCGGGTACTTGGTTAAAGTGAAAAGTGGTAAGATCGTTGTTGTCTACTGGTTTTGTGGCACATTTTGCATTTATTCCAACTTTCATTTGAGAGTTCATTGTGGAGTGCATGTGCATCCTCCGTCATTCGTACGGTAAGGTAATATCTTTTCAACTTTAGCTTTGTATGGAAGTTCTTTGTTTTACCTGTTTATTTTTCAAAGGTATGTGATTTATTTTATGTATAATATGTGTTATGAGTGTTCATATTCAAAAAACAATTCAAATGATAATCATTGTGTGTTTCATTTAACATGTTTATAGTGTCCTCATCTTATTATCTTCACATGTATTCCATATTGTTGATATCTTTTGCTTGCTTCAAATATTTCAAGTTATTTGAAATGGACGTGAAAAGTGTGTTTCTTAATGGCTATATTAATGAGGAAGTGTATGTTTCTCAACCTCCCGATTTTGAAAATCATGAGTATCCTAATCATGTTTACAAACTTAAACGAGCTTTTTATGATCTCAAACAATCACCTAGGATTTGGTATGAGCAACTTAGTAAGTTTTTTATTTATCAAGGATACTCTAGGGGAAAGGTAGATACTACACTTTTCATTAAGCGTCAAAGAAAACATACTTTTCTAGTTCAAGTTTATATCGATGATATCATTTTTGGTTTCACTAACATGAAACTTGTCAAGGAGTTTTCTAAGCTTATGCAGGGTGAGTTTGAGATGAATCGCATGGGGGAGTTGAATTACTTCCTTGGTCTTCAAATCAAGCAACTCAACGAAGGGACATTCGTGTGTCAAACTAAATATTGCAACGACTTGCTAAAGAAATTTGGTATGGAATATGCAAAATCTATTGACACTCCAATGCCCACAGATGGAAACTTGGAAAGAAATAAAAATGGTAAGGATGTTGATGTCAAGGAGTATAGTGGTATGATTGGTTCTCTTTTATATCTCATTGCATATAAGCTGGATATTATGTTTAGCGTGTGTATGTATCCTCGATATCAATCGGCTCATAAGAAATCTCATTTAAAAGTCGTAAAATGCATTCTTAGATATCTTCATGGTACTTCTGAGTATGAGATTTGGTATTCTAGGAGAAACGATTGTAATTTGGTTGGTTATACCGATTCCAATTTTGCTAGTTGCAAATCGGATATGAAGAGTACTAGTGGAACTTTCCATATGTTTTCAAATTCCTTAGTAAGTTGGCATATCAAGAAATAGGTTTATGTTGCTTTGTCAACTGCCGAGGCGAAATACGTAGCAAACGGTTGTTGTTGTACTCAAATTTTGTGGCATGATCATTGGAGGTTCTTCAACCCATAGGAAGATCGTCCACTGCAGTTGGGCTTTCAACATTCTCCTCTTATGTGCGACAATAACTACTTGATTTTGATATTAAACTACAACATATTCCTATTATGTACAACAACATTAGTGCTATTAATTTAACCAAAAATCTGGTGCTACACTCTCACACTAAGCATATTGAGATCCGTCACCATTTCCTACGTGACCATGTTGAGAAAGCAGACATCGTATTTGAGTATGTTTATAGTAAAAATCAACTTGCGGATATCTTTACAAAACCTCTTGCGACCGAACCGTTTTTCAACATTCGAAGGGAATTGGGGATACTTGATATCTCAAATCTTGCCTAGATATGATTTGTTGCATGCACTTTATATACTATTGCTCTAACCTTCCTTGGAAGTTCTATCACATAAGAGTGCATCTTTCATCAATTCATAAGCGAGGTAATATTGTTCAATTTTCCCTTTTATAAGTAAGCTTTTACTTTTGCATGTTGTTTATGTTCCAAATGATTGATATTTTTAATGTATGAAATAGTACATGAATGCTCACTTTCAAAAATTTATAATTGATGTATGCAAATTTGTATGGTTATAGTGAATTTATTATATTCTTCTTCATGCTTGAAATATATTATTCGTGCATTGGCTAGTTATTATTCCGGCATGAAATATGTTTGAACATGTTATAATGTTTACAAAAATCTTGTTGTGTGTCATTGTTATGTTTACATCTTATTTTTGGTTTAAGTGGTGGTAAATCTTTATATCGCCTTGCTAGAGCACATGCGTGTGCAGCATTTCGGGAGCACCAAAGGAATATGTCACGTAATTATGTCGCTTTTGTAGCAACTCAAGAAATTTTCATTACATTGTATCCTTCATCTTTCATGTTTATTGTATATGTTATTTGGCATAAGTTGTGACTACCATATTATATTGTTTCTTTGAATGCTTTTTTTTATTTTTTATGTTTAGGCATTCTTTTTCAATATGTACATCATTATATGTGAGCGTTGTGGTATTGATGATCTTATCTCTACAAACCGCCTATGTGTGTTATATTGGTTTGTGTGTGATATAAGATATTTCTTATCGATTATTTCGTTTCTTTTTGATGTTGTAAAATAGGAAGAAGCAAGCTGAAGTTGGGATGCATACATTCAGGGGGAGCCTTCATGAAAATATGAAACACATCATCTCAAGTTTTGCCATCATAAAAAAGGGGGAGATGTGAGTGCCATTTTCTGTTAGACGTATTTTGCATGATGTCAAAACCATGATACTTTGCATGATGTAAGTGCCACTTTCTGTTAGACGTATTTTGCATTAATGTGTATTGGATGGTATCCTCTGATTCTCAATGTGCATCTTAGCATTAGGAAACATAAAAGCATTTGAAAACAAGTTGGAAAAGGTTTCATGCATCAAAATGTGCATCAAAAATATTTTTTGCGAAAAATCAACCTATAGGTCGACACATAGAAGAAATTTGTTTTCTATGTGTCGACACATCCGCTTCATAGGTCGACTCATTTATTGTAGTATTAAAGTATGTAGGCTCTGTTAGATGTGTCGTCTCTACAGGTCGGCACATGCTTCCAACAGATCGACGCACGACCTATACAGGTCGACACATGCGCCTTTCATAGGTCAACGCATTACCTATAAAGGTCGACACATGCGTCGAACAGGTCGGTACATGACTTGTATAGGTCTGCTCATGCAACAAATTTTTTCAAAAATTCATAAATTTTTCAAATCTTTTGCATCCCTTTTGCCTCCAAGCATGCATGCATACAAATACTTCATACATGCATCACTTTCCAGAAAGGTTTCTATAGAGTAGAACCTATACGAAACCAGGATTTCGAAGCATTCTCATCATCTTCAACCTCATTTTATGCATACACACAATCAAATTACACATAATCATTTTTTGATTGGGTGTCATCTAGATTAGGATTGATAATGTCCAATTTAGGTTGATTGTACTGTAATTTGGGTTGTGAACTTTGAGGGTTTCGAATCAGAAAATCAAGATGGGGTTTTCCTTCAAGAACGTTTAGGGTTTGAAGGTTTTGGACAAGATTACGCAATTCGGATCTGATTGAGTGAAGTCTTTGAAAAGTGGGAGATTCTTGCAAAGGAGTAACGTGAGACGGTGGATCGCATTGGTAAATCTTGGGTTTCAACAAGTGCACGTTTTGGATTCGATTTGTGAAAATTTGAAGAACAAGGAGTTTCTTGCAAAGAAGTAGCGTGAGACAGTGAATCAAAGCGGCGTTGTTGGTTACTTGATCAAGGGAAGAGAAAATGTCATAATCAACATCAAACTTAGGGTTTGTAGGGTTGGATTGCTACATTTCTCTTGTATATGCTTTTTACGAAGTAAGGTTAATTACATTATCTCAATTCTAGTTTGAATTAAGGGCAGACGTACTCATAGCGAGGTCGATTGGTGAACTGCTTAAACAAATCCATATATACTCTTTTTATCTCTCTTTTATTTTCGGTTTACAAATTGTTGATTTCATCGATTGTGTGATCAAATTGTTTGGATAATAATTTTAAACACATTTTGAAATTGGTGTTGTTGAGTTGATCATAACTTCTTAGGTTGTGATTGGATTTTAAGATCAACAATATCATATAAATCTCTAAACAATATTGATTGCACATTAGGTGTTCGACAAATTGTTTCTATAGATTTTTGTGTTGAATTATCATTGGAAGTAGACTTCACTTGTTGCTTTGCATTCAACTAGTTATGTTTAATTGTGTTCGATCAATTTGCTATTCATTATCATAGTGTTATTACCATTACACATATTTGAGTTTTTTGATAGCGGATTCAGTTAGACGATTTTGATCCAGGATATTTCAACTTGCTTTCGCGCCATAAATTTCTTTAAAATTGTATTTGTCAAAGTTTTTAATTCGGATCTATTCACCCCTCTAGATTTAAGCCTATCGTCTAATAAAGAAAACAAAGAGAATATTTCAACTCAGATAGCAATGTAGCTAGTGTCGCAACACGACCATTCCGAAGTTATCTCGAGGGATGCTCTTGTCGATGCTGGTTCTCAACAATTAAAAACTCAAGAGTTGCCAAGAAGAAATTACCCATATCACCGTGTTAACAACTCTCATCCCATGATTATGGAGGCGGATACAACAATCATACTCCACCCGATGATCATCGTCCAAGGAGACCTTGCTCCCATAGATCTCGAAAAAGTCAGTTGCCCACCGTCAATGGAACTCGTTCACCAAACATACCATTGACTATCGTAACCCTAAGTCTTTAGAGAAGCCTGCAAACCTGGAATACTATGATTGCATTACTATGTAACTTTGGAGAAGCCTCCAAACCTGGAAACCTATGATAGCATTACTATGTAAATGCTTTAGGTAGTAAGAATTATAGAATTATAAATATAGGAGAAAAGGGAAAAGGAAGGGCATTATGTAATTTGTATGTTGGTTGGTTTATGAGATGTTAGACTCTCTAATTCATAGAGGTTAGTTTATTTGTCAATTGCTAGTTGTAAATAGTTTGTATTATTTGTCAATTCAATAACTGCCATGCTGGAAGTTACATCCACAGGTTTTGTTCCCTTGTTCTAGAGTTTCTTATTTTATCCTTTATTCACATGTTCATCATATAGCCAACATCTATGACTACTACAGTACCAGTTCTCTAATATATTGCTCTAAATAAACAAGAAAACCACAGTAGAAAAAAACGGACATGTCACAATTTGACGGTAATGGTGATGCCTATTGGTGGTTTTCGGTTGTGTTGCTTTGGCATTTTAAGCCATACTATACAGACCTTCTTCCTGTAGCTTGTGAAGAAGATGAACCTATAGTGAGATCAGAATTGTTGACGCCTCACACATTCAACCTTCAACACGAAGAAACAAACCAAGAAAATTCTCTCATTCAGATGACAAGACGAAGAAACAAGGAAAAGGTAGAAATTGCAAAAAGTAGAAGATGAAGAAAATTCTCTCATGAATGTCATCGTCGAAAAGCAACAAGTATTAAAAGCAATCTTTTGTAGATTTCATGGTATGAACGGACACTTTGATGAACAAGGCGTGAATATGGTGTTTGAATCAAGAACAAGACTGTCTATAAAAACTACCGGAGCGATGAGCTTCACTCAAGCTGAACAGCCTAACGCCACCATCGGCAAATCCAGACGGGTCCTTGATGAAGGGTGGATTATCCTCTGGTTTGATAAAACTCGCGTTGTCAGTACCTACTGCTATCATGCTATACTTTGGGGTCAAACATACCATTCAACAAAATATAGTGTATGATCCAGGGATAAGTTATTATGTTTCATGCCTTGCTCTATCACTTTATTTCAAGTTATGGTACCCTACAGAATAAGGCGATAGTTTAGAGAGTATTATTATTAGTAATATGTAGTTTATTTTATTATTATTAATGTTGTGTGTGTTGTAACTGCTTTGCTTTAGGTAGTCAGAATTATAAATATAGAGGGAAAGGAAAAAGGAAAGGCATTGGGTATTTTGTATGTTGCTTGGTTTGGGAGGATACTAGGCTCTCTAATTTTTATAGATTTGTTTATTTGTCAATTGTTGGTTGTAAACGGTTTGTATTGTATGTCAATTCAATAATTGCCTTGCAGGAAGTTACATCGGCGGATTTTTTTCTTTTGTTCTAGTGTTTATATTCTTATCTTTTATTCACATTCGTCATATCCCCAATATCTATGACTAATATAGTATCAGCTCTCTAATATATTGCCTTAAATGAACAATCACAATACTAATTTCAATCATATGGCTCCCTATCATCAAGATTAACCAAGCTCACCAAGCTCTACTTCACTAAGGCTTACAAGGGCAATACCAAAATATGGGTTTCTTGGATATGCCATATTCAAACAAGATTGAAAACTCATAAATGAAAAAAAAGGAAGAAAAAGTGAATGCGTCGTGTTTTAATGAAGAAATGAAGATAAAAAAAAGTGAAATTCAGTCTCAAGTTTCCTCTTTCTAAGCACAACGAGCATCGATTTCAACAGACACGATTCATTAGAAGGTTGAAATCCACATCCAACGATTTAAAATAATTTTTGGAATAATAATTGCATTTTAGTGCACTCATATGAACCTAACTGTGTCATCTCCCTACCCTACGTGCATGGGGGCATGTGGAGGCCATCAGTACAATAATGTTCCGTCTGTACGGAGTGTAATATATATGCATGTTCCTCATGTCAACTACTTTCATTCAACGCCATCACAAAGTTCCCTCTCCACGAGGTATGTTATCAACGAGCATTTTCTCTCAACACTTCATATTCTTGGGTTGGTCTCACTACTTTCTGCATCAACAATCTTCGCTTCAAAGTTGATAACAAAGACTTGGAAGACAATTATTCTGAGCTTGGCCAAAAGGCCCATTAAGACCGACCTAATTCATAGGTTCAATCCAGTAAGAGTGTGCAATCGTTAACGTACAGGTGGACCCCATTCATGGGCCCAGCACAGGAGCACAATCTCACTTCCATCATGATCGTTGATTTACATCTAACGGTCGCCCGCACATCACATAAGACAAACCGAAAACAATTACTGAGTCATCCCCATGTATTCTTTCATTCACATTCGCAATAGTTTCATATCTCTCACACAATAACTTGAGCGTTGGAATACTAACTTTTTGCCGGTATCTCATATGATCACCAAAGAACCATAATCACCACATCGAAAACCTCATTACGGTGCTTGTCATCATCCTCTCATCTATTTTTTTTTTCCAGTAAGATAAATATTAAAATTTGTACATGTACATAAAAGTTTTGTAAGAAGATTTGTAGGAAATTTTAATGTTAATAATTCTCTAGCTAATTGATGTGAATCGATATAAAACACATGATAAATACCTTAAACTAAAAAAATATAAGCTTGCAAGGCCAAGACAAATGAACCAACTTTTTCTCAGCTAGTAGAAAGTTTGCAACGCACGCAGCAACATCATTATTACAGGGGAACAATAACCCGTTTTACTTCAGAGTTCAGACATGCCAATTCATAAGGTTTCATTCATAATAGCTTCTCATGTGATCTTGGCATATGAAGAACAACCAACCTCCTTCTGCAAATATGTTCTGGAAAAAAATCTCATATCAAAATAAAACCAAAGGGAACCATTTCTTATCTTGATATGCAGAAAACACACAAACAACCACCAAAACCAAACAATAAATATAGTCCTAAAAGTTCAAAATTGCAATGATAAACTAACTCTTATCTCAGTCTCCGGGAAGCTTGCAAAAGATGCACCATCACAATTGCATATCTTCACCTTATTCCAATTAAAGAAATCTAAATAAGTTTGGCATACCTTCCAAATCAAAAGGAATTAAAAGGATAATATCATGAACCAAAGCCACATGGTAACTGATTGACAGACAAACATATAAGGACCAAAAAGCTATAAAAAATATGTATAAAATCTTAAAAAGGCCACCAGATCTGCATGAGCAACAAACTCTGTAATTTATCGGTTTCTTGCAAGTGTACTGCATACTTCAAAAACGTACTATTCCGATAAACAAATAAAAGTTTCAGAGTACTTGAAGTTGAAAATGAGGCCAAAGGCAGTTATAGACAATTGTTTCCCTCAAATAACTTTTAAGGACAACGCGACGACTCACGAGAGTGAATAAGCAAACAATACTTCAGAAAAATGGTGTCTACGACTCGAGATTGGAAGAGATGCCAAACACTCATGATGCTTAAATGATCACTTGAAGTTAGTTAGTTAGTTAGATGAGTATCTTTTTGTGTTAGTAGTTAAATTAGTTAGTTAGCTTTTCTTCTCAATTGCATTTGCTGTAGTATACTATAGAGTCAATATACATTCCAAATCAATAAAGTCATTTCACTTCATTCTATAATTTTCTGTTTCATTATAATCAATTAAACGAATAAATATTTGATTTTATAATTCAAACAGATAATTCAACATGCAATGGACTTTGAACAAGTTTTACAAACTTCAATTTGAATCAAAACAATCCAGCGGCAATTTCAACAATTCACGCGGGAAAAAAGTATAGAAAATTGTACCATTTGTTGAAGTAAAGAAAATTGTACCATTTGTTGAAGTAAAGAAAATTTCAACAATCCTTTGTTTGTTGTCACTGTCAAGCTCGGTAATACTACAAACAATCATTCTCCTCCACACGGCATTGTTATTTGAGTATAGTTTATTGCGTGTATATATTTTAGTATTTAAGTATAGTTTTAATGTTTAATATTTTTTTTCTATTTTATTTTATCAAGTCTTATATCACTTTAAAATTGAAAAGTAATAAAAAGAAACTATGCGAAAGACACGTAAACATATAAATTTGAAATTATGTGTTAGACATGAAACACAAAATTTGAATTGTTTTTCGATTATAGATTTAAATTTGGTAAATACTTCGATCACTTCACTTTTCTTCTTGATCCGGTAAGTCCACAATTTTCGACTGAAATCATCTATGAATGTAACAAAGTATTTGTTACCTCCAATCAAATCCACCTGGATAGAACCACATACATCATCAGAGTATATGACTTCAAGAATTGCCTTCAACTTACTTCATGCATCCTTACTGAAGTTGTTCTTGTGCTGCTTCGCCTGCACACATTCTTCACACACTTCATTTGGAATGTCAATTTTTGATAATCCTGAAACCATATTTTTTCTCTTCAAATCTTTGATGTCTTTGAAATTGAGATGGACAAGTCTATAATGTCATATCCATTCATCTTTGATAGTTGTTGTTGCAAGACATTTATGCTCCATCACATTAAGCTCAATCTTGAAGGTTCTATTCTGAGACATTTGAGCCTTCAAGATAAACCTTCCATTTGAGTCGAGAACTCTCATCATCTTGTCTTTGATCGACACCTTGTATTTCTTTTCGACTAACTGTCTTATGCTGAGCAAATTGCTTTTCATGCCGGGTATGTACAACATATTTGAAATTACTGACTTCTTGTCATCTTTCCTCATAATTAGAACATCACCAACATCTTCAGCTGCTAGAGTGTTGTCATTTGCAAAATTTGCCATGTTCTTCATTAAGGGCTTTATGTTGACAAACCAATCTCCTTTCAGACATGTGTGATTAGCATCATGAGTTCAAATATCATTGGTCCTTGAATCTCTCTTCATCTCTCGTTGTAACCATTACCAACATCTATTCTTCTTCAAGTTTCGTCAGCTTTACATAAGTTTCTTGATTCTTCTGCTTTTCTGGATAAATACTAGAATAATAATCATGCTTCTGACAATTGTAACATTGAATTTGACTTTTATCTGTCTTTTGACCACCACCTCTTCCTCTACCTGCATCACCACCTCTTTGGTTGCCTTGATTCCAGAGTTTTCTCTAATTCGACTAGTTTCCTTCTTCCTGATTTTGACCAGTCAAATTGTTGTAACCTCCTCTGCTTTTGTTGTCATTCCAACTTCCTTTGCCTTTCCTTTCTTTTGCTGATTGCGCCTGCAAAGTCATATCACTCTTCGACTTTCCTGCAGCTCTTTCAATCATTCTTTGTTCATAAGATTCAAGCGCCCCTTGAAGCTCTTTCTTTGTCAGTTTTACAAATCTTTTGACTCTTCTATGGCTACTACCACGTGGTCGAACTTTGGAGCCAACGACCTCAAGATCTTTCCAACAACAGATCTTGATGTCAGCACTTCTCCACGTACCTTGATTTGATTCACCAATTTCGTAACCTTAGTGAAGAAATCAATTATGCTTTCATTGTCTTCCATCTAAAGCAATTCATACATCCTTTTGTGAGTTTGTAACCGCATATTTTTCACCTTCTTCCCGCCTCCAAATGACATCTCAAGAATTTCTCATGCTTCTTTAGCTGACTCTACATCACTAACCTTTTCAAAGTCATCTGAATCAACACATTGATGGATTATAAAAAGAGCTTTATAATCTTTCTTCTTCAATTCTTTATATGCAACCCTTTCTTGATCTATCACGTTTTCTGCAAGCGTTGTTACTCATTCCTTCACAAGATCCCAAAGATCTTGATAATAAAACACACTCTTTAAATCAGAGCTCTTGATACCAGATGTTGAAAATTCACCACAATCTATGGAGAATTTCTATCAATCTTGATGAACAAGATTGCTATCACTCACACAATAACAATGAAAAGAGAAGAACAATTGAGAAAGAAAAGAAATAACGATGGAGAAGAAGAATATTTTCTGCAGAGTTTCTCTCTGCCCACAACCTGTGAAAAACTTCTTTATTCACTTTGCAACTGGAAAATTCTGTGAATACAATGTTATGAATTCAAAATTACAAGAATAAGGGTCACTCCCTCTATTTATAAATTTAAGTTAACTTATCCTCTAAGTCAAAGTCCAAAACTATAAAAGCCCAAAATAGTTAACACTACTAAAAATAGGCTTAAGTTGAAATCATGTGTGAAGCAACATGCTTCGACACTTCGACATACTAATACAACTCAACACACTGGGTGATTCGACACTTCCTTTCTTCTGTCGAACAACTTGTCTCGACACAAGAAATTACAATTCCACAAAAAAGTCTAGTGCTGATACAATAATTTTAATAAATAAGAATAAGTTACAAATATTTTTGTAAACAAACACACGAGTTCTAAACACTTATATTGTATAAAATAAATGAATCATCGCATAGGTATTTTATTAGTAAAGGTCAATTAATTAGAAGTATTTAAATATAAAATAACATTACATGTCTACTCTCTAACAATAATAAATCAATTGTATGCATTTCCAAATTTACGATTTCCATTCAAATTATTTACACTTGCAAAAGGGCAAATATGTATTTAACAAATAGCCAAAATAATACATTCCTCTCAGCAAGAACCACCAAGGATAACTGCGCTTGAACCGCTACTTCTCCCAGCCGGCGAATCCACTACCTACACCAATCTCCCTCTCAAAGAAGACTATTCATCATCCTTCCTCCCTAAAAATCAAACTCTCCAAAACAACACCAAATCACCAATTTCTCCACAAAGATGGAATTGAAGATGATGATGAAGAGATCAATAGTAATTTCGAAGGAATTCAGGAATCTGAGTCTGAAGATGAGAAATAAGTTAGGTTTATGGACGATGAAACGAGGATGAAGTATTTTGGAGTGACGAATCAGAGAGTGGGGTGAAGTTGAAAGGTTTACGAGCAGTTATGAGATGTTTTGACCGAGTAAAGATATATGTAAGAGACAGAGGGAATGAACCAATGACATTTCGACGGGAGAAATATGTGTCTTTTTAAGGGCTTTCGGGAGGGGACGAAGGGAGAGGTGGTAGTGTGTATGTGGAAGTTGATAAGGCAATGAGTTCGTTGTTACCATTTTGGAATGGGATTCATTTTCGGGCATAATGGGGTTACATGGGTAATTAAGGAAGATGATTGGTGCTAAGGGGGAAGTTGTGGTGGTGAAGGTTCCTTCTAGGACGGTGGTTAGAGAGGTTGGGTGATGTGGTGTTGTTGGAGATGGTGTATCACAGGCAGAAGTTGTTGTTGTTGTTGGGTGGTATAGGGGGGGGGGAGGGAATGTTGTTTTTAAGTTTGGGAATAATAAAGCTCCTAAGATTGTTGAGAATGGTGAAAAAGGTCATGAAATGTATCTGAGTGAGTTCTCATTTGTCTTTTGGTTTATTTAATAGGGTTTTGCTAACTTGTGCCATAAGGCACAAGTTAGGGTTACTAATATTAAAAAAAATTGTGTGGAATAAAACAAAATTTTAAATTTGTGTGGAATAAAACAAAATTTTAAGTTTCAAAAAATCAAATGCACGCATTCAAAGAGAATATTTCTATAAATGTATCATTAACTTGTGCCCTTAGGGCACATATTAACATTAGCCTATTTAATATAACAATAAACTCAATATGCCTATTAATTCCGGAAAAAAAAACTAAGATATATCTTGAAAATGATTGGTATTAGTATACAAAGTTCAAAAAATTTAATATTGGTGATGTCTTGATTTTTCATTACCGATCTGTTTCACATATGATATAAGTTAAACATAACATAAAGTAAAGAAGAAGAATCGGTGGAAGTAATGCATGAAGGAATACGATATTATATTTTACCTATGTCATCTAGGTGTTTAAATATTTATTTTATGTTAAGTTTTTTTATTGTTTTATCATTAGTTTTAAATTTGATATCGAGGTTAGTGTTTACGTTTCTTTAGTCATGTAATTTAAGTAATATAAATATAAGTACTATTAAAAATTCCATAATAGAATAATGTAATGGTATAATTTTTCTTAGAAATTACACATTCAAATATAAAAAATAAATAATCTAACAACTTTAAAAATAAATAAAAATAGACATACGAGTCCTTTACTAGTAATATAATAAAGATAATTCATTCTCACTTTGACCTAAATAGCAATGATAGATCCCGCCATTAATGAATGAACAAACCAAATGAAACAAAATTACCTGTCAATTTGAATCCTCCCCAACACCACTATCACAACCTACCTGTCTCTCACTTCCCGAAGCGCCACGTAGGACAACGTGGGCTCCATACTCTCACTTTGCCAGGTCATTACCGCAATTTATAAATTATTACAAACTTAAATTAATCACACCAAAAACAGAAGCGAAAATAACTGCGATTTTGCTCACAAAGCTAACACTAACATTTTTTTTAAATTTCTTTATTGATTTCGTTAATTAATTAATTAATTAACTAATTTTGTTTCTCTCTCTTTCTCTTCTTTCTCTCTCTGTGTTTGCATTTTGTCTCCTTCTTTGATCTACAACCTCTCAAACACGCGTAACGTTACACTGTTCTTTCTCTTCTTCATCTTCATTTCTTCTTCTTCTTCTTCTTCCTGTTTTTGCCGCATTGTTACGTTCATTCCTCAACCTCAACGGTGTCCCTCCCGTTTGGTGCGTTTTTGTTTCTTCTCCCTCTGTTTTTTTTTTCATCTTTAATGCTTTGTTGAATTAATTCTTGCTTTCAATTTGGTAGATTTGGTTACGATGATTTTCCTTAACATTGTTAATTTATTTTACACATTTAGACGGATCATTAATCTGTTCTTTTTTTGAGGGATTTTGAATGAACAAAAATAGAATTAAAAGAGGAAGATGAGCGTTTCTTAATTCTTTCAGCTGTTTTGAACACATTGTTGGATTTGAGGGCATTGTGAAATTGCATTGGCTGTTTAGCTTCTAGATTTGAATATGATTATGATTATAATTATAATTATGATTAACTTTCATTTTACGTTTCAGGTTATTTTTGAAATTTTATGATGTTAGGGTGTTTTAAGAATTTGAAAATTGAATGTAAGTTTGAATAGGGGTCCTTCTTTTTTATTTATTACATTTTGATTTTATTCAGCATTCATGGATGAATTGAATTTCATGAGCTTTAATTATCTGCAGATTTAGTAGCATGCATCAAATTATCGTGGTGGTGTTTATGTGATGAAGCTAATAATTTTCTTAATTTGTATTTGCTGTTAGGTTTTAGAAGAACAAATCGGGGACGAGGGGCAGTTTGATGGTTCCCTCTAGTTGTTAGCCAGATTAATTTTGGGTTTCGTGCTTGGTGGTTATGTGTTGAATATAACTCTAGTTTGAGCTGAATTGCGGCTAAATGGCACGAGGAAGGATAAGGGCGAGGCTTCGGAGGAGCCATTTTTACACATTTGGTTGTCTTCGACCTTCTACCACTGAAGAGGGTCCTCATCCACTTCAAGGTCCTGGGTACTCGCGGACCGTGCACTGCAACCAGTCTCACCTCCATGAGAAGAGACCTTTCTATTACTGCAAGAATGATATTTCCACAACCAAATACAATGTGCTTACATTTTTTCCCAAGGCACTATTTGAACAGTTTCGTAGAGTTGCTAATATTTACTTTCTTTTGGCTGCGTGCCTCTCAGCCTCTCCTATTTCACCTTTTAGTGCACTGAGTATGATTGCTCCTTTGGCATTTGTTGTCGGGCTTAGTATGGCAAAGGAAGCATTGGAAGATTCGCGGAGGTTTGTTCAAGATGTTAAAGTTAACCGCCGAAAAGTTAATCACCATAAAGGCGATGGTGTTTTTGGACACAGGTCATGGCAGAACATTATGGTTGGGGATGTAGTAAAAGTAGAAAAGGATAAGTTTTTTCCAGCTGATATTCTTCTCTTGTCATCAAGTTATGAGGATGGGATATGCTATGTGGAGACAATGAATTTAGATGGTGAGACCAACTTGAAGGTAAAAAGATCTTTGGAGTCTACCTTGGCCCTAGATAGTGATGTGGCTTTTAAGGATTTCAGTGGAACAATAAGATGTGAAGATCCAAACCCCAACCTTTACACTTTTGTTGGAAACTTAGAGTATGAACGCCAGGTTTATCCTCTCGATCCTAGTCAAATTCTCCTTCGAGATTCTAAGCTCAGGAACACAGAATACATCTATGGAGTGGTCATTTTCACTGGTCATGACAGTAAAGTCATGCAGAATTCGACCAGATCCCCTTCAAAAAGGAGCACAGTAGAAAAGAAGATGGATTATATCATATACACTCTCTTTACTGTCCTTATCTTTATATCTGTCATTAGTACCATAGGATTTGTTGTCAAGACTGAATACCAAATTACAAAGTGGTGGTACTTACGCCCTGACGATATCGAATCTCAGTATGATCCCCAGAAAGTTGGAGTGGCTGGGTTGAGTCATTTGATAACTGCTCTGATTCTCTATGGATATTTGATACCCATCTCACTTTATGTTTCAATTGAGGTTGTGAAGGTTTTACAGGCAACTTTCATTAACCAAGACATTCAAATGTATGATGAAGAAACCGGAACTCCAGCTGACGCACGGACTTCAAATTTGAACGAAGAGTTGGGTCAGGTGGATACAATTCTCTCTGATAAAACTGGAACGTTGACCTGCAATCAGATGGACTTTTTGAAGTGCTCTATTGCGGGTGCTCCATATGGTGCTTGTTCTAGTGAAGTTGAACTTGCTGCAGCAAAGCAGATAGCTTCTGATCTTGAGGGGGATTCAGATCTCTCCAATTTCCCGATGCCTAATAAGAAACGGCATGTCTCATGGGAGAATGTTGGAAGAGCTGACGAAATTGAACTAGAGACTGTTGTTACTTCCAAAGGTGACGAGGATGAAAGGCATACCATAAAGGGATTTGGTTTTGAAGACGACCGTCTTATGAATGGTAATTGGTTGCAAGAGCCCAATTCCGATGACATTTTATTATTTTTCCGAATACTTGCTGTTTGCCATACTGCCATTCCTGAGCTGAATGAGGAGACGGGCGGTTTTACATATGAAGCCGAGTCTCCAGATGAAGGGTCTTTTCTCGTAGCAGCAAGAGAATTTGGCTTTGAGTTTTTTAGGAGGACTCAGTCAAGTATTTTTACACACGAAAGAATATCGGCTTCGGGAGAAGTGATTGAAAGGTAAGAATTCATGAAAACTCGTATGCTTATCTATTTCTTCTGCTTTGTTTGCACTCCCACCCCAGGGTTCCAAAATATGTTTTTGTCTTTATTCATGCTTATTTATATGTAATTTTATTTCAGGGAGTACAAACTCTTGAATCTACTAGATTTCACAAGTAAAAGAAAGCGTATGTCAGTGATTGTCCGTGATGAGGAGGGCCAACTTTTTCTTCTATGCAAGGGGGCTGACAGGTTAGCTTACAAATTCTATTATTCTTGTTGCCGATATTACTCATTTTTGGTAGCTGGATGTATAGTGTCGATTATCAATAGGATCTTCTCAAATAATACATTAGAATAAATGAAATTGACATTTCATTCATGTTTCTTAACCTAAAGTAAATAGACAACATAGTCACAACAACCTTCTGCTTCCATAGAAGAATCTTGCAGAAAATGCACGTGTTACTCTCATAAAGAGCCTTTCAACATCTCTCTTTAACTTTGGCATCCGTTCTTTTCTTGCTTGGTTATGCAGTATCATATTTGATCGTTTGTCCAAGAATGGAAAAATGTATTTGGAGGCTACTACCAAACATTTAAATGACTATGGAGAAGCAGGTTTGCGAACACTGGCTCTGGCCTATAGAAGGCTTGAAGAAAAAGAGTACTCGGATTGGAACAATGAGTTTCAGAAAGCTAAAGCAGCTGTTGGGGCTGATAGAGAGGCAATGCTTGAGCAGGTATCAGAGGATATGGAAAAAGACTTGATTCTTGTTGGGGCTACTGCCATAGAAGACAAATTGCAGAATGGGGTAGGATTTGTCATTCTTCATATATATTAAAATATTGTTTTCCCTACTTCAAATCTTCAACCAAATTCAACTTTTTATTCTCCTTAGGTTCCTGAGTGCATTGATAAACTTGCTCAAGCTGGTCTCAAGATTTGGGTATTGACGGGAGATAAGATGGAAACTGCAATCAACATTGGGTCTGTCAACCACAAATTATATAAACTCGTACACTATTTCATTTATATTCCAAGAAGCTACGGTTGAATTTACAGAAAAGTGCCTCCCATGACAAAGTATGATGAAATTGTTTTTTCTGTGGTACAGATTTTCCTGCAGTTTGCTTCGACAGGGAATGAAGCAGATCTGTATAACAACAAATTCTGACTCAGCACCCAATGATGTCAAACAGGTACCCTTTTTCACTGAGAAAGTGTAGCAGAGTTTTCTTTACAGGCTCGTGTTTTATCTGATGTCGGGCCTAGTTCTTTTGCTTAACACCGCAGGCCATCAAGGACAGCATATTAAATCAAATCACCAATGCCACACAAATGATAAAGCTGGAGAAGGATCCTCATGCAGCATTTTCATTAATTATTGATGGAAAAACACTGACATATGCTTTAGAAGATGATGTGAAGCACCAGTTTTTGGGACTGGCAGTTGATTGTGCATCTGTTATCTGTTGTCGGGTGTCTCCCAAGCAAAAGGCAATGGTAGGATCTTTTTTCTGCTTTCTGTTGTGATTTTTTTACTAGCTTCTAGTGTTTGATACTGCATATGAGTAGTTTATTATTGGAGTTATATGTATGTGAGATTGCTCACATGGATCCATCTTAGTTAGATGGGGAAATTTAGGTCTGTTTAAATTCAGATGGAGCTGTTAGTTCAGTTGTGTGGAGTTATTGTCACACTTATGTTGATTGCATTTATCCAACTGTCACAATGTCGACTCTGATATATAAAGTTATATGCATTACATAATGTCCTGATTTCTTAATCTTCTGGTGCCAGGTCACAAGGTTGGTAAAAGAAGGAACTGGGAAGACCACTCTCGCAATCGGTGATGGTGCCAATGATGTTGGCATGATACAAGAAGCAGACATTGGTGTTGGAATCAGTGGGGTTGAAGGTATGCAGGTCAGTGGCATACATGACTGTCTCTTTAAGAATGATTGACATACAGGACTGTCTCTTTAAGAATTACTGTCTCACAATTATCACTGCATATGACTGTCTCTTTAAGAATCATTGACATACAGGACTGTCTGTTCAAGAATTACTGTCTCACAAATATCACTGCATGTGACCTGTTGATTCTAGTCTTCAATTTTGCAAGTTGGAATGGTGTACATGTTATATTTCAAAGACAACATCAAATTTTAGTGTTATCTAGTTCTCTTATATTAAAAAATACTCCCTTCGTCTCATAATAAGTGTCTTATTTGAGCTCTGCGCGGTTCTTAAGAAAATGATCAGATGTGTTAAGTTTAATGATAAAATTAGTATTATTTACTAAAACACCGTAATTAGAGACAGAAAGTCAGTCATGTTTTGGCTCTGTTTTTTCAAGCTCCACTGGGTACCAGATGTCTTGTCATGCCTTTTCTTAGAGATTTCTTGTGATTGGTCTTGTGGATCCAATGCACGAGGGAAGTAAACTTCCTCGTTATCAATAATAATTTGCAGACTGATTTCTTTTATAAAACCAGGAGGAAAAAAATCTAACTTGCTTAAAATGAAACTTATTTAGCATTTTGGTATCTTAGGCTCTGTATGGTAAGCCGCATTTTCGAATTTATAGTTTATAAGCTCATATGACAATTTAGACCTGTTTGATAACGGTTTTTTCATCATGAGCTTATATCTTATTTTACTAGCTTATAGCTGATTTTACTAACTTATAACTTATTTTTCAGACGCTATTTCAAATAGCGTCTTAGCTTATAGCTTATAGCTTATCATCTTTTTTTCCATTTTTATCCTTATTATTTTAACAAAAATCCTCTTTTATCCTTTATAATTTAATTTAATTTAAAGTAAAATAAATATGTGTTAAATGCCTTTTATGTCATTTTACATTTATAAGTTAGTTGAACCATTATTTTTATCAAACACTTCAAATAGCTTATCAGCTATCAGTTATCAACCATAAGCTATAAGCTATAAGCTATCAGTCATCAGCCATCATAAGCTATAAGCTAACTTATTAGCCAACCGCTATTTTTATCAAAGAGAGCCTTAATTCTTTTTGCCATTATAGTCTGAGTATTAATAGTATCTGAATTCTGATTAGATTGAATTGCTAAATTTTATTGTGTGGAAAATTATTTGTAAATTTTTTGATGTTCAATCATTGTGACACACTCCTCAATTGTCGTTTTAAGTTGAAGTCTCAAGCATGCAATTTCCTTTCAGGCAGTGATGGCTAGTGACTTTTCGATTGCCCAATTTCGATTTTTGGAGCGGCTTATAGTGGTCCATGGACACTGGTGTTACAAGAGAATTGCCCAGATGGTAATTGATTAATCTTTATCATCATTCTCACAAGTTGGATGCCTTGCCTTCGATGCCTTGTGTGCTGTGTATCCTTTGCACAAATAGAGAAGCACTTGATTTTTGTAGCATGTTGTATTTGTCTATTATGAATCTATTGGTTCGTTTCTCTTCTGAATCGATGTGTTATGCCTTGCAGATATGTTATTTCTTCTACAAGAATATAGCATTTGGCCTCACCATATTCTTTTTTGAGGCGTTTACCGGCTTCTCTGGCCAATCAGTTTATGATGACTGGTACATGATATTGTTCAATGTTGTTCTGACATCATTACCTGTCATTTCACTTGGTGTTTTTGAACAAGATGTTTCATCGGAAGTTTGTTTACAGGTTTGATCTCTTGCAATATCTTCAACATGTTTCATCCCCGTATAAAAAATTTCAATCTACTAACTTTCTAAGCTGTTGTGCTTTGCAGTTTCCAGCATTGTACCAACAAGGACCAAAAAATTTGTTCTTTGATTGGTATAGAATATTGGGATGGATGGCCAATGGTGTATATTCCTCCCTAGTCATCTTCTTCCTCACTGTCACCATATTCTACGATCACGCATTCCGTATTGATGGCCAGACGGCTGACATGGGCGCTGTCGGAACCACAATGTTCACTTGCATCGTCTGGGCTGTCAACTGCCAAATTGCTCTTACAATGAGTCACTTTACATGGATTCAACATCTGTTTGTATGGGGTAGCATAACAACTTGGTACCTTTTTCTTGCGATATACGGCACACTTTCTCCTGACTATTCAAAGAGTGCTCACCAGTTACTGGTTGAAGCTCTTGGACCTGCGCCTATTTATTGGTCAACAACACTTTTAGTTACAGTTGCATGCATTCTTCCTTATCTTGTCCACATATCTTACCAAAGATGTTTTAATCCCATGGATCACCACATTATCCAAGAAATCAAACACTACAAGAAAGATATTGAGGATCAACACATGTGGGTGAGGGAGAGTTCCAAAGCCAGACAAGAAACCAAGATTGGATTCACTGCAAGAGTGGAAGCAAAGATCAGACAATTGAAGGGAAAGCTGCAGAAAAAACAATCTTACTTGGCTGCTATGTCCCCATTACATACATAATTAACACAGTTTTGAGTTTTTTATAAGCTTTGCTGGGTTATTTTTTGTTTACAATTTTGCCCCTTTTCAAATTCTTTGTAGGGTTATATTGTTATATTAAAATCGGGGTGAATTAAAGTCTCATTCACGACCGAAAAGCATTGTATGTATCATATTTACATAGAAGAGATCAAAATTCATGCACATGCATCAGACATTGGAGACGCTGTCATTGTCAGGAAAATAGGTTTGATACCTCTCTCATTATTATTTCGAGTATATATAGAGATTACAGGGTTATACAAGTAATTACACTAATTAATTACATTTAATGAGAACAAATCAATTTCTGATTTGTTTCCCTTATTCTAGGAAAAAACCCTATGAATAAACTAATTCCTATTCACACTGATTTGTTTCCCTTATTCTAAGAACAAACCCTTAATCTATGAATAAACTAATTCCTATTCACATCCCCCTCAAATTGATGTTGTTGGTCAATGAGCATCAATTTGCTAACAAGAAACTGATGACGTGGACACGGAACGACCTTGGTAAGAATATCTGTAACCTGCAACTGAGTACTGACATGAGAAAGTGATATTAGTCTGTCATCATATGTGTCACGGATCGAATGACAATCAACTTCGATATGTTTGGTGCGTTCATGAAAAACAGGATTCGCAACGATTTGGATGGCACTTGTATTGTCCGCATAAAGTGAAGTTGGCTCTGTTTGAGGAAATCCAAGTTCAGCCAAAAGACCACGAAGCCAAATTATTTCAGAACAGGCAGCAGACATGGCACGATACTCAGATTCAGTAGAAGATTTAGAGATTCTCGCTTGTTTCTTACTTTTCCATGATATCAATGAAGAGCCAAGAAACATGCACCAACCAGTGACAGATCGTCGAGTATCAGGACATCCTGCCCAATTGGCATCACTATAAGCACTCAATTTATGAGCAATTCCAGTGGAAAAGAATAAACCACGATGAAAGCTTCCCTTCAGGTAGCGAATTATGTGACAAACTGCTGCCAAGTGAAGATGACTAGGAGAGTGCATGAATTAACTTACTTGTTGAACAACAAAAGATATGTCAGGGCGAGTAATAGTCAGGTAATTAAGGCTACCCACGAGTTGACGATACAATAAGGGATCAGGCAAGAGATCACCATCATCACGATGATATTTAACATTAACCTCAAGAGGAGTATCCACTGGATTAGCCGATTGTAGACCAGCCATAGAAATTAAATATGTGGCATACTTGTGTTGATGGAGGAATATGCCCTTGGATGTAGAATGAACCTCAAGACCAAGAAAGTAATGCAAATTACCAAGATCTTTCATATGAAACGATGCTTGTAATTGTTGTTTAAGACTTTGAATCGAAGCATGATCAGAACCAGTAATAATCATATCATCAACATACAGAAGAAGTAGGACAATTCCAGTAGAAGTTCTATGAATAAATAGAGAAGAATCATATTGACTCTGAGTAAAGGAGAATCCAAGTAGAGTTGAGCGGAATTTTTCATACCATGCTCTAGGCGCTTGTTTCAAACCATATAAGGAGCGTTTGAGCTTGCACACACCCTTAGATGACAAGAATAAACCTTGAGGAGGAGTCATATAAATATCTTCCGTCAGGTCACCATGAAGAAAAGCATTTTTCACATCCATTTGATGAAGAGATCACCCGTTAAAAGCAGCTATGGAGAGTATTGTACGAACAGATGTCATTTTGGC
This sequence comes from Lathyrus oleraceus, assembly GCF_024323335.1. NCBI lineage: Eukaryota > Viridiplantae > Streptophyta > Magnoliopsida > Fabales > Fabaceae > Lathyrus > Lathyrus oleraceus. The sequence continues at coordinate 480,762,238 of NC_066582.1, read as the reverse complement.
AATCGATGCAAATGTCTCATCATAATCAATTCCATATTCCTGCTTATTTCCTAAGGCAACCAATCGAGCCTTGAAACGATTAAGAGACCCATCAGAATTCAGTTTCACAGAATACACCCATTTGCAACCTATGGGTTTGATATCAGGGGGACAAGAGACAATATCCCATGTAAAATTCTCTTGAAGAGCCTGAAGTTCCTCATTCATTGCTTTTATCCAGCGCACGTCTTTAACAGCCTGTGCATAACAAGTAGGAATAGATATGCTAGACAGTGAGGCGGTTAGAGAAGTATGTGAGGAATCATACCTATCTGGTGAATATCTATCTGGTGCTTTAGATATTCGACTAGAACGTCGTTGTTTGACCGGTTCAGGATCAGGTGACAGATCTGTGCCGGGAGGGGCAGTGGGAACCTGTTTTCTGCGTTGTCTGACATATGTGATTCCTGGTTTGTAACGTTCTATAGATCGAGGCATAACAGAAAAATTAGGAAGAATAGCAATTTCATTTGTGACAGGAGAAAGAGAATGAAACATAAATTGATTATCAAAAAATGTAACATTCCTAGAAACTCGAAAGCGGTGATTAGACACATCATAACACACAAAACCCTTATGAGAGTTGCTATACCCCATAAATGCACATTGAATAGACTGTGCTCCAAGCTTATTTCGTTCAAACTGAGGTAAGTGAACAAAACACACACATCCAAAAGTATGTAAATAACTATAATCAGGCTGAGTTTTAAAAAGACGAAAGAAAGGAGAATCAAAATCAATAATCGTAGAAGGAAGACGATTGATCAAGAATACGGCTGTGAAAAGAGCCTCTACCCAAAATCGGGATGGCACAGAAGCTTGAAGAAGTAAAGTGCGTGTTACATCAAGCAAATGACGATTCTTTCGCTCTGCCATCCCGTTTTGTTGGGGGGTATTGGGACAAGATCGTTGAGATAAGATCCCTTTTTGTTGAAGGTACTCCTGAAACTCATGAGACATATACTCACCTCCAGAGTCAGATCGAAAAATTTTCACACTTGCTTGAAATTGAGTTTCAACATATGTCAAAAACTTCTGAAACATAGAAAACACTTCAGACTTAGATCGAAGAAAATATATCCAAGTAAAACGACTGTAGTCATCAATAAATGTGACAAAATATTTATAGTGAGCATGAGATGGTGCAGGAGACATTCCCCACACATCACTATGAATTATCTCCAAACAAGTGGAGGCACGATGAACACCTAATGGAAAAGGAAGTGTTTTACTTTTAGCCAATTTGCAAACAGAACATGAAATAGAAGCAGTACAAACATGTTTATTTCCCAACAAACCAGTTTTAAATAAATGAGACAAAACAACAGAATTTGGATGGCCCAATTTTCTATGTCAATCCTCATAAGAGTTCAAAACACTATTACTAACAAAAGATAAATGACTAGAGCTAAACTGGAGCGAAAACAATCTTCCCACTTTAGGCCCATTCGCGATCACCTTCCCGACACCTGCTCCTGCATAAGACAACCAGCACGAGAAAAATTAGCATTATAATTGTTATCCACCAATTGACCAACTGACAATAAGTTGGAAGCCAGTCCGGGTGATACAAGCACGTCACGAAAGTTAGAGTTCATGTCACCAACATCAGTGATAGTGAGTTTATTACCATCAGCAATTTGAATTTGCTTATTGTCATTATAAGAATGTAAATTGTGCAAGTATTCAGAGGAGCCCGTCATGTGATTGGATGCGCCAGAATCAAGAAACCACGGTTGAGAAACATTAGAAGACTTACCCTGAATTCCCAAGGCTGAAAGAGCATAATGTACCATTTGTTGAATCATTTCAGATTGTACAACCCCACCATTAGATGCACCAGTACTGAGAGGAGCAACTGTAGAGTTGGTAGTGGCATGGAATGCTTGGGCTGGACGTTGTGTTGGTCGGGGAGGACGCGTGGGACAGTCAGAGATGATATGACCCTGTTGTTTGCAATAGTTGCAAAACTTCTTACTGCAGCTGCGAGCAATATGTCCAAATTGTTTGTAAGAAAAACATTGGACTTGTCGCATATCACGACCCTTTCCTCTGCTCTGAGCAGCATATGCAATTGCCACGGGTTCGAAACTAACAGCATCATGAGACATAGCTCCTTGAGTAATCAGACGTTGTTCTTCCCTGAGAAGTTCACCAACACAAGTATCCAAAGAAGGAACATGATTCCTATTTAGCAAAGCACCTTTGACAACCTCAAATTCTGAACGAAGTTTCATGAGAAATTGATCTCGTCCACTGGTGTTGTAAACTTCTTGAACAGCCGCGAGGGAGGTCTTGAGAACCTTAGCGTGTATAATAGTGGAGTGTTCTGTCCAGAGATTTAGAAAACCAAAGTAGTATTCTTGAATAGACAAGTCACCTTGTTTATAGTTGGCTATGTCTAGCTCTAACTGAAACCGTTTTGCCGAATTGTCCTGGTTATAAATGCGCTTCAAATAATTCCACATTTCTTGAGCAGTTGAAAAAGAGCGCAAATTATTGATCATCCGAGGATCAATACTGTTGAGAATCCAAGTGATGATTTGAGCATTTTTAGTTTCCCACACATCTAAAGCAGTTTTCTCCGTCGGTGCCTTAAAAACATCATCTAAGTGACTCCATAATCCCTTTCCTCTAACATACATCTTAAATTGAAATTCCCATGCCGAATAATTTTTGCCGGTAAAACGGACACAAAAATTATCTCTTTCTTTTTCGGAAGCCATCTAAGTTAGTATGCAACAAGATTCAACCTCACTAATTGATAAATTATTATAATAATAATTCTTATTATAATAATTATTATGATTATAATAATAATCCAGCAACAGTAAACAAACCAAATACTCCACGAACAGTATAATGTCCACAATCCACAAACAGTGCAACAAGAAGATAACCAAGATAATCTACAAGCCGAACAATCCACAATCCACAAACAAAGCAAATGCGATTTTGAAGAAGCGGCAGAATCAAAAGATAATCACGATCAAGAATCTCAAACCAAGAACATCCAAGAACAAAAAAATCAAAATTGCAATCGAAAAAAAAAACCAAACACGACCGAGAATCACGATATGGGAAAAGAATCGCAAAACAAACCGAAACCCTAACCCTAGAATCACGATGAAATCTCCGCGAAACAAATTCCACGTTGATCGATCAGAGACCAATAAACGATGAACAACAAAACTCGATCAGAACTAGAAAATCACAAGTTTGATCGCGAGGCTGATACCATGTCAGGAAAATAGGTTTGATACCTCTCTCATTATTATTTCGGGTATATATAGAGATTACAGGGTTATACAAGTAATTACACTAATTAATTACATTTAATGAGAACAAATCAATTTCTGATTTGTTTCCCTTATTCTAGGAACAAACCCTATGAATAAACTAATTCCTATTCACACTAATTTGTTTCCCTTATTCTAGGAACAAATCCTTAATCTATGAATAAACTAATTCCTATTCACAGTCATATCCCAAAATTTATCATCTCCTTTCCATTCTTCATCCAACCTTGGACTTAAGATTCATCTATACCCATTCATGCATATGCATCATGCATGCATATTAATACAAGCATCATAAATTCAAAATTGGTGGTTGATAAAAACTAGAGTTTTGTTTGAGGATTAGAGGATTGCTCATCATATGGAGTGCAAACCCTAATTTCATGCTCTCTTGGATCTTGATTCACGGAGTTCACATCATGACACTCACTTATGCATTCAAATCCTAATTCTTGACTTTACTACCCTTTGACCTCATGAGCTTTCATTTATACATCTGAAACCTTAATCCATTGGGAAGAGACCCTTGACCACTTGTTGTTGCCCCATCATATGTGATCTTGTGACTTGATCCTAAATCCTAACTCAGGAGGTGCACCGTGGTTTAGCCCTTGTGGATCTTGTTTGACCATCCACTCACTTGGGGATGGCCTCATGCCCTAATTCTTTCCTCCAGGCCTTGTTCTACTCATTACATTGTTTGTGCTTGCCTAAGCTGTGGTTATCCATTTGTTTTGCTTGCTTACTTATTCATGCATCCATGACCACATTATCATGTTGCTTCACATATAAGTTTGGTTTTGATTTCATCCATCTGGTTGTTTAGCTTACAATATTTGATTGTCATCTTGATCCATTCATGAATGACATTGCATTTCAAGTTTCATCACAAACATGATATTTTGGATTGTATCATTTTTGTTTAAGTTGATTTTTTGGTCAACCAATTGACCAAAGTCAACCAATTAACTTATGATTTTTCTAAATCTACCTTATCTTGCTTACGTACCATTTCCATATCATTTTAACAATAATCAATAATTAGGTTTTGTTTAGATAATAGCATTGACTATGTTTTTTTCCATTGATTTTGTTCTAACCAAATCATGAAGCACTATGGTTTTTAAAACATTTCATTTAATTCAATTTCTAATGCTCATATTCATGTATAGCAATATTAACATTTTAAAACTATTTCAATTGACATCTCAAAATCATTTAAATTCATTTCAAATTAATCAAGTTAACATTCCAAATCCATTTCAAATTAACCAAGTTAACATTCCAAATTCATTTCATATTAACCTTTAATTAACATTTCAATCTATTGCAAGTTAACCTTCAATTGACTTTCAAAAACCATTTGAAACAATTTCAATAACTTTGTAAATCCATTTCAATTAGCTTTTCAAAACCATTTCAAACTAAGCATTAAATCCATTAATTTTTATTAACATCCATTAACTTTTAATTAACATTTAGATCCATTCAAACAAACTTTTATTAACTTTTAAAAGCATTCTTCAAAACCAATTCAAATATAACTTTCAACACCAATTCAATATAACTTATAAATTCATTTAAAATCAATCTTCAACACCAATTCCAAATCAACTTTCACATCCATTCAAATGTTTTCCAATACAATTCATACACATTCAGAATTTCCATATAAAACAAGTCTTAAGCTTTAATCCAATAACATGTTCTACGCATGGCCCTCCAATTTCAACAGAACAATAGAACCCTGCAATTTTAGACAAAACACACTAATTAAAGTTCCTTCATTCAAAACTATTAAAAACATGAACCCACGACACAATTCTTGAACTCTGAGACGAAAAAAGCCCAAAGATGCGATCCGGAAACGCGAACATGATGCAAAGAACGTGAATCCAGAACGCGATGATGAAACTACTTGAAACGCCGCGCCATAATCCAGAACGCGATGATGTTGATGTTTGAGACGCGATGATCCATGAACACGATGTCGTTGTTGTTGCAGCTTTGGGCTTTTTGGATAAGCGTTTTTCAGCTTGGTGATTTTCTAAATTAGCATTGATCCATGCACATTGCATTGATGTTACTATTTCCAATTATCTCACATAAAAGAATTATCATATAACCAAATAGAACAAAAATACATGAGAAGAATGTAATAAGTATTAAAATGAAATATAGCTTATACATTAAGACTAATAGTTTAGAATTAAACTTTTTGACAGATTTATTTTTGTTTTTAATAAATACAAATTTTAAATTTATCAGATTATTAAATATTAAATTAATTGATATATTTTTTAAAATTGTTCATTGGTTAGATGTTAAACCATAGACCAATAATTTACACTAATTTAACCCGACTAACTCATATTAATTAAATTGCGTCATTCAATTGATTGCTATATACTTGTGAAATTAAATTAGATTTAAAAGAAATGGAATAATTTTTTTTATACTTTTTGTGTGAATGTAGAGGGCTGAAGCCCAAAACACTAATATGGAGGATTTCTCTTCAAGAAACTATCTATAAGGTCCTCATTGTACACAATAAGAATCTCCCTAAGACAAAAGTCTAAGTATTGCTTTGCTCCTTCTTTAGCCAACCCATATATGCATCTATTAGATTCACGATCAATGTGTATGCATTCATGGTTCTTGAATTTCCTTAGTTCCTGATGAATATGTCGCACCAACGATAATCCATGATTCTTCCTTTGATGGTCCAACGTAATAAGATCGTTAGCCTTTTTCGATTCCGTTTGAATGAGCAAATTTCTCCTGTTATTGATATTGTTGAACATCTTATTTCTTCTAAAATGTCCCATAATTCAGTAGTCAGAACTGAGCATCTACCAATGTTTTTCTTGAAACCATGAATCCAATTACCATTGTGATCAATGACCACTCCTCCACAACCAACCTTTTGGTTATTGAACACTGCCCTGTATGTATTGAGAGCCATCCAATTCTCTTTAGAAGGATTCCACCTTTTTATTCAAACAAACAAACTTTTTCTTTTATTGTATGTATGATGATATTCATGTTTACGTGGTAGTTTTGAACCCTTTGTTTGATATTTTGTACAATATCAATAGGCATAATAAATTGATCAGTGTGCATTATCATGTTCCTCAAATACCATATAACATGACAAGCTGTTGTCCGTAACTCATTCCAGTTTGTTTCGCTCAATTTTTGGTGCAAGTTAAGTTGGATCCAATCATGATCATTGGCATCGACGAACATATTCCAAAAAAAATTGTCCACCAGACGCAACCATATATACCTAACAATAGTGCAATCACGAAGCGCATGTGGCATGGTTTCATGGTTGCTCTCACATGTGGTGCAAATAGAGTTCGTGAGTTATTCTTAGTAGCAGTCCAAATATCATATGCAAACGCAATCATAAATTTATCGGTTGATGTGTCTCCTCAATTTCAATCATCCAAACCTAACTCAAAATTAGATGGGACAATAACATCAATTTTTTCCCAACATTTCCTACTAAAATAGAAGTCACAAGTTCACCCAATCCCACTCACCATTTTCCTTTGTGAGATCCTTCACTTTTTTATTCATATGGACCTGTATATTACTCTAATATGCTTAGTTAGGACACTTTTATGATGGACCCAACAATCTCTCCACAAACTAGTTCTTTCACCATTGCCCATGTTCCAAACAACATTGTTGTCGATTTCTTGACAATAGTTAATCAGACTCTTCAAAAGGCTCGAGTCATAAGATTTAGCTAATCATATTCCATCTCCATCATAATTTCTACCATACTTGCCTTAGATCACTCTGCAGCATAACATTTGCTAGCCTCTGTAGTATTTCCAACACAACTTAGCAAGACAAGCTTGGTTCATGATTTGAATTTTTCTCAAGCCAAATCCCCTTCCGTTTTGCTTCTAGCCAATTAGCACCACTCGATAGTATGAAGACTTTTCTTCTCATTCATATCACCCCAGATGAATTATCTTTTTGCTCTTTATATATCTTTCAAGCATCCCTGAGGCATTCTACTGCATGTCATGGAATATGTCACATATTTAACAAGTGTGACACAACCTTCCATAGATAAATGTTCCGTCCTCCACGTAGTTAACTTACTTAATTGCTTCGACTCTTTGATCTCTGCTGCATGAGACAATTCTTTCCTCGTTTTAGGCACCGTGTTAGTCAAGAATATGATGTTAGATTTAGCATAACTAATCTTTTGACCAGAGATACCACAAAATATTTCCATCATTTTTCTAACTATTTAGATTTGATGTAGAAGCTTTGGCAAAAAGAAACAGGTCGTCAGTGAACATTAGGTGCGAGATTTTTGGCCATCTCCTTCTAGCTTTTATACAATCCTACGTGCCTTTCTCTACTTCATCCAAGATCAAGTGGGTTAATTTTTCCATACAGAGAACGAATAAGAAGATAGAGATTAGGTCTCCTTGGCGAAGTCCTTTTTGGGTCTCAAAGTAACTATCTTTTTGACCCTGCCATAACACAACCATTTTAACAAAGGTGACTGACTCCATGATTACCTGATTGATCTTCTCAGGGAAGTCAATCTCGAGAAATACATTGTGTATGAAACTCAAGACCATCATGTCGTACACCTTTGCTAAGTCGATTTTCATCATAAAGTATCTATGTTTTCCTTTCAAATGGTTCGTACTATGAAGTACTTCTTGAGCAACGATGATGTTGTCTTGAATACTTCTTCCAACCATGAACCATGTTTGATACGAAGATACCATTTTATCAACCATTTTTTTGCAGCTTATGCAATGAATTTACTTAACAACTTGTATATTGTATTACACAATGCTATATGGCAAAGTTGTGTAACTAGCTGCAGATTGTTCACTTTGTGAATCAAACAAAGATCTGTTTGGCTGACCTCTATAATGTTCCTCAGATGCCTCTATAACTCTTTGACATAGTTGCCAACTTTATTACCTACCATGCTCCAAGAGTTTTGGAAAAATCCCGCAGGGAATCCATTAGAGCTCAGGGATTTCCATGGGACCATAACAAATAAGGCTTTATGATTCTCAACACAACTTAACTCTTCCTCAAGTTGCTCATTCATCTTCACTTCAAGCTTAGGGAACTTGCTTCTGGTGTTAGTCCACTCATCCACCTCCACATCAAATGTATAAATGTTTTGGTACCACTCTTTGAAAAGCTTTTTGATGGCACCCGACTTCTCAACCCAAACACCCGGTTCATTCTTTATGAGAATAATGGTTTTCCTTATTCTTCTTTAGATGGCTGAAAGATGATAAGCACGCATTTTCCTACCCCATCCGCCAACCACATCATTTTTTATCTTTGAAACTAAATTAATTCCTCTTGCTAAAGAGTTTTCTCTAACGCTTTATAAATATCTCTTTCAATCTTTTCTAGTCCCTTGTGCCCCTTTCCATTATGAAAATCCCTTTGAATTTATGCAAGCCTATTCATTAGGTGATTTTTCTCCCTTTGCACTCCTCTGACCATGACCATGTTCCGAAAATGAAAGTTATTTTAATGTTTTCCAAAATCTTCCGCAGACCATTATTATAATTTCAGGTCTAAAAGAGAGAACAAAAATTCTTAGAGTTAACATTATCACAATACCCTCCTAAAATTAACTCAAATTTCCTTTTATAAATACAAATTATAGATAAATATCTTTCTACTAATTAAACTTTAGAATACCTTTTTAATTAGTTAAAAAAGATAATTTTAGAGATGACATTATCACACTACCCTCCTAAAATTAACTCAAGTTTACTTTTATAAATAAAAATATAGATAACTATGATTTTTATTTTATTTTTAAATAACCACAAATTTCAAATTTAATATTGAAATAAAAATTAAAAAAAAACGAAAATAAGCACCTTTCCAAACAGATGCGTCATATCAACTAGCACATCCATTTATCCCTAAGAGGAGGTGCCAGCTCCCTTGGCGCATGCTTCTAAAGCATTGCGTGGAGGCGTCAGAGTTGTTGGCGCATGCATGTGTCTTTAGCACATGCGCCCATGCATCTGACGCATGCATATGCTTGTGTGTGTGGCGTCTACCTCTTTGGCACATGCATTTTCTGTTTCATCTATAAATACTCTCCGCATCTCCCATATTTTTTCACATATCTTCTTACCCTCCAACCCCATTTTCTTTCATTCTACTTCAATCTCCTTCAATATTTTGTTCTTTAACCATGTATGAATACATTCACAAGAGAAATGTCGGTGGTGAATGCTTTGATCTGTTATTCATATGCAATTAAATAGGGTAAACGATGTATGCACTGATCACACAATTCATCTACAAAGACAAGACAATGTAATGCAAATAATCCATGCAAAGATAAGATAATACAATGCATGCACCTGGAAGGAATCTCTACACACAAAGAATTTATGCCTAATACTAAAGCATGCGCCTACACACGCAAAGAATCTCGGCCCTAATAATCCAAGGCAGACACACATTCCAATGGCATATAAAGCAAGGCATGTGCCCAAGCATTAAGCGCCTCTTCCTTGCATGCATAAAAAGACATGCATGTGCCACTAGCCTTGGCGCATGTGAACATGCATGCGTCATAGCCTTAGACGCCTACACCCTTGTCACATACATGCACCCTATCCAATGCTCCACATGTTGCGTACATATTCAACCTCTACAAACTTTAGTCATCTATAAATATGACATCAACTCACAACACTCATCATCTGTGACACTTACAATTAACCTCTGCAACACTCCATCTTTACCACACTCAACCTCTCTAACACTCAACCTCTGCAACATTATGTCTCTATTAACTATGGATGATGAACATCTAAGAACAATCGACAATATCTCGACACTTGTATGTTATTACTTCTTCTCTGTTATTTCTTATATTTATTTCGTATATATTTCTTATCTATGTTTTTTTTATATATTACTTCTTCTTATTTCATTTCCTACTTATGTTTTATTAGGACCCAAAATGATTTTGATGTCGTGTACATGAATATGTACCCCACGGTCCTTCGATAGAACCATATATTCGAGGATACGGTTTTGGAAATCTCCTTAACATAGTCTCGTATTCGGTTGACTACAAAATTATTCTTGCTTTGTTGGAGAGATGGAGACCCGAGACCCACACATTTCACCTTCCTTTCGATGAGTGTAACGTCACACTTGAGGACGTCTACATGTTGTTGGATTTACGTATCGATGGTAAGACCGTGAATGATAGATTTAACCAGGATAACTTTATTTGCAATGAATTATTTGATGCCCTTTTGTGTGACGACCAAGTTGCGGGAGAGACATTCGGTCAAGCTAGGGGGCAAGGTATTAATTAAAGATATCTCAAACAATATTATTCGAGTATAACATTGACTGAAGAATCTACCGAGTACGAAAAAATAATTAAAGCTCGGTGTTATATTATGATTTTATTTGGTAATTTTTTATTTCCCGAAAGTACTAGTAATACGGTAAATATTATGTATTTACTATTGTTACGAAACATAAATAAGGTAAGCACATATAGTTAGGGTTCGATTGTTTTGGCCCATCTATATAGTGCGATGTATAAAAATGCCAAAAAAAAATATTTGTACTTATTATTCATGCGCATATTTGCTACAAGCATGAGGTTGATCAAGAATGTCGTCACTCGCCCCGGTAAACGAGAAGTCATTCATATTCTCATTTGCAACAAAGTAAGTTTAAAAATTTACCATGAGATTAATTAGACTTTATATTACAATTAATTGTAAATAATATTTTTCAATTATTTTTTATCTAGGTGATCAGTTAGAGGGATGAACTACTATAGGTGTCTAAAACACGGTATAGTAGTCTATCGCAATCTATTGGATCATATTGGACCAGACGATGTAATAATTCTACACAACTATATTTTGATTTCAAAATAATTATCAAATTATTTATCATCTAATCATGTCGTATTGTTGTACAGTTTATCTGAAGGCTATATTTGGGTCTTGATCATTATGTTAACCATGATGATGTTGCAGTTTGGACAACAAAAACACTAATTATCTGGTTCACTACTGTAGAGATGCACCAGATTGACCGGGTAAAACTGCAGTTCGGCATGCAACAACAAATTCCTGAACCTCCGACGTGTTTGGGAGATTGACATCAAAAAAGAGTCGATGCCCAATGGGATTATTCCGACTGGAGAAACTTCGCAAAAGAGATGTGTCGTCATTGGAGGAATCGACGACAACACATCTTGAACGAACCATTCATACAGGGTGTTAGACCAACTCAACAGTATGGTTTAGGTCGGTTCCAACGCAATAATTTGTGTCTGAGCCAAGGTATTTGATTGATCCACGCCAACTAGCTTCGTCATCATACGCCCACAACAAGTCCCCGTCCAACAACACTATCAAACCACCCAAACCCAACGACCAACCTCACACCATCAACCTACCACATACACCTAACAACTAAACACCCAACCTCGCAACCCATTCATGCCACAAACCCAACCTTAAAACCAAGAATCAAACCCTACCCACCAACAATCATACGCAGCCAACACAATAATCTATAACCCAGATGATTCATACAATTCAAACCATTGTAGTCCCCCACCAATGACCACCCAAACATCCCATCACCAAAACACCCAACCATTATTTAACTATAGTACATCCCATGAACCATTGCTTTGTTTCCAAAATGATTCAATGGCCCAATTCGGGCAACTATACCGTCCATAATTCACCTAACCACATCGACCAAACTACGACAACATGGACACCGAACCACATTGACCAAACTACGACAACATGGGCACCGAACTCAATTACGGAAGCATCGTTGGCCAGATCCCCCAAGCTATTGGGAACAAATGATGACACATCGATCAAATACCGCAAAACCTTCCACCAGACCTTCACACCAACCACCATTGGATCATCTCAGCACTCAAAGACCCCAAACATCTCAGAAAAATCGTGGGAGAGCTCGAATACAGACTAACACACCTGGATGTGGAACATAAGACGTTTCAATAAGGCCGCTCATTGAATTTTTGGTCAATTCCTTATAATTTTTATTACAATATAAATATTTTTTTCCAATATTTTTTTAATTATTTGCTAAATAAACATTTAAAATTAAAAAAAATAATTAAGGTGTATGCGCCATATGCATTGGCGCATAATGTATAAATACATGCGCCAACAACTCTTGCGCTTCCATGCAATGCTTTAGAAGTACTCCCTCCGGTCTCATATGTAAGCAAAAAAAAAAAAAGCTCACCCTTTAAGAAAGTGGCTATATATTCATTTAAGTAATGGAAAATATACATTTTTTCCATATTTACCCTTATTTATTAATTTAGAAATAAATTAATATTTTTATTATAACCATTTAATGGTTAGTCATTTAGTGGTTATATATTCCACTTACTCTTACTAAAATTTCCTGTAGAAATTTGTCCCGCCTAAAAACAACACTTCTTAGTCCATTTACTGTATTCTCCACCTGCCTAAATTTCCATGGTCCCGCCCTGTAGAAATTTAACATTTTCATAGTGAGTTCTATAAATACTAAAGCTTTTGGTTCTCATTTTCATAGCCAAAAATTTACATTTCCTGTATCATTATCTTTTGGTTCTCATAAAAATGCCTCTTAATATTGATCTAAATACTCCACTTCCTGTATCTGTATCATTATCTTTTGGAAGTGTAAAAAGTGGAGTTATTATAGGAATAAACATGAATATTGAAAAACTAAATTTGAGGGTAAAATTGGAATGGTATATTTAATTGTAACCATTGTAATTAATTTTTGCTTATATTTGAGACTCCAATTTTTTTTTTTTTTTGCTTACATATGAGACCGGAGGGAGTATGCGCAAAGGGAGTTGTTGCCTCCTCTTAATGTTAAATAGATGCCCCATTTGATCAGACGCATCTATTTGAAAAAGTGATTATTTTCGTACTTTTTTTTATTAAAATTGTTATTTCAGTATTAAATTTGAAAATTATTGTTATTTAAAAAAAATTGATAACTATCTTATTCTACACTGTTTCATACAAAAAAAATGCTAATATTGATGAAAAATGATGTTCTAAAATATAATAGTGAAAAGCGAAATATTATAATTAATATAATTTTAAAAAATAAAATATAATTTTTTTTTAAAATTAAATGATATTGATGTAAAATTGTGTGATTATAAAACCTCGTAATTGTATTAACCAATCTTTTACATTATATTAATCAACTTTGATGACTTTTCAAAATTATTTTAGACACATATATATTTATTAACGAATTTTATAATTTTATTAATCAAGTTTTTATTTTTTATTAATCAATTTTAATGTATTATTAAAAATTATTTTTAATATCTGAATATTATTAATCAACTTTATTACTTTATTAATTAATTTTTTATATTTTATTGTATCAATTTTATTTTACTATTTTAAAAATATTGTTCACTCTTACTGTTTATCAATATTGTTCGTATACTCTTCACGCGCTATTCAGAATTTTTTTTAATTTTAAAAAAATTACTTCCATATAAATACGATAAACCGAGTATAATATATATATATATATATATATATATATATATATATATATATATATATATATATATATATATATATATATATATATATATATTTGATGTAAGAAATGGTGTAAGAATATGCAACTTTATTTATATCATTAATAATATTTTTTGAAAATTAATAACAATTATCTCTTTTTAGTATAAAAAGAATTGGTTAATTAGTTTTTAAATTTTTACAGAGTAACTTTTTTGACAGAGTTTTGATTTGTAATAATGAGAGAGCATAGAAAAATTCCCAATATCAAAAGAATTAAACCCAAAAAACAGTGTCTTATCTTTCAAAGAAAAGTTTCCGTCTGAAAAAAAACCCAAATAAACCGGTTGGTAGGTTGACGAAGAAAGCGTGAGGCAAAGTTTGGAAGGTAAGCGCGTGACAACGATCATCGATTCATTTCTCATCTTCATCGTTCTCGTTTTATTTATCTTTTTTTTATTCCAATTTTGTCCTTTCCTTTTTCATCATTTCTCAGTTATGCCCTCATATTCTGCGATGGCGCACTTGAAGTTGAAGTCGTAGCTTTTTTCTTTTTCCAATTGCGATTTTCAATTTCCCAAACCTTTTAGGGTTTAATGGAACCTCGAATTGGGAATAAGTTCCGTCTTGGTCGGAAAATTGGTAGCGGATCTTTCGGAGAGATCTATCTAGGTGCGTTTTGATTATAATCGTTTGATTATTTTTGCAATTTTACGAATTTGTGTGTATTTTACGTTTGTTCAATTTGTTGATTTGATGCAGGAACCAATATTCAGACGAATGAAGAGGTTGCGGTTAAGCTTGTGAGTACTTACAAACCCTAATTTGGATAATGAAACCAAAAAAATGTTAACTTTGTGAATAATTCATAACAATTTTGATGAAATTAGTGATGTTGAATTGAAGCAATTCATTCCATACAAAATAGTTGTAAAGGCAATATGTGATATTGAAGTTCTATTGGAGTGCTTTCAATACTGAACTTTTTTTGTGTGTGCATAGCTACGCTGAAAAATTGAAGTTATTAATTTGATTTTGTTTTGTTTGATTCAGGAAAATGCCAAAACCAAGCACCCACAATTGTTGTATGAATCAAAGCTGTATAAATTACTGCAAGGAGGAAGTAAACTCCCATCTTGATGAATTTGTGTATTTTGGAACTCTTTGTTTATTATTATCTTCTTATTACTCACTTGGCTTAAATGTTTTTGGTTGGCTATCTTTAATTTGGAAGCTGGAATACCAAACGCGAAATGGTCCGGTGTCGAAGGAGAGTACAATGTCCTTGTGATGGATTTACTTGGTCCTAGTCTTGAGGATTTATTCAATTTTTGTAATAGGAAATTGTCCCTCAAAACTGTTCTCATGCTTGCTGATCAAATGGTAGGTTTTCCTGTATTGCATAAGCTTGTAATTGAAATTGACCTGTTTTCTTATGATATCTTAATCCGAATCTTTTTCTAGATAAATCGAGTCGAATATGTTCATATGAAGTCATTTTTACACCGGGACATCAAGCCAGACAATTTCCTCATGGGTTTAGGGAGGCGTGCAAATCAAGTACTTGTTTAATTCTTGATTTTTAAGCTCTTCTCTCAAAATTTATGATCATCTCTGATGCTTAATAATATGTATTCATTTCATCTTTGTCTCTTTTGTAGGTGTACGTCATTGACTTTGGTCTTGCTAAGAAATTCAGAGACAGTAATAATCAGCATATTCCCTACAGGTACTTTTATGCCATCTTTAGTTTTCTGATTATATTCAGCATGCTTGCACCGTTCAACTTCCAACAATAAAATCCTATAACTGGATGTTATGCTATTCTTGATTATTCGTGTGAATAACTGACTACTACTATTTAGTAGGTGGGGAGAGTTTTCTTGTAAGTTGTAATAGAAATAAGAGCTTAAAAATGAACTTCGCTGAAACATGTGAAACTAGTTTTGCTTTGCGCTGGAAATTTTCATGGTTTGCATTCCCTACATCGATTATACTTTCTACAATTTGACTTGTTTGTGTTTCTATAATCATTGCATGACTAGTTACACCAATTCTTTAAGTAATTTGTCCATGATGAATGTTTTGTTAGCCTTTGTTTGAACCAAGATCCATTGCTGCCATGTACACACACAACAACTTTTTCTAATGTGTGAAACTAACCAATTCAATCCTTGAGTCCTATAATAATATTATTGTGGGAGTCATGTATAGTTTTTTTAGGTAATTTGGACATCCATATCATAGGTTTGCAATCAAATAATAATAGATGTTTACTCACATTTTAAATGGTAAAATCAAGCAGTTCAATTAAGTATCAGTTAGTTTTTGTGTTCTGTGAAATTTTGTAGATTTCATTTACTTTATGAGAGCTTTTAACTCAGTGATTAGATCAATAAAACTCATGAATAAAGAAGTTATTAAAAGCTGAATGTATGCCAACAATTAAGATTATTTCAAGATCAAGTTAGCACTTAACTTATGTTACTCTAAGAGTTCAAGGAAATATACGTGTGTTTTCCGTGAATTTGACTTTCTTGTAATCCTTGCAGAGAGAATAAGAATTTGACGGGAACTGCTAGGTATGCCAGTATGAATACTCATCTTGGAATTGGTATGCTCTCATAATCTCACTTGATCAATACCATTTCTCATTGACATTGATTTTGACCTGAAAACTTCATTTTTGTGCTTTAATAGAACAAAGCCGCAGAGATGATTTAGAGTCACTTGGATATGTTCTTATGTATTTTTTAAGAGGAAGGTATTTAGTCTCCCACCTTTATTTTTTGACCTTTCGTGTATATCTTTTAATTGCCTAGTATTTCTTATTTGCCATTTCTGCAGTCTGCCTTGGCAGGGGTTGAAAGCCGGTACTAAGAAGCAGAAGTATGAGAGAATCAGTGAGAAGAAAGTTTCTACTTCGATTGAGGTATGATTCAATGATAAAACAGTAATTTATTTCATATAATGTATGTCCGTTATATGTATTTAAACTCATAGTTGATTGTGGATTGCTTTTTCGCTAGTCTCTCTGTCGTGGCTATCCCTCAGAATTTGCATCATACTTCCATTATTGTCGGTCACTGAGGTTTGATGATAAACCAGATTATGCTTATCTGAAAAGACTTTTGCGTGATCTATTCATCCGTGAAGGTTTGAGCCTTGTTTTCATATTTATATTTTATTTTTGAAATGCACTATAGTCATTGAAAACAATGTTTTAAGGTCTAGACGGGATATGTTTTAATGTCATTTTTTGGTTGTTTTTCTCACCTTGTTGCTCCAGGATTCCAGTTTGATTATGTCTTCGATTGGACCATTTTGAAATATCAGCAATCTCAAATTTCCACTCCTCCTTCCCGTGGTATTGTAAGTGATGGTGTGCTATCTCATTACGATAGCTGTTTGTTTGTTAAGATTAGGTTACTTAGTTTTCAGTGGAAGTGACAATCCGACATTTGCAGGGTCTCGCCGCCGGACCAAGTTCTGGTCTGCCACTAGCTTCTGCAAATAACGATGGACAGTCAGGTATCCTTGTTCATTTAGCTTCACATCCCTGATATACGAAGTTTCTATTTTGATTGAGCTGGTTACAGACTGATTGTTAAGAGTGTAGTTTATCATTCAATAACTTGTTAATTATTATAATACCCTCCACATATATTGTCATTTGGCTCCTCCTGCAATCCTTTTGATTTGTTACCAGTCCATTTTTTAATTTTTTAATGTGATCCCTTCTGTGTAGGTGGAAAAGATGGTAGACATATTGGATGGTCTTCAACTGATCCCACTCGTAGGAGAAACTCTGGACCCATTGCCATTGATGGAATCGTATCTAGAGAGAAAGCCCCGGTTACAAATGATTTAACTGGATCTAAAGATGCTATGGTGCGTGTTTTTATATCTGGGCTGGTTTTTGCATGTGAAATCATTATATTAGTTGCAGAAGTCAAATGATGGTTGCTTTATGCGTAATTTCTAGAATTCTTAAATTAGCATTATTTTTCCTCTCAAACCTTTTCTGATTAAGGAAATGAATATTGGATTGTTTTATAAAAAGAAAGCATATGAATACTGTTTACGCCAATGTTGTAAGACATGAGATCCTAAGTCAGATCAGAAGGCCAGTGAATGATCATAAACGAGGACTGTAACATAACTAGTAAGATCCTACCGAATAGCAAAATTGTAATTGTACACACACAAGCATAAAGATTATATACATGAACAAAATAACGTATAAATCACGACTAAGTTAATTAAAAATTAATAACCATCATTGCATATGTTCATCACAACCAAGTCCATAATAAATAACTCGAGACATAATCCGTAGAAACTAGTCTGGGCCCGTGAAAGAGTTACAGGGGAAGCTATCTCATGGAGGAAGCGAGAATGGTGGATGAGGGAGGAGAAATTTTCATTGCAAGCAGGGGTGAGAACAGCGTGGATTAGTGTTTCTGTTTGCAGAGGAAAATCGAACAAGTGCGAGATTTGTTGGAATTAAAAAGATGTTATTTCCTCACAAAACCCGACCCAGTTCAGCAAGGCCTAATGTAAAATGGGTGGTTCAGCACGGAATCATATCAAACTCACAATCTTGACCATGAAACAGGGTGCCAGCGATCTTGCTTGAATCACAGCATGATTCCCTGGCTGTTGATCGGACAATCCTACAACTTGATACTCATCTTGACTATTTTGGTTTAACCTTTAATCAAGTAAAAATTGAAGTTTTGTTTTGTTGCATCTTGTTTCTTTTGGAATTGAAGTTTTGTTTTGTTGCATCTTGTTTCTTTTGGTCATGACTGGATTTCAAAATATTGGCTGTATCAATTGTGTTTATTATATACACAGCCGAGGCATAAGATAAGCAGCAATTGTAAATATTTTTCAAAACGCCGCATTTTGTTAACATGCTATGTACTGTTTCAAAACTTCCTTGGACTCATACTATGAGTTTAATGGTGTGAGTATTGTTGTACAGTGCACACTATTATCAGCAAAAAGAAGATTATAAATCCATGTGTAGTATAGTTATCATATAAGATATATCCCACTGGTTAAGTTTATATGAGGTTATCTGTTTATACGGCAATTAGATTTCACATTACTCATTAACGTTTGTGTTTCTGCATGATTTATGCAGTTGCCAAGTTCGAATTTCTTTCGGTCAAGTGGATCTGCAAGGCAAAATGCCATCTTAAACAGCAGCCGTGATGCAGTTGTTGACAGTGAGACCGAGCCCTCCTCCCGTCCTCTCACGCAGGACCCAAGTCAAGGAGCAACCCGTAAAAGCTCTGGTGCTCAAAGAAGTTCACATATCATGTCATCTGAGCACAACCGAGTATCATCTGGAAGAAACACATCATCAAACATAAAGAATTTGGATTCAACTCTCAGAGGTATCGAGAGTCTGCATTTAAACGATGAGAGGGCACAGTATTAGCAGCTGCTACTCTCGGATCACCTTTCTTCCTTGTAAATTCTGAAAGGTTTTATACTCATTTTCACAAACTGGGGAGTGGAGTGTTGTCTGTGCATTTTGCTGAGAAAAAGCTGCCACCAACAAATTGGGAGTCTTCCTATAAGCATACAATAAAGATACCTCGTTTTGGTGGTTTCCCAACAAAACTAGCCTCGTACAAGGCTTCTCTGTTCATACAGTGTGTTACACAGACTGATATTTTTGGCAACCTTTACTATCATTTGTTTTCTTTGATATTTTTAGCCTTGGGGGATAAATATAAAGCATATCATTGTGAAATACAAATAGGAGGATTGTGATGCAAATCACAAATTAATAGCGATGTCTGACTTTTATTTACGAGAGAGAGTGCGCTTAGAATGTCTTTACAACGTGCACATAATTACAACATATACAACACACTACCGATACGAGAACCCCGACTGTGTTTTTGCAAGCTACAAACCTAATAAAGTTCTGTTTGGAAACTACTCCATCCATTTCAAAACGAAACTATATTTTAGTGCCAAAAAATTATTTAATTTTATTAATGTAATATTATTTTGTTTAAATTGTATCATAAAATTATTGTGGATTTCCTCTTATGTTATTATGCTATTTTTATGTTGTTGGAAATTGACTGTATCACCTGTGTTTATGACATGACATGGTACGGGGTCATGTTTAAAAATTTAAATGAAAGATTGAAATTGCTGCTTAGATTTTAGAGATGAATCTCCGGAGTTAGCATGCATAGTTCATCAAATGAGTGTCACTTTATATTAATACTAAAAAAATATTTTGGAGATGCATTTTCGGGTGATTCTAACAAACATATAGTCAGCTGATCTCTCTAGTGGATATTTCAGAGATACGTCTTTGTAGGGTTGAAGCGGGATTTTGAAATGTATGTGACCTTTTGTATGTCTGATTTTTTTGGAGATGTATCTCCGGAATGATTTGATAAAACACGGAACTGCATGATCACACAACCATACTTGTTTTCCACTCCAAATCCTTATAAAAAATCATTTCATTCTCAATTCATATTTTTACTCCAAATCTTCAATCTTGTGTTTCATCACATTAAAGGGAACAACAAAAGTTGAAATTTCCGATAAATATCATTTATTTCAAGTCTCATCCCTCACATTAGTCTTGTTTTCAGTCTAAAAAATATGCGTTTATTTCAAAGATACATTTTCGGAACGAGTATGAACTCATTAGGAAATGTATTTTCGGTATCTATTTGGGTTCATTTTTTCCACTTTGTTTACAGAATTTGCACTTATTGAGTGTTTTGTTGTAATTGTTTCCATTAGATATGATGCACCTCGGTGTTTTTCCCAAACATGTCGTATCTTCCGATGCAAAATGTGTTGTTGTGAACACAGTTGATATTAGCAACCAATTTTAAAAGGAGCAAGAGTTTGAATTTCGTGATCACATGTTTCAATAGATTCGTATGGAGTTGGAGGTCTCCAACTGAGATTTAGTGTGGTAACCAGAAGGTCTGATAATGGTTTGTATGGAAGATGTGCATTTATGACAAATAATGTGAAAGAAGTGGGGAATATATATCTCCTATTCAGAATTTTAAACGAGATGACACTAATTCAAGAAAATATGAGTGTCCCTTTAAGTTGCATGGTTATATGTTGACAAATAAGAAATGGAGATTTAATGTCATATGTGGTTTACATAAGCATGACTTGTGTAGTTAGTCGGACATTCAATTGTGTGCCGTCTCATGCAAAAAGAGAAAGAATGTGTTGTAGACATGACATTGAATTTGATTCAACAGAAAAATATACTTGCAACTTTGAAAAGTAAAATATCAGAAAATATATCAAATATCAAGTAAGTGTACAATATTTGATACCAAACTAACATGGCACTGAGGGGGGATAAAACTGAAATGCAACAACTTTTAGAACTATTGGATGATAACAGTTATGTGTCTAGGTACCGAATGTGCGAGGATGTAATAACTGTTAGATATATATTTTGGACTCATCCTGATTCTATGAAGTTGTTCAACACGTTTCATGTTGTGTTCGTAATTGATTCAACGTACAAGACCAACAAGTACAGACTTCTATCTATTATTGGAGATGACTGGTATTACCTATATCGAGAAGACCTATTATGTCGGGTTTTCATTTCTATAGAGCGAAAAAGAAGAGAATGTTACTTTGGCCTTAAAGGCGTGTCGATTTCAAGACCGGTCGAAGATATTATGAAGCGTCCACTTAAATATTGAAATATAATGTTTCATTTTATGTTGAAATCACCTATGTAGTGCTTATTTTATGTTATGAATTGTCATTCTATTTTATCAAATTACAAGTTTCAGGTTTCTGCTTCTGATTCTATCACACATGTATTCCAGAGATGCATCTACGAATATGTTCTGGAGATGCATCTCCGGATTAAAAAAACTCAACTAATAGGACGTCACTTGGAATGATCTAGATTATGTGTGTATTGGATGCGTCCGAAGATGCATCTTCAAAATCTAAAGACATCTTAATATTTTTACGTGATGCGTAAGTAATATATAAGATCCATTAAGAAATTCATTTTATTTAATATAGATGTCTCGGTAATTGTGTGTGGATTTTTGCTGATTTATTTATCACTAGCAAATTAGCACAACATGAGCAAAGCCGCTCCAAAACAATGTAGAATCAAATCACATGGATACAAACATTCTATTACACATGTCAGAATAAGACAAGCAAAATACTACTCCTACATGATATAAAAAAATTGACTTCAAAACCTCTAACATCTTTAATGGCAGTCACAAACAAGCAGCACACAAACAAGAGTGATCATTAACCAATGAGACAATGATTTTCCAGCAAGAACCCGCCATATCACTTCGGTAAAATTCTAAAAATACCTTTAGAATTTTGAATTTTAAAATTTTAATGCTTTAAATACATATCAAATTCTCTTTGAAACACTCCAAAATAAGTGTTCAAAATTTTGAATTTTAAAATTCAAATTAGTAAGTTACGAAGATTGAACTCATGACGTGCCTATACATATCATAGCTATGTCCAATCTCAGAACCATGCAAACACACATTCAAATAGAATGGATTTAAGTGTTCAAAATTCCAACGTAAATTGGAATCTAGAAGCTTCTGTTTAAGTATTTACGCCCAGACCTTTCTCAATCCATTCTCTTTTCATTTTAGCAAACAAAGCTCGTAAGCATACTATTGTTCCAACATTTTTCAAGTTTTCTCAGAACTTCCACTCCATTGCATTAAAGCATAAAATATCTATGAAATTCTACTCCATTACACTACAATCAATCCAAGATCAAACAAACCAAATATTTGGTAAGTTACTCATTTCCTTTTTATTTATTTATTTGACATGCATGTGTTACTTAAATAGTTTATGAAGGTTCAGGAAACACAAGAATTTGGGGGATTGATTTGGGTTCCAGATATGACATATTTTTGTGATCCAAAGACAATAACAACAATGATAAAAATGACAAGGTGATTTTAACCTGGTTCACCGTTAACTAGGTTAGTCCAGTCCACTCGTCAGAGTGATTTTGCCTTCTCAACAAGATTTAATTCAATAATCAAACTGATAACAATCTCAAAGACTACTCGTCAATGACTTCTCAAGGATTATGACTAAGCTCAGTCCCTTAAGAAATTACAACTCAAAGACTATATGTCAATGACTTCTTTAGGCTACAGACTAAAACCTAATCCCTCAAGGAATTTAACAACTGTTAAATACAAAGGTTTGTGTTTACAATATTGCTTCTAAAATAAGCATATACACAAAGTGATAAACAAACTATACACTTAAGAATATATGAAATTGAGTGCTAAGTGTTTTTATCTAGTTTCTCTTTCTTGATATTGATTTTCTCTATTGAAATTCTCTTAGCATTCATATACATGTTTCATCAATAAAGTTCGTCGATTTGTTCGTAGTTTCTCGACATTATTTGTCCTCTTTATATAGATGATGAATAATATCGTTGGAGGATAGAATTGGAAACTTCTTCAATTCCACAACTGTAATAGTGATACGAGGTTGAACAAAAAATCGTGGATAGTGGAGAGAAAATCTTTGATATCTATTTGCTTGTACAATCCTTGGGAATATCAATGTATTTGTCCTTTTCATTTTGCCGCTCAAATTTTATTATCCTCTAAAGTATTCATTCAATCATTTTCTCCAAATCATTGGCTTCATATATGAGATGTTTTGAAGTTTGATCACAATTCAGAGGTGTTAGGATAAACTTCAGAGTCTAATGAAAATTAGGCTTAAATTTATCAAAGTAATTCTGGATTGTTTACTTTAGAAGCGTTGACTAAGATATCCATAGTTGAATTTAATTGAACATTGCTTCGTAATCGAACTTTGGTTTAGAATCTGATAATGTCTAGAGTCCATAGTCTATTTTGTTCAGAGTCCATAGTCTCTCTTAGGGGTGTTCGCGGTGCGGTTTGAGCGGTTTTGACGATAAAAATCACCCGAACCGCAAAAGGAAAAAACTTGTGGTTCAGTTTGGTTCGATTAGCTTTTAGAAATAAAACCAAACTAAACCAATGCGGTTTGGATTGGCTCAGTTGGTTCGGTTTTTGACAATATTTTTATTTAACCATACGTATACTTATAGATTAGGGGTCTTCAAAACCAAACCAACCCAATAGAAAACCGCAAACCAAATCAAACCAAACTAAATCAAAATCGCAAAAAACCGCATTTGGTTCAGATGCGTTTGGGTCATTTTTTTAACAAAACCGCACGGTTTGGTTTGGTTTGCGGTTTGTATTTTGCAAACCGAACTAAACCAAACCAAACCGCATTATGTTACGACCCAAACTTCATTATCCAACATCCAATCCAAAACTTAAACCTAGTATGCCTTAACCTAACAATTACAAACGATTTTCTCTTACTCGCACTTAGGGTTTCAATTTCAACCTTCTTAAATCTCTCATAGTAGTATCCCACATTCTCCTCGTCTTCTTTGCCATGTACATTTCACATTTTCTACTCTAATATGTCCTCTCTTGTGTTCTTTCTTTTTCATCTTTTATATTACTGTTTTCTCTCCCAATTACATTTTTATCGCACATTTCTTCTCAATCTCGCATCTCTTATGTTCTTTTTTTCTACTTCTCTAATATCTCATCTCATATGTTTTTTTTATGTTTTATTATAATGTCTTTGATATTTTTTATGCTACTATTTATATATATAT
The DNA here is from genome assembly GCF_024323335.1 of Lathyrus oleraceus. Classification (NCBI taxonomy): domain Eukaryota; kingdom Viridiplantae; phylum Streptophyta; class Magnoliopsida; order Fabales; family Fabaceae; genus Lathyrus; species Lathyrus oleraceus. The sequence continues at coordinate 480,737,567 of NC_066582.1, read as the reverse complement.
TTTTTATTTCATTTTTTTCTAATCTAATTTTTTGTATATTGAATGAGAAGTTTTGGTCTAAATATGATGAGTTTTGATGTTATTTAGTAATGTATGAATGACTAAATACAAAGTTATGTTGTTTTCTATAGGTGTATGTATGGCTAAATAAAAATATTGTATAAAACCGAACCAACCGAACCAATCCAAACTGCATTGGTTTGGTTTGATTTTATTTCTAAAAGTCAACCGAACCAAACCGAACCGTATGCTTTTTTCTCTTGAGTTTCAGACGATTTTTATCGTCAAAACCGCCCTAACCGCACCGTGAACACCCCTATTATAAATAACAACATAACTTTGTGTTTAGTCTTTCATACATTACTAAATAACATCAAAACTCACCGTATTTAGACAAAAACTTCTCATTCAATATACAAAAATTTAGATTGGAAAAAAGTGGAATAAAAAATATATATAAAATACTAGCATAGAATAATATCAAAGACATTATAATAAAATATAAAAAAACATATGAGATGAGAGATTAGAGAAGATGAAAAAAAAACATAAGAGATGCGAGATTGAGAAGAAAGGTGCGATAAAAATGTAATTGGAAGAGAAAACAGTAATATAAAAGATGAAAAAGAAAGAACATAAGAGAGGACATATTAGAGTAGAAAAGGTGAAATGTACATGGCAAAAATGACGAGAAGAATACGCAGTACTACTAGGAGAGATTTAAGAAGGTTGAAATTGAAACCCTAAGTGTGAGTAAGAGAAAATCGTTTGTAATTGTAAGGTTAAGGAATACTAGGTTTGAGTTTTGGATTAGATGTGGGATAAGTGAAGTTTAGGTTGTAACATAATGCGATTTGGTTTGGTTTAGTTCGCTTTGCAAAATACAAACCGCAAACATAACCAAACCGTGCGATTGTGTTAAAAAATGGCCCAAACGCATCCGAACCAAATGCGATTTTTTACGGTTTCAGTTTGGTTTGGTTTGCGGTTTTCTATTGGGTTGGTTTAGTTTTGAACACCCCTAGTATCTCTGTCCAGGGTCCAGAGTCTTTCTATCTAGATTCTTTCTATTCAGAGTCTAGAGTATGTTTTGTTAAGCTTTACTCAACGTATGGCTTGTACAAAGTCTGCTTTATCCAGCATCTGACTTGTTCATATTCTGTACTCTTAATAAATTATTAGAGTACAAAAATTGTTCTTTATACATTGTTATCATCAAAACTTAATGATTGTAGATGTAAAATCAAACTTGTTCCAACAATTTATAGATATGATACATTATGGTTAAATGTAAAAGATAGGTCATATTTGTTTGTCCTTCCTTGCTTTGAAATTTTGAACATTTGAGCTTAAGGTTCGTGCACACTTTATTTCTGCTTCATATTTGCTAGTTTCATCCAGTTCAGATTTTGAAATCCAGGTTTAGTTCGGCTGATAAATTTTGATTTACCTATTTTTTTATTTTTGATTTGGTTTACCAATACTTACTTTGGTTATGATATAATTTTTTGTTTGATTATGAAAAAAAAAGCCTGACAACCAATAAAAATTGAGACATGGTAGATGGGCCTAACATGCTTCAGTTTGCAGGGAGAACTTTAGACCCTCATGATCTGCAGTTAGAGAAACTTAATTTGATGTTGAAGCATCAGCTTCTTGGGTTCATTTGTCTCAAACATCGTATTTTTGGATTCATATGTCTCATGCTGCCCTAGAAGCCCATGTTGCCCCAGATGCTTCCATGCCTGATGGTTTTTCAGAAGGTCCCTCAGACCTTTCGCTATGTCCTCTGTATCTAAACCATGTTGTTAGACACATGTGAGAGGGGGTGGTAGCATAAATATTGGAAATGCGTGTGTTATAATATTTAAACAATTGTGTCATAATATTTGAATTGTCTAACAATGATAAAAAAAAAATTTTTAGTATTGTGATACTTTAAAATGCATAAACCACAGTAGGAAGGTTGTAAAATTGCTATAGTCTGAGGAACCATGGTATCAGGATGTCTTACAGCTATCTGGGTTGTATAATTTATACAAGAATGGATATGGTTATATTAACTATGGTTTATTGTCTACTTTTATAGAGAAAACACTTAAAAACGTTGTCATTCCATCTTCCGATCAATGAGATATCCATCACATTTGATGATGTATCATACCTCATACATCTTTCGATCATGGCAAGATTATTAAACTACTCCATAACTAGTAGATCCGAGACATTGAACATGAAGTTGACATATTTGGGAGTTGGCCCGGAAAAAGCCCAACAGGAGATAAATGACACCAAAGGATGTCATGCTAGATTATCATTCCTGATGGATTTGTAAAAAAACCAATTGGCTGTAATTGTGGATGTTGATAATGATGATGCACGAGTTGCATATCATAGAGCATGTGCATTAAGGTTATACCTCATGGTTTTGATTGACACGTCCATATTCGTGGACAAAAGTATGACCTATGTCGGCGTTATCTATCTTATATACTTCATTGACTTGGAGAAGATTCACAAGTACAATTGAGAGACTTCTTGTTTGTTGTACCTCTACTCCAAGTTAGTTGAAGGTAGTTTATGGAAGAAGAGACAGTTGATAAAGTTGATAAGAAACAACTCTCTATTTACAGTAATTTTTTTGCACCTTTACTAATATTGGTTTCATAATAATTGTGTTACATTGTTACTGATATTTCATCTGATTCATCTGAACCATTTTCAGACATGGATCCACCAACATTTTCCACGTCTCTCCGACTGAACATATGTGGAAGATTACCCAGAGGCTTTGACATGTGCATGCTCGATCATCTGGCTCAGACAGAATTAGGCGACCGAGTCGTTCCAAGTTTCTCTTGACCACATCATGTCAGGTGATATTTGATTTATGTTGTACGTCGATCATCGTGAGACACGACCCTTAGAGGTGATATCCTTGTATTATTGATGACTGACTGTAGGTCTCGACTTATCTATTCCCATCTACTTAAGCAAATGCGACAGTTCGAGATTATGTAAGGTAATACCTAGAGACCCCACCATTACTGCTTTTGTCGCTACTCTTCACAAAGATGTTGATGGGATATTTCTGGAGTACTATGATCATCGGGTTTTAGATTATGTATGTCGTGTGCCAGCTCTTCGTCCATGGAGAACGATATACGACTACATCCAATGAATTTATAGAGTGCCACATTTTTACATGATACTAGATGCAAACATAGATCCCCTTAAGTAAGCTCATCAAGAGATACTATAAGAGGAGTGGGCAAGGACGAACCATGTCGTTGATATATTTCCGATATGTCACCATATTGTGGTTATCATGATAGATGCCATAACTAGAGGATAATTTGAGGAATACACTCCTCAGATGACCACTCTACAATCCATCTTATCAGAGGCACGCATTTAATTGCAATACATGAGGCAAATTAGGAACAAGGACGTCGAATATATAGAATAATTATCTTTTACTTTGTATTTTGATATTAATATTTTGACTTTTTGTATTAAGATCTGTTGTATTTTATGAACATTGATGTATGATTTAACAATATTTTTATTTGAATATTTAATCTTACTATTGAATAACAAATGTGTATGATTTATTCTGAAATTTATTTATAATATAAGATTTATAAAAGAAATGTCAAATTTCTTCGAACTCACTATATATGGGTGTAAATATTGTCACGGGGTTATTCCAAAAAAATAAAATCTATAACTTTTATAAAATGCACAAGCAACACACCTACACCCCCATTGTAAGGGAACATAGAAAATATGCAGTCAAGGTTTATTGCGAGATTAAAATTCGGATCTTAATTTTGCGAATATGAGAGTGCCACACTGATGAAATGATTTGGTGAAAAATATGAATATGTGATCAATAGATGATATGTAATGAACAACACTCTTCTCATTTCACAATTTCTGCAAACACGATTTGTTCCCGTCAAAGAAGAACCATATCATTTTTCTTTTGTTATACGAACCACCTTTACTAGAATGATTACTCTAATGTGTGTTGACTTGTATTACAAGTACATATTCAACATCATGTGTAGTAGAACTAGTAGCATATTTAATCATTTTATGTTCTTGTTGAATCATAAGGGAGAATGCATGATCAATATCAAGAAGATTGATTTAAGTTCCATAAAGGAATGAAATTGAAATTTTCTAAGTATAGAAAATTTAATTTAGATAGATTTAGAATCCAAATTAAAATAACTAAATCACAAGAAGAAAAAAAAACATAAACAAGTTTGTTATTATATAATATAGATAAACTATAGAAAACACAACTATATATTAGCAATGAATCATCACCATAATTTGCTGCATGTGTTCTTGATCCACCTAAAACTCTTCTTGAAAGACCCTTTCATTTTCTCTTCAACAGAATATATTTTATAACCAGCTACTCTTTTCTTTCTCTGCAATTCTGGATCACTAAAACTCCAACTTTTTGTTGTTTTCCCTTTTTCTATCTGCTTGTTTTGATCAAGACCAGCATAACTTGTACTGTAACATCTCAGATCTTGCATGCTAGTTGGAGCTACTCTTCCTCCATTGTAGCTTTCAATCTGAAAATTTTGATCCTTGCATGATTTGGATCTGAATTCCATGATGAAAATTGTGTTTGAAATTCTAAGGTGAGAAATTGTGTAGTAAGAGAAGAATATATGGTTGGTGGTTAATGGTTTTTTAAATATGTTTACTAACTTTATGTTATAAATAATAAATTCGGTTGAATAGGAGGCAGTTGAAAAGTGGTGGTTTAGTATTATATTTTGTTGTTTTCTTTTTTATTTAATGGAGTAAATATGGAGAGAGAGAAAGTTTGAATTTTGGTTAAGTGAGATGAGTTGCATGAGGTGTTGGAGTTTGACTGTGAGTCTCACATGTGGAAGTGTCAAAAGTGGCTATTCAATTTTGATGGATGTAGCTGGCTACAATAGAGTAAGTGTTGTCTTTTTCTAAATAGAAATTAATGCATCATTATCTTAGGTAAACTTTCAAAATACTAGTAGCAAAGATTCTCAAACTTTCTCAAACATCTTGCAAGTTTTCCAACACGTCTCCTTTCATAACATATACTGTAATAGTGTAATCGGAAATATGAGGTACACGCTTCTCTCATCGTCCTCTCTAAATCGTTTATTTTTTAGTTCGAACGCTCCATTTTTTAATACATCATCTGATTTTTAATATTTTTTTCTAAATCGTTCATTTATTAATTCGAGTGTTCCTTTTTCGAATAAGACACTCCATTTTAATTTTTTTTTATTCAAATATCTTTTATTTAAAATTTTTTTTGCAAAATAACTCTGATTTCAAAAAAATTCTCAATCTACCCCACTTTTAAGAGGAGACGTCAGACTAATTGGCGTCTCCTCTTAAACTTAGAGAGGAGGCGTCAATTAGATTGACTATGGCTCCTTGTGTTGCCAATTCAATTGGCGCCCATGTGTTAAACTTTAAGGGAAACGTCAATTGGATTGACACCCTTGTGTGTTTTGTAATTTTTTTTGAAAAAAATTCTACATGATAGATAAAGTCGAAATCGGACAAATTCATATTAGTATTAATACCCGTTTACACAAAAAAGACTAATGTTGATGACCGAGATCACCTAACCGACCTTCGGTCCCACATCCCTAACTACCCGAACTCGTGGCCCTAACCCACGTTGATGATTCATCCCAGGTGTTTGAGTATTTAAGGGCCCAGGAACATCACCACCAACTGCAGGAAATTGTCTGATATAGTCAGACAAATCAGTGTAGTCTTGTGTATGCATCGAAGGTGTATCGCCATAGCTGAGTTCGTGACCCATGCCAGAGTAGTTAGGCTGTGTTTGAGTTGTTGGAGGGCGACCCAGACGATTGAAGGGGGACATTGGTGTGAATGATGCGTCGAGGAAAGATTGAAATGATTGTTGTGGTGTGTGGTAGACATATGGTTGTTGAAGGTTTTGGTTTTGATATGTTTGGGCTTCTTGGCTATGGTAGGAAGAGGGACGGTTGGTGTTAAATGATCATTGAGTGTTTTGGCTAAGGCGGCTTTGGTAGGGTGATGTGTTGGGTGCGTAGTGATGTTGGGTCTCTGGATGATGATCTAGTTGTTGTTGGTGGTACGGGGTATGCTCTTGGTATTGTGGTTGGGTGTATAACATGTTAGGGTTATATGTTTGTGTGTTTGTGGAACGAAAAGTTTGACGAATATGGGGTCGTGAGTAGTCGGTCTAACAATGTTGTTGGGGGTTAGATGTTGAGCCTTCTAGTGTGTAAGTTTCCTGACGTGGGTCATATAGGTACATATCCTCGGCGATGAACTCAAATCCAACCGATTTGTACCAAGCCATATAATTACGACTTGGTTTTTCTTCAGTTGGCATCACAACGTCAGTTAAGACATGGTCATGGCGGTGCTTTCATTTAAGACACTCATATCTAGCGAAACTTTGCCATGGGTTAAAGTTCTATTGGTCGTTAACTTTGCGTAGATGTCACTCTCATAGGTTTGCTGGGGGATCTGGGATGTGTTGAAGCATATTGAACTACAATTTAACACGATCACTATTGTGCATCTCCACAGTGGTGAATCTTATTATCGGTGTGCATGCATGGCTCTGCATGCTTGGTTACAAGGTCTGCATGCAAGACATGGTGGTGCCAATTGGACTGGCGCCTATGTACAAGCATTACAAGCTAGCGCCAATTAGACTGGCGTTAGGGCTTGCATGTTTGACACATGGCTTCCCTCTGGCTTGCATATTTGACACATCACTTTCGTCTTGCTTGCGTGTTTGACACATCACTTCTGACTTGCTTGCATGTTTGACACATCACTTCCGTCTTGCTTGCATGTTTGACACATCACTTACCTATTTAAGTGTCTTACTATCTACATCCAACAATCAACACAAATTCATCTGCACTAAAAAATTAATTTTCATCTGCACAAGAAATATTACAATGTCATATTCACCAAAATATACTATCAATGTTCACTGCAATGGTGAGACATATGAGTCTGAGTTATACGGGTTTTGTTTTCGAAACACCGATACTATCCGATTTACAAACAAGAGAAATTCAAATTTCTTGCATTTGAAAATATGAATTAAATCACGCATAGGATCTGGTATTATGTCAAAGATCACATATCAAAATCCATTTTTTTTAGAACAGTCAATACAAATTTTTCCCGCTGAAGGTATGGGATGATGAAGATGTTGAATATATGTTTGTTAGTCACGAACATTCTGGTTGCAACTCTATTGAGTTGTATATTACTCTTCAACCAAGTATACTATCTCAGCAATCTCAGATAACTAATCAAGTTGAATTTGATGAATTTGATTCAGAAAACTTAGATGACGCCGACCCAGAAGCAGAAGTCAACGTCGTTGATAAAGAAGAATAAGAGACCGAAACACAGGTCGATCATATGTTGAACAATAACATTGAAGATGACGATCAACCAACGCCATTACCTCCAAGTCATGTATACAATCCGCCTCAACATATGACAAACATGGATCTACATGACGATGAAACACCCAACAGTGCTTTTTATAACCCGTATCCACAATCAGAGGGTGAGTTAAAGGTGGGAGACATGTTCCTCACTAAAGAAGAATGTGTGCGCGCTATCAAAAAATTTCACATGAATAACTCTGCTGATTTCACTGTGAAACGCATTGATTCGAGAAGGTATATCACCGAATGTCATAACATCCTTTGCAAGTTTCGGTTGACCGCGTTTCACAAAAAGAGAAGCGACTCTTTGGAGATAGCTTCTATAGACCCACCTCACAGTTGCATTGCAATTAATGTTGAACAAGATCACCGTAAATTAAGTGATGCATTGATATGTCAAGACATTTTTACGCTTGTTAACAAAGACCCATAAGTGAAGGTGAGTATAATAATATCTCATATCGTCACAAGATATAATTATACTCCATCTTACAAGAAAGCATGGATTGCAAGGACAAAGGTTGTTGAATAGGTATTCGGCAACTGAGAGGATTCATACAAAGAATTGTCACGGTTCTTATGGGCCCTAAAAACATACGTACCAGAAATTGTTGCAATTATGGAGACATTGCCAACAGTTACGCTAGACGGAACCTGTGTTGCTGGAAATAGAATCTTTCACTGCCTCTTTTGGGCGTTTGAACCGTGCATCAAAGGTTTTGCATTCTGCAAACCTATTATTCAAATTGATGGAACATGGTTATACGAAAAATACAAGGGTACTTTGCTTATGGTTGTTGCGCAAGACGGAAACAACAATGTCTTTCCCATTGCCTTTGCTCTAGTTGAAGGTGAAACCGCTGGTGGTTGGGGTTTTTTTCTTCGACATCTCAGAACACATGTCGCTCCACAAGCCCATCTCGGTTTGATTTCAGATAGACATGTTGCCATTGAGAGTGCTTACAATAACCTTGATAACGGATGACATGATCCTCCTTCTACCTATGTCTATTGCATTATACATATCACACAAAACTTCTTGCGTGCAATCAAAGATAAGAACCTTCACAAAGAAGTGATGAATGTTCGGTATGCTCTAACTCAGCCGTCATTTCAATATTACCGTGGTGAAATTAGATTATCTAATGCGGATGCAGGAAGATGGATGGATAACATACCAGTAGAGCAATGGACAAGAGCATTTGGCGGAGGCTGACGATGGGGCCACATGACAACAAACCTTGTGGAATGCATGAATGGCGTATTCAAAGGCATTAGAGATCTACCAATAATAGCTTTAGTTAGAACAACCTATTGTAGGTTGGCTTCTATCTTTGCAAACAGAGGTGAAAGATGGAGTGCAGTGTTAATGTCGGGTCAAATATTCAGTGAATGTTGTATGAAAGTGATGAGAGAGGAGAGTATCAAAGCTAGCACACACGCGGTTACAGTCTTTGACTGTCATAGGTAAAATTTTAGCGTACAGGAAACAATTGACCACAATGAGGGGAGGCCAAATTTATCCTATCCTGTCAAACTAAACAAAAGTTGGTGCGATTGTGGAAAGTTTCAGGCCTTCCGTATTCCTTGTTCCCATGTCATTACAGCATGCGTACATACTCTCCAGGACGCTTACAACCATCTATCTGATGTTTGCAAGGCCATTATCGTCATGAATGTGTATAACAAAAGCTTCTCAGTGCTACCAATGGAGGAATATTGGCCTCCATATGATGGTGACATAGTTTGGCACAACGACGCGATGCAAAGAAGGAAAAAAAGGACATCCAAACATCATGCGTATTAGAACAGAAATGGATACGACTGATAAAATGATAAGATTATGTAGTATATGTCGTCAACCAGGACACAATAAGAACAACTGTCCCAATCTAGGAGCAATATCTGCATCATAAGATAGTATCTCATTTTAATTTTTGTAACCTTGGATTTTTATATCATTATCTTTTTGTTACAACAAGGTTCACAACAAACATCAGTACAACATAAGCAAACTTAAAACATATCATTTCTAACTGATTACAACAATCAAACTGATGTCATCTCGTCCAAACATCATTTCCCTAGCATCCTTATCAGTTTTGACTCGCACCCAACCAAATATACTATCGAGTCTCTCAATACTTCTAATTTTTTCCCCTTCTGGTATTTTTCCATCTAACCAACGAACCAACTCCCTCTTCAGTTGATCGAAACTACTGATATTCCAGAAGAGCATCAATATCGGAGGTTTGTCTCTCGAATAAATCACTTTTCCATAGCGGCGGCGAACACCAAACATGTTTGCAAAATGATGAAATGAGATGTGGAAAAATGATTCACACAATACCTCTATTTATAACACAAAAAGTTGCACATTACACTGAGGCACCAGACCAATTGGCGCCTCCTCTACAAACTAACACATGGGTGCCAATTGGATTGGCAGCACCATGTGTTGTAGCAAATCCAATTGGCGCCTCCTCTCTAAGTTTAGGAGCTGACGCCAATTGGTCTGGCGCCTCCTCTTAAAAGTGGGGTAGATTGGATTTTTTTTTAAATCAGGATTTTTTTGGATTTTTTTTTTAAATTAGGGGTATTTGGGTAAAAAAATCTCATTTTTTAATACATCGTCTGATTCTTAATATCTTAGTCAATAACGTATAATCGTGCGTGAAACGTGTATTATATATGGGTTGTGGAATTTAAATAAACTCCATAGATTTCAGAGAATCAACTACTCCCTCTGTCTCATAATAAGTGTCTTATTTGAGTTCTGCGCAGATCTTAAGAAAATGATTAGATGTATTGATTTTAATGATAAAATTAATATAATTTACTACAATACTCTTATTTATTATAATTAGTGGAGTTGTTGAAAAAAATGAAAGCTAATAAATAAGGGTATAGTAGTGGGAAAAAACAATAAATATTGTATTGACATACTAAAAGGACATTTATTTTGAAACATAAAAAATATGCAAATGAGATATTTTTTATGAGATGGAGAAATTACATTATATTTTTAAGAGTGATTGGTACATTTTAGAAAGAAACGACAACTAACACAAAAATACATAAATACAAGAGTTTTTCACCCAAATAAACTAACTCTCAACCTAATAACAAACCCTAAGATTTCTTATCGTCTTTAGTCGATTTTTTTCTTCAAAATAACCAATATTTTTAAAAATAATTCCAAAATAATAAGATTTTCAAAAAAAATCCGAAATAACCACATTTAAAAGAAGTTGCGTCAGTTGAACTGACACGTCCATAATGTGCCAAGAGGAGGCGCCTAAGACCTTGGCGTCTGCATTGGAGGCCTCATGAGGAGGTGTCAATGCCCATGGCGCCTGCATTGTGCCTCATGAGGAGGCGCCAAGGCCTTAGGCGCCTCCTCTTGGGCCTCATGAGGAGGTGTCAATGCCTACGGCGCCTGCATGTCTTGATGTTCAGGTTGATACGCCCAGAATAGACGGTGGAATATTCCATTTCTAACAACACACGTACTGTCTGGTGTATACGCGGACAACGTTTCCAACTTGACAATAGTCTCTGGAGCATACTATTTAGAGCCAACAGGTATTTTGGAAGTTGTTTGTAAGACTCCTCCCAATTGCCAAACACCTTATCAATAACATTTGTCCTAGCTATCCATGCCTTCCTATATGATGGAGTGTACTCGTACTCTGTCCTAATATACAAGATTATTGTACTCTTCTTTAACGGTGGATTGTCGCCAATGACAAACATATGCTGAACGTCGTCATCATCTCGAATCTTCTTCTGATAAAACTTCACTTGGTTTTCTACAAACCAAACCGGATTTTTATAGATGATTTGACCCACAGGACTGTGTAACACCCCGATAATAATATGATAATTATTTAAATTAAGTTAATAATATATTTATTAATTTAATTAGATAATTAGATTATTATTATTATTATTTTGTTTGGAATTATTAAATTATTATTATTATTGGAATAATAATATAAATTGAAAAATATATAAGTTGGAATAAGGAAAAAGAGTTTTCATTTTTGTAAAAGGGTTTTACGTGAAAACTGAGAAGCTGCAGAGAAGAGGAAAAGGGGCAAAGAGGAAGAACCAGAGAGCAAAGGTTGAAGAAGGAAGAGCTTGAAGCTGAAAGATTCGACGGATTAACTCAGGTAAGGGGGGTTTATCGTCGATTAATGGGTATTATGGGGTAACATGTAATGGGTAGTGATAAGCCGTTGAATTGACCCTAATTCGGATTATGAATGCTGAAAATTGTGATGGATGAGTTATGATAAAAACTGAAATTGAATCGATAGTAGTGTGAGTCGTAATTTGCTGGACGTGTAGCTTTTTACGGAATTGGAATCGGAGGTCCGGAAGTCCTCCAACGGCGGAAAATGCGGAGAATTCTGCATTCTGCTTTGTGTTAGCGCAGGAACAGCTTTTTGTCTTGCGTTAACCGGTTAACCCAGGGTGTTAACCGGTTAACACTGTTATGTATTTTGAATAATTGTTGTTTTGTCTGCGTTAACCGGTTAACCCAGGGTGTTAACCGGTTAACACTGTTGTGATTGCTGAGATATTGCTGTTTGTGCTGCGTTAACCGGTTAACCCAGGGCGTTAACCGGTTAACACTGTTAAGTGTTGGGCAGGAAGCGTGTTCTGCCTGCGTTAACCGGTTAACCCAGGGCGTTAACCGGTTAACACTGTTGAAAAGTGGAAAAATGGTTATTTAAAATGTTGTGTACCTATTTGATGGTTGCCTATATCGGTGTGTGATATAGTAGGGATTATTTCCCGCTGTTTTGAGCAGTATAGGTATTAGTAGAGTGTGCTAATACTGTGATTGAATTAATTGACATGATATGATGTTTTGAGACATATGTTGATGATGTATGATTGTATGCATAATGCTTTGAATGTATCAGTTATGTATGCACTTGTGAATAGACTGTTTTATGGCTTAGAGTGTGAGCATATGTCTATTCTTGGGTTGTTGCTGATGTTGCATTGCTAGGTGATTAGAATGCATGTTGTGGCCGTTATGGTGGTAGCTAATTCCCATGGTGAGGAATTAGTGAGTAAATCATTTTGGATTTTGTTGTTGATATTTGCATGCTAGGTGATTAGCGTGCATAGCATGGCCCATTTGGGGTGGTAGCTAATTCCCATGGTGAGGAATTAGTGAGTGAGTCACTAGGTCTCAAATGAGTGGGACTAGTGGGCTTGGTAGCCGTGCCTGGATTTGGACGGTGAGGTGAACTATATGTTCACAAATAGTCGGTACCGCATGCATGGAGTCTCATTGCATAATATGTGTATGGCGTATAATATGAATGGATGTATTCCAATATTATACGTGTGTTTGTGTTGATATTGAGTATGAGTATGAGTTGTATTGGTATTGAGTTTGATATTTGAATTGATGTGCCGTTACTGAATGTGTGATGTGATTAGGGTGATGATATGTGTTAAATTACTTAACATGACATGATATTTTATAATGCTTATTATATCGATTGAGGAACTCACCCTTACAACTATGTTTTCAGGTAACGAGCAGTGATTGAGTAGAAGCTAGTGCTTGGAGTCTAGTGTAGTCTCCTTAGAGGGTCATGCTCTGATAGATGTAACATCGGTGTGACGGTGTATTCGTCGCTATATGATCTATCGATTAAATCATAAGCTAAGAGATACGTTGAAAATTTCGAGTCGCCACCGCACTTTTATTTATCCAAAGGATTGGCTAAAAAGCGAACAAAAGCCTAAGAAGTTTTACACGTAGAAAACTAATAAAAAGATCAGAGATTCTGGGTAAGGGGTAAATTACGCAATGGGAAGGTGTTAGGCACCCACTACGTCCTAGGTACTCCTAGGGAGCCCTTTTCACACTTGTTGTAAAAAATTATTATTTGTTATGACATAAAGATTGTGCAAACATGATTGGGATGATGAGAAAAGAATATACAATTTTATTAGATTATTGGGTTTGAACGGATGAACCCGCTGCCTACGTACCTTCCATCAAAGGTAAGGATCAAAACGCCGTAGTTCGGCTAAAAGATTTCCAAAAGTTGGTGGATTCAGTTTTAAACACAAGCACTGAGGCTTTTCATTATCAATGGGAGAACACTCGACCAAAAGCAACATCCACCATGCGAGGATAGCTTCGACGTACTAGAGGGGTTAGCCCTGTTTGAAGTACGGAAGTCTTACTGTCGACTCACTAAGGATAGGCAAGATTTACATCAACCACAAAGATAATTGAAGCCTATGGCTAATGCATGAAAAGATTAATGGACAGAGCCAAAACAAGTGAATGAGTGAAGTTAATTGATTGTGATTATGAAAGTGAAGTCAAAGTATGATTAAGATTGATTCAGAAGAAGTATTATGAAAATGAAGTTTTGAAAAAAAGTCAAGGACTTGAGTCCAGGTTTTTAGTTTGAAAACATGAAGATGTTTGCACAACACTTATGTCAAGTTTAAAAGATAAAGTGTGAAAAGGTTCTAAGACGTAATGAATGATGAATGGATGAAGGATAGTAAAACTTCTTAGAAGGTTCACTTCTTGAGATCATATGGGAGATGATTCAAGTGTGTCCTTTGGAATAGCAATGGATAATAACAAACAAACAAAGCAAGCCAAAGCGGATATCGGATGCCAATCAATGGTCTTATGCCAATCTCCTAAAATAAAACAGGATATCAGAAGCCACTCAATGGACTTACACCAATCTCCTCAAACAAAGAAGTAAAAAGCGGATACCGGATACCAATAGATGGATTTACACCAGTCTCCTAAAACAGAAATGGATATCGGATGCCACTCAATGGACTTACACCAATCTCCTCAAAAGAAAAACAAAGATGAGAAATGGAAGTTAACTGCCAATCTGTCTGGACTTAGGTTAACCCCACAGATATGCTCATAGGAAATCCAATGCCACATTACAGGGACTTACAATGGATCCTCACATACAAGAACAAAAGCAACAATATGATCACAGGAATGCAAATGCCAACTTACAGGGACTTATAATTGCAACCTCTCATACAAACAGATGAAACAAACTATGATCACAGGAAAGCAGATGCCAACTTACAGGGACTTATAACTGCAACCTCACATACAACATCAAACAGATCAAATTATGATCACAGGATAACAGATGCCAACTTACAGGGACTTATAACTGTATCCTCACATACAAACAGATAAAACAGAAGATATGAGTGACCAATGAGATCTTACACTCTATCCTTCCATATCACAGGAGCAAATGCCAAAGCAATGGACTTACAATTGTCCTCAATGGGCAAACAACAATAACAAAAGTCACACAGACAAATGGTATGATCATGCACTAATGGCAATTGATGATGATGATAAATGCATAACATATAAGCAGGCAAGTGCACATGAAGCAATCAATCAATCAATAAATAACAAACAGCACACTCTATAGCCAAACAATGGGGGGCTCACACAAGAGGGTTTGACTTTGAAAGTCCACTGTAATAGGTAAAGGTCGCTCTTAACCTGGCCATTGAGGGGCTCAGGTGAAGCAGATGAAAAGGAGATGAGGGGTGTGCCTCATTGCTTCTATCCCTGATCAGGGAGAGCATAAAAGAAAGTGTGGGAGCTCAGAAAGATGGAGCTCTCTCCACATTATTGACTCGATTAGATCTTGGGTATTTATCTCAATGCTTCAACCATGTAATGGGAGCAAAGAGAGGACACACTGAATAGTGGGGGATAGATTGCTTATCCCTACCTTCCACCAATTGCCTTACTTGAAGGACTTTTCCTGCTTAGGACAAATATAAACACACACAGGCATTGCCTCTTAAGGAGGACTTCAGACAGTTTGCCCGGTCAAATAACAGACCGGGTCTCCAGACTACATGAAGGAGAAAGGTTTATACCTCAAAGCAAATGCTAAATAGCAAAGCAAGCAACTAAAGCAACTAAAGTGTACCTGAAAAAGTCAAACTTATTAGTAAACAAGTCAACAATCAAAATCAAAAGGAAATGAACCAATAGTCAACCACAGAGGGACTAATTGTGCAAGGCACAAAGACTCAAGCATATGAGTCACCTATAAAACAAAGGTTAGCACATGATAAACAATTCAACTCAAACAAATTTGAATGATCCTCAAGGCATTGGTGCTTAACCTGAAACAGATGAACTCAACATGAGCTTAGAAGACCACTAGGACTAGCCTAGGGTCAAAGATGAAAGAAAAAGGTCAAGGCAGCAAGGAAAAGTCAACCCAAACCAAGTCTAAACAATCAAGAAGCATTCTCAATTGGATTCATAATTATATCATGCATCATGGTCATTTCATATGCAAAAGGATGCAAAGCATGGCAAGAGAAGCATACAAAAAGTCAACAGCAAAGACTTCATTCAAAAGTCAACTCAAACAATCTCAAAAATCATGAAATAAATCACACTCAATCCTAACATCTAACATGGTATACATGTGAAATTTCATGGCATTTGGATGAGAGGAAGGCAGTCAAGTAAAATCATGAAGTCAAACCAAATTCAAGTAAGCATGGTGAAAGTCAACAAGCATGGGTCAACTTCAAAAAATCATATCAATTTGAAAACAGAAGAGAAATGAATGAGATTAACACCAATGCAAAGCTTGAGGTGTCTAGTTATCACATATGAAATTTCATGGTCATGTGATAAGATTTGAGAATTTCACAAAAGATTTGGCAAGGCATAGCACAAAAAGTCAACAAATGACCAAGTATGGAAGAAAATTCTCAATCAAATGAAAAACAGCAAGATTAATTCCAAGAAAATTCATACATCAATTAGACATACAAGGGATTATTCATGCAAAATTTGAGGTCAATTGGATAAGAGGAAGCATGTGAACAAAAATTGGGAAAATACATGATCATGGTATAGCACCAAATGTAACACATAACTTCAGAAAATCATAACTCTCAATCCACAAATGATAAATGCACAAACTTTATATGGAAATGAAGGTCAATGGGTCTATTTTCACCACAAAAAATCTCAAAGGCATTGGATATAACATGAGTATTTCACAATTGAAATGGCCAAGGGTATCATTCATGCACACATGTTGAGAAAATAATTGTCAATTAAAAACCAACCCATGGAAAATTAATTAAAATTCACAATTAAATTCTAGACTCATTTGTGAACATGTGTAAAAAATTTCATAATTTTTTAATGAAAAATGAAGGAGAAATAAATTGTGGAAGTTGGATGATAAATTGGTACAAGCATGAGCAAAAGGCATGAACTAGTGGTCAACAAAGGTCAACGCAGTGGCAAAGCTGTAATATTGAGTTCACTAATTAAAACTCTGCGTTTTGGGCAGAGGAAAGGAAATGTTTTCATTGGTCCTCAGCCAATGAAACAGTGAACACCAATGAAACTTCAAATTTTCTGTTTTTTAAGAAACCCTAAGTTTGCAGCATGGCAAAAGCATTCACAAAAGCAACACACAAACTCGACCAGCAACAACAGCATTCATCATCCAAGCAAAGTCTGGACAGGACAAGTATTTTAACAGCACATGTACACATTCATCATCCAAGTTCATCATCATGTCGAAATTAAACAACCACATGGAAACCACATGGCAACACACAATAAAAAATGCAAGTTCTGGTTTTTCAAACAGCAGTGCATTGACAGCAAGCAGTTAACAGCAACATTCATCATTATCATGTAATTATCAAACCAAGTTCATCATCATCAATGTGCTCATCATAACCAACAGCAAACAAACAGCATACAATATATTTCGCATGGATTTTCTGGCATGGCATAAGGTGTTCATCAACATCCAAACAAAATAAACAACAGCACACAAAAGCATGGCATTCATGTTCATGTTCAACCACATCAAACAAAAATGATTCAACCAAACCACACAACATAAGCATGAAAACCTAGGCATATTAAGATAGCAAAACAACATGGTTCTATGATTTGAGAAACAACAGCATACAACCTATCATCATCATTCAAACAACAAGAAAACAGCAACATTCATCATTGTAGCTAGACAACATCAGGCAACATAATCCGACCAAGCATACAACAGCAGGGTATTGGTAATGTTATTACAGCAAACAATCAACAACATTCAACACAAATCATGGCCATGAAATCTCATCAACTAACAGCAAAACCAACATAATCAAGGGAATTTTTCTGGACAGATCATAAATTTGCACAGCAGCAGCATAAAACTCAACATCATTATGAACTCAAAAATTCGAAAAGTCCAGAAATCTAAATCATGCATACCAATAGCATCAACATACTTCAAGCATCACAAATATATCATCATTTTTCATTAAATCATTGTGGGCAAGCAAGATCGAAGGAAGACACATTTGGTCATGAAAATGAAAGTTCATGCTTCTCCATCATGAGAGCACCATTTTAAATGAAACAAAGTGTATTGAAACCAGCACATAAAGACCTTTCATAAACACATTATGGCATGGCAAAAGGGGAAGGTCGATTCACTTACTTGTTTTGGAAGAACTTGATGGAACAGTGATTATTTGATGGTATCTGCTCAAACAGTCGAAGATTTCAGCTCTAAATGATGGATGATGAAGGTGCTTCAGCTCAAGCTTGTTTAGAATTCCTCAAAGCTCTAACTGCCATGGTTGGTCTTTGGAAAACAGAAAATGATGAAGACTTTACAGCAGTGATTTGATGGTGAAGATGAGCTAAATATGTTGTCCAAGTGGTGAAGGAAACAAGAACTGGTTGTGGTTTGTGATGGTTTGCTCAGAATATCACCTTTTGCAAAAATGCACAATGAGGGAATGAGAGGATTTTCGTGTGGCTGCAGCTCTAGGGTTTTTGAAAATGAACAGAAAAATGGTTTATATGCATCTGTTTAACCTTACTAATCCAAGTGCTAAGCTAGTTTTATGTAAAATGAATCAAATGCCAAAAATGCTAAGTGTGAGCAAATGGAAATGGAGGTGTGAATATTATGGTCGAATGGGCCTTCTAGCATGCTGCCAATGACCATTCCTCATGCTGTTTTTGGTCTGCTCCTTAATTGCTAACTTTGCCTTGCTTACATGGAGCTATTTGCACAATTGCTAATTATGTACAAAGTGGAAAATGGTAGGTGTTTGTCTGCTCAGATGGGCCTGCAACAGGCTGCAGACAGACTGTATGTTTGCTGCTTTTATTCTGTACTAGCATGTTGTACCTGATTTGCTCAATGAACCAAAAATGCATAAAAATGCCAACTTTGCACCTTGGTCCAAAATGGTAGGAAAATGGTGATATGATGATGGTTTAAGGCTTGAGACAAGTCACAAATGTGATATGGAACATTTCCCAATTGGCAAAATGATGAAAAAGTCCATAAATCAAAAAGTCAACTGTGAGTCAAACTTTGATTTTAAAAGGAATAGGTCCAAAAATGCCATTTTGAATGGTGAGGTTTTAGGTCATGAAATTTATATTTTTGGAAAGAGGATGAAAAATGTGGTGTGTAGGAAAAAACCCCACCAAATTTGGCCTTATGGTTTGAGAGTTATGGCCTCTTGAGGTTCAAAAATTGGTGAAAATGATTTGATCATATCTTGACAACCACACATGGGATTTGAGAGTTCTTGGATTTTTTGAAAATGGGAGAACAAGATCTTCAACTTTCATGTTGGGCAAAAATTCATTTGAAGCTTGTATCATGATGTAAGTTTAAGATCAAGAAGTTTCCATTTTTGGCAGTTGAAATTACAGGTCCACTTTCTATTTCTGGAAAATTTCTGATTGACTTGATTTTCTTCCATGATGAGGTTGAACATGATAGATGAGACTTATACAAGCATGAATGAACTCCTTCAGATCAATTCTATCCATCAAATCCTTGATTAAATCAACAGTTGACCAAGTTTGACTTTTCTAGGGTTTTGGATGACTGATGCACTTCTGATGAATTCCAAACCCTAATTCCTTGAGAACTTGACTTCAAATGATGTCTCAAGTTGTATGAACCTGTGATTACTGATCATGGTGCCCAAATTCTGCAAGAATGGCCACCATCCATTGCTTTGACTGATCAATGACTGACTTTGACCTAATTTCTGATGATTACTTCAACTGCAAGCAACAAGGTTAGACTGACAATATTTTTGTACTTTTTGAATGATAAACATATGAAAGCAAAGATATACAAATGCAAAGTATGCTTGGTGATCAAGAAACAAACCACAAGGCAACCTATCCACTAAGGGGAAAGCAAAGGCATGCAATGATCCTTGAGGTTATGATGTGAATGATATGGGCCATGAGGGATCTTAGGGCCCAAAATTGGGGTCTTACAGATGCCCCTATTTAAGGTCATTCTAGCCGGAGAGGTGAAGTTTAGAAATCTTCATCTCGACGCGGTAGAATGGGCTTAAATAACAGTAATGAGACAAATTTTGGTCCCTAAGAGACCTCATGATGCGAATGTATGTATGCAAAAGACACAAATTCTGTGGGGAATATGATTCACACAGAAGAAAAGACGATCCATCGGAGTAGTACACTCACCAGGAACAGAGACTCTAACAAGACTCTATGGGGATAATAAAAGAAAGAGAAAAGCGTGAACAAGACACGACTCCAAACTGGGGAAAGACGAAACTGACACAGCGTGAACAAGACACGACTCTGATTAGGAAATAACAGAAAACAGACTGGAGAACTCACTGGGGAGTGAAGGACTCACACTGGGAAAAGATTTCCAAAGGAAAATAAATCCATTGGAGAGACACAAGCTGACTCCTGGGGAGAAGCAACAAAAAGTTCCACTGGGGAAGTAACAAGGAAAATGAGATGTTACCAGGCATACGGGTAACAACCTCAGGAAAATCTGACTCCACAGGGGGACCGAGGTCATAATAGGGAGCAGAAAGGAGGGAACACCAAGGATACCGGTTACTGGGTATATAATAGGTGGCCGACCAAAGACGTGAATTGGTGTGTGTTCCAAAACACTCATCATCCTGAAGTGAGCGAAAGCAAACTTGTTTAAAGGATGGATATTCGATTCTACAAAGAATACGAATCTTACTCTGAGGGGAAAGCAAAAAAAAGGGTTGACCCAAGAGTGAAACGAGACATATTATTCATTACCGGCAGGCCGTGAATAATATACTCGAAAGGAAAATTATCCTGAACCGGTTACTGGGTTGTTTAAGGATAAAATCCGAAGACGTGAATTGGTTTGTGTTCCAAGACACTCATCATCCGAAAGAAAGCGAAAGCAAACTTGTTTAAAGGATGGACACAAAAGCGTGAATTGGTGTGTGTTCCAAAACACTCATCATCCGAAAGAAAGCTAGAACAGCAGACTTGTTTAAAGGATGGACAAAAAACGTGAATTGGTGTGTGTTCCAAAACACTCATCATCCTAAACGCAAACTGATTAAAGGATGGGCAAAAAAGCGTGAATTGGTGTGTGTTCCAAGACACTCATCATCCGAAAGAAAGCTAGAACAGCAGACTTGTTTAAAGGATGGCTGAAAAACGTGAATTGGTGTGTGTTCCAAAACACTCATCATCCGAAAGAAAGCTAGAACAGCAGACTTGTTTAAAGGATGGCTGAAAAAGCGTGAATTGGTGTGTGTTCCAAAACACTCATCATCCTAAACACAAACTGGTTAAAGGATGGCTATTCGATTCTACAAAGAATACGAATCTTGCTCAGTTGGGGAAAATCAACAAAGGATTCCAACTAAAGAGCGCATGAGACATATTATTCATTACCGGCAGACCGTGAATAACATACTCGCATGGAAGATTATCCTGAACCGGTTACTGGGTTGTTTAAGGATAAAAATCCGGAAAGAAAGGCATCGGGATACCAGAATAGGTATATAATGATGACCAATCAAAAGGAGCAACAGACATTACCAACAAAAGGGTAAATGAAAGGTGATCTGCTGAGGATAAATTGCAAGCATCCGGCAATTATCGACAGAAGACTAGCTGGGGATGCATTGATAAAGAATCAATGATCTAGGGAACAAATCACGAGCATACGGTGAAAAGACCCACTGGGGATGAAATTGCTAGCATACGGCAATTATCCACAAAAGACTTGCTAAGGATATAAGTGCTGATCTGAGCAACTTAATACAAGCAAAGGAAAATCAACATCAAAGACTAGATGAAGATAACCACAAAAATTAGGGTTTACATCTACCGAATACGGGGTAGAAGACCAACAACTCCGCGTGGGGATAGAACAAATCACAAATCCGCACGGGAAACCAAAATAGGGTTTATAACAAACCACAAACTGCTGAAGAGCAGGAAAATAGGATTTACAACTACCGGGTAGTAGGTAGAAAACCAAAAACTCTGGCTGGAGAATAAAAGGTGTATAACCACAAATTCTGTCAAGAAGCCAGGAAAGATAGGACTTATAACTACCGGGTTGTAGGTAGAGGCCCAAAAACATTCCGCTGGGGAACAACCCACTGGGAAACACAAGAGATCTGACAAATAGCCAATTCGGGAATGATCCGAAAAGACAGACTGAATCAAGACACGTCCTAATGAGGATATAACTCAAATAGGAAAATCCATCCCAATATATGTGTTGGGAGGAAACGGAAGGAACCGTCATCCACGAGGATATATCTCAGTGGGGAACTGCAGAAGAAAAGACAAACTTTTTCTGCTTATGGGGTCGACTCTATGTGGAGAGATTTTAAACACCCGACATCTGCTTGGGGAGATCTGTAAAGAGATCTACATCACCATAGCAGGAGACACGACGAACAAAAGATATATGGCAAAAAATGCAACATGAATATCTGAATGTTTATGAATATGCATGAATATGCGTGATTTATGTTTGATGAATGCTGACAAAACAGACAATTCTAACACAAACAGGTTAAAAAACCAAACGTCCGGTATTATACTTCCAGGGGGACAACCAGCTGGAGAGCCAATCTGCGGAGATCTACATGCTGAAGAGCAAAGATCTGCAGGTACTGCTGAAGAAGCAGAGAATCAGAAATATCAAGGAAACAACCCAATCAGGGTACAGAACGTCACAACGGGCGAAACGGCCACCAAGACGAATCTGTAGGGAAACAAGAGAAATCCCAAAGTATATCTGCCGGGGATCCCAGTGTCAACTGAGAAACAAAGGGGTGCATAAGCACGAACTGCTGTAGAAGCAACTCCACACAACTCCGCTGGGGGACAACCCACTGAGGGAGAATGAAATCATCCAGATAGAATCTAACTACGTAAGCAACTCTATTGGGGAAAACTGTCGGCTACTCTCTTGAGGAACAAGCCACTGAGGGAGGACAGATCAAACAAATAGGTTCTGCAACGAACCGCTCCACTTGGGGAGAATATACAACAAACTGATCGCAACAAGTAGATTCTGCAATAAAAGCCACTCTACTGGGGATCACAAACAGTCAGGAAATCAAATCCGTTCACTGGAGGCTAGAGCCATCATCCGACCATATCGGGGGGGTTGAAAGAGTATTCAACAGGCGAAACTGCCGCAACAAACACTCTGCAGACTATGCTGAGGAAAAGATGGTTGAAATATACTGAGATACCAACCCAATCAAACATCGAGTAGGAAAATAAATCTTGTTCTGCTGGAGAGAATAACTCTGATGGAGAGATAGCAACAATTCCGCAGACGACTTCGCCGGGGAAAAGGTAAAGTAACGGGTATCAAACCACTGACTTACCGAGTCTTCAAAAGAAAACAACCGTGCTGAGGAAACAGACGAATCCTGCTAGCAACACTGCATGGGGAAAAGCGGTAACAAATCCACTTGCAACCCTGGTGGGGATGTTAATATCAGCTCTACTCGCGACTCCGAGGGGAGTATCAATCAATCAATTATACTCATGACTGTGCTGAGGAGACAAATAAAGTCTGGGGCGTACGACCCACTGGAGAAAGTGACGGGGCACCAAGATGACAGACCATCAACCGCCGAAATTTTGCAATAAAACACCCATGCTGGGGTAAACTGCTGCTGGAGAAAACGAAGTCTTCAACAACAAATCACTTGCAACTGTACTGGGGAACAACCCCAACAACAACTCTGTCTGAGGGACAACCCCAACAAAGATCTGAAGAAAGAAGATACCACCAAACCAGGAATATGAACCAAAGTCTTACCTGTTGGAAATCATGCCACCCTCGGGAGAGCACTGAGATATTCTTGAGTATCCTTTCAATCTTGTGAATGTTCACTTTGTATAAAACAACAAATTTTGAAAAATTTGATTTGTTTAAAACAATGACATTTTATCAATTTAAAACAATGCAAAACATTTGTTGAAATGGAACAAATAAGAGTGCAAATAAATTGGATAAAAAGCTCAAATTGATTTGATAGAATGGTAGTCTGCAAATGGCAAGACTCCATAGATCTGTACAAATTTGAAATCAGTGATATATATTGGAAGAGGGCTACATTGAACATAATGATCCTTTCTCTACCAATTTGAATCTCGATGTATCCGAAGCTTCAGTTGACGACGAATCGAGAATCTTCTGACGAAATGACGACTGATGAACAGAAAGTCTTGTCAGGATGCAGTTACTTGCCAAATCCCTAACTTTTGCCTAGATTGCCCCAGAGTGAGATACTCAATCTAGCGGGATGCAAATATATTCTTTTTTCAGGTCTCTAATTTTTGCCTGGATTACCCTTGCGGGTTCTCCACCGAGACGCTCATTTTTGCCTAAGCCGCCCTTTCGGGTTTTCAACTTAGCGAGCTATTCTGTTTTTTTTCATTCTTCTTTTTTCATTTGCATATACTTTTTTTTCTAGGCAAAGTATCTCTTAACTGCATCTGAATTCACAGGACGAGTGAAATCCTCCCCATCCATTGTTGTAAGCATCAAAGCTCCGCCTGAAAAGGCTCTCTTAACAACATATGGACCCTCGTAGTTTGGAGTCCGCTTGCCCCTGGAATCGGGCGCGAAAGACAAAACTTTCTTGAGCACGAGGTCACCTTCTCGGAACACACGAGGCTTGACCTTCTTGTCGAATGCTTTTTTCATTCTCTGTTGATATAACTGACCATGGCACATGGCAGTTAATCGCTTCTCTTCAATCAGATTCAATTGATCATAACGACTTTGAATCCATTCAGCATCAGTCAACCAGGGACTTGAGGGTATAATTTCTTTCTTTTTTCCTTTGGAAAAATTTTGAAAAATTTTTCCTGGTTTTTGATTTTTTCATCTTTTTCACCCTCTTTCTCCTTTTTTTTTCTTTTTTTCTTTTTTTTTTTTTTAATGCCCCAGTTTGACTGTTTTGCTGATTCTCATGATACAGCTGAATGAGCTTCTTTTGGTGCTCAAGAAGGCGGGTAATCTTGTCAGGGATCTCTTTCAACATCATCTTCCTCTGCCTCAGATATAAGGACTTCAAGATTGGGAGATGGCGTTGGATCATTATGTTCAATGGGTTTAGAAATCCCTGCATAATGATTTTAGATAATGAAAAGCTTTTGAATTTAAACAAGCAAATCATTTATGCAGATGAAAAATGTGTTTTTGTTTTTTTTTTTTTTTTTTTTTTTTTTTTTTTGTTTTTCATGGTTTTTTGTGATCACTGATTTCATGCAAAAGCAAAAAGTGAAAACAAATGGAAAAACAAATGTTTGACAATGCATTAATTGAATGAAAACATCATTGTATTAAATGCTGCCAACAATGTCATCACTTCTCCTTTTGGCATGGGAGAAGGGTTTCAAACAAAGTGAATAAATCACGCTGACTTATGAATGACCGTAGGAACATCCACAGCGACCCAATTGTGGCAGACACCACCAGGAATGATGAAATTGTTCAAGTCCTCTGCGTCTTCTTTCAAGATAGCAGCAGCTTCTTCCGGTTGATCGTCAGGGATAAATCCTCCACTTGAATAAACCATGCTCCTTAAGTGCCCCAGAACAGCAGCCAATGCCAGCCCGGGATCGGTTAACCAGGAATAAATCCATCAACAGCACTTAGTCTGGCAAAAATCTCTCTGAATTCCCAATTCTCTTGCTCAGGATGATCCATTAATCTGGCATAATTGGCTCTGGTATAATACCGGCGAGATGCGTCTTCAAAATGAATGAAGGTCGCAGGGTCAGACCACAGAACGGGAGACCGGAACAAAACACTTGTTTATGCAAATGATGCATGAAGTGTTTATGCATATGCTTGTTTTTTATCAAAGGAACCCGAGGGTTTTATTTGCAAACTTTGAAATGTTTAAGCATTTTGATCATATATGAGAATATCTCATCAGATATATCAGGTGAAAAAATTTTCCCGGTTTTTTCATGTTTTGAAATTTTTTGCAAATAAACTCCTTTGAGTTCCTTGAAAATTTTCTTTTTTTTGATGACATGAATGCGGATGAATGCATGAATGTATGAATGCAACAATCACACTCAAGGATCAAGCAAAGCACACCAAACAAAGGTCGTGGGAAAGCTCATTGTATCCCTAATATCAATCATCCATTTTGGTGGATTTAGGTTTTCACCTTATCGACACCCAAGTTCCATTGATATTAACGGTACATGAACCGGTTCAGACATTCTTAATATCAACCAGCCGCTTTGGTGGATTTTAGGTTTTACACCTGATCCGGGATCCATTGATATTAACAATGTTTGAACGACTCAACCACGAATCACGGGTTTGTTGAGAATCAAGAGCATGGAGTCTCGGTTAAGAACCACCCAAAGGGAGTGTACTAGGGTTTAAACCTGCCAGACATGTTCTATCAGAGGTTCCCATAATCATCGTTCCATCTTTCGAATATTATCGGAGGAACGAATACTCGTATTCCAAGAATATTCTCAAGAGAAACTCTTATGAGTGTAGTATCGCGTAACAATCGTATCAGAACTGACATCTGAACGACCTCCGCACTACGGTCCTAAAAAATAGGCCAAGATGGGTTTGGTAAACTGAGGTCCTTGGCTTCTGCGGAACATGATTGAAAGAATAATGCCTAACCACAAATAACTTGTGTGACATTATTAATTCAACATGACCTCCACCAAGTGAATGGACTCGCAAGTCAACTGGCTAAGGACTACTCCACACCAGTCAACAAGACTATGCCATTCTCCTATCCTAGAGAGCACTCGAGTTCGGGTATAGAACTCATCTCACAGATCACCAAAGCAAACAGCAATTGTATATCAAGCAATTCACACATTACAATCAATACAGTGATCCCAAATTGTACAAAAATATGTCAGATAAAGAATAACAATATAGCACAACAAGGGTGAAAAGTAGGCAATACCACCAAGGATTCTGGTGAGATCTCCCCAGCAGAGTCGCCACTTTTCTGTGACGGTGTATTCGTCGCTATATGATCTATCGATTAAATCATAAGCTAAGAGATACGTTGAAAATTTCGAGTCGCCACCGCACTTTTATTTATCCAAAGGATTGGCTAAAAAGCGAACAAAAGCCTAAGAAGTTTTACACGTAGAAAACTAATAAAAAGATCAGAGATTCTGGGTAAGGGGTAAATTACGCAATGGGAAGGTGTTAGGCACCCACTACGTCCTAGGTACTCCTAGGGAGCCCTTTTCACACTTGTTGTAAAAAATTATTATTTGTTATGACATAAAGATTGTGCAAACATGATTGGGATGATGAGAAAAGAATATACAATTTTATTAGATTATTGGGTTTGAACGGATGAACCCGCTGCCTACGTACCTTCCATCAAAGGTAAGGATCAAAACGCCGTAGTTCGGCTAAAAGATTTCCAAAAGTTGGTGGATTCAGTTTTAAACACAAGCACTGAGGCTTTTCATTATCAATGGGAGAACACTCGACCAAAAGCAACATCCACCATGCGAGGATAGCTTCGACGTACTAGAGGGGTTAGCCCTGTTTGAAGTACGGAAGTCTTACTGTCGACTCACTAAGGATAGGCAAGATTTACATCAACCACAAAGATAATTGAAGCCTATGGCTAATGCATGAAAAGATTAATGGACAGAGCCAAAACAAGTGAATGAGTGAAGTTAATTGATTGTGATTATGAAAGTGAAGTCAAAGTATGATTAAGATTGATTCAGAAGAAGTATTATGAAAATGAAGTTTTGAAAAAAAGTCAAGGACTTGAGTCCAGGTTTTTAGTTTGAAAACATGAAGATGTTTGCACAACACTTATGTCAAGTTTAAAAGATAAAGTGTGAAAAGGTTCTAAGACGTAATGAATGATGAATGGATGAAGGATAGTAAAACTTCTTAGAAGGTTCACTTCTTGAGATCATATGGGAGATGATTCAAGTGTGTCCTTTGGAATAGCAATGGATAATAACAAACAAACAAAGCAAGCCAAAGCGGATATCGGATGCCAATCAATGGTCTTATGCCAATCTCCTAAAATAAAACAGGATATCAGAAGCCACTCAATGGACTTACACCAATCTCCTCAAACAAAGAAGTAAAAAGCGGATACCGGATACCAATAGATGGATTTACACCAGTCTCCTAAAACAGAAATGGATATCGGATGCCACTCAATGGACTTACACCAATCTCCTCAAAAGAAAAACAAAGATGAGAAATGGAAGTTAACTGCCAATCTGTCTGGACTTAGGTTAACCCCACAGATATGCTCATAGGAAATCCAATGCCACATTACAGGGACTTACAATGGATCCTCACATACAAGAACAAAAGCAACAATATGATCACAGGAATGCAAATGCCAACTTACAGGGACTTATAATTGCAACCTCTCATACAAACAGATGAAACAAACTATGATCACAGGAAAGCAGATGCCAACTTACAGGGACTTATAACTGCAACCTCACATACAACATCAAACAGATCAAATTATGATCACAGGATAACAGATGCCAACTTACAGGGACTTATAACTGTATCCTCACATACAAACAGATAAAACAGAAGATATGAGTGACCAATGAGGTCTTACACTCTATCCTTCCATATCACAGGAGCAAATGCCAAAGCAATGGACTTACAATTGTCCTCAATGGGCAAACAACAATAACAAAAGTCACACAGACAAATGGTATGATCATGCACTAATGGCAATTGATGATGATGATAAATGCATAACATATAAGCAGGCAAGTGCACATGAAGCAATCAATCAATCAATAAATAACAAACAGCACACTCTATAGCCAAACAATGGGGGGCTCACACAAGAGGGTTTGACTTTGAAAGTCCACTGTAATAGGTAAAGGTCGCTCTTAACCTGGCCATTGAGGGGCTCAGGTGAAGCAGATGAAAAGGAGATGAGGGGTGTGCCTCATTGCTTCTATCCCTGATCAGGGAGAGCATAA
This sequence comes from Lathyrus oleraceus, assembly GCF_024323335.1. NCBI lineage: Eukaryota > Viridiplantae > Streptophyta > Magnoliopsida > Fabales > Fabaceae > Lathyrus > Lathyrus oleraceus. Next base: position 480,708,683 of record NC_066582.1, on the reverse strand, counting down.
AAGAAAGTGTGGGAGCTCAGAAAGATGGAGCTCTCTCCACATTATTGACTCGATTAGATCTTGGGTATTTATCTCAATGCTTCAACCATGTAATGGGAGCAAAGAGAGGACACACTGAATAGTGGGGGATAGATTGCTTATCCCTACCTTCCACCAATTGCCTTACTTGAAGGACTTTTCCTGCTTAGGACAAATATAAACACACACAGGCATTGCCTCTTAAGGAGGACTTCAGACAGTTTGCCCGGTCAAATAACAGACCGGGTCTCCAGACTACATGAAGGAGAAAGGTTTATACCTCAAAGCAAATGCTAAATAGCAAAGCAAGCAACTAAAGCAACTAAAGTGTACCTGAAAAAGTCAAACTTATTAGTAAACAAGTCAACAATCAAAATCAAAAGGAAATGAACCAATAGTCAACCACAGAGGGACTAATTGTGCAAGGCACAAAGACTCAAGCATATGAGTCACCTATAAAACAAAGGTTAGCACATGATAAACAATTCAACTCAAACAAATTTGAATGATCCTCAAGGCATTGGTGCTTAACCTGAAACAGATGAACTCAACATGAGCTTAGAAGACCACTAGGACTAGCCTAGGGTCAAAGATGAAAGAAAAAGGTCAAGGCAGCAAGGAAAAGTCAACCCAAACCAAGTCTAAACAATCAAGAAGCATTCTCAATTGGATTCATAATTATATCATGCATCATGGTCATTTCATATGCAAAAGGATGCAAAGCATGGCAAGAGAAGCATACAAAAAGTCAACAGCAAAGACTTCATTCAAAAGTCAACTCAAACAATCTCAAAAATCATGAAATAAATCACACTCAATCCTAACATCTAACATGGTATACATGTGAAATTTCATGGCATTTGGATGAGAGGAAGGCAGTCAAGTAAAATCATGAAGTCAAACCAAATTCAAGTAAGCATGGTGAAAGTCAACAAGCATGGGTCAACTTCAAAAAATCATATCAATTTGAAAACAGAAGAGAAATGAATGAGATTAACACCAATGCAAAGCTTGAGGTGTCTAGTTATCACATATGAAATTTCATGGTCATGTGATAAGATTTGAGAATTTCACAAAAGATTTGGCAAGGCATAGCACAAAAAGTCAACAAATGACCAAGTATGGAAGAAAATTCTCAATCAAATGAAAAACAGCAAGATTAATTCCAAGAAAATTCATACATCAATTAGACATACAAGGGATTATTCATGCAAAATTTGAGGTCAATTGGATAAGAGGAAGCATGTGAACAAAAATTGGGAAAATACATGATCATGGTATAGCACCAAATGTAACACATAACTTCAGAAAATCATAACTCTCAATCCACAAATGATAAATGCACAAACTTTATATGGAAATGAAGGTCAATGGGTCTATTTTCACCACAAAAAATCTCAAAGGCATTGGATATAACATGAGTATTTCACAATTGAAATGGCCAAGGGTATCATTCATGCACACATGTTGAGAAAATAATTGTCAATTAAAAACCAACCCATGGAAAATTAATTAAAATTCACAATTAAATTCTAGACTCATTTGTGAACATGTGTAAAAAATTTCATAATTTTTTAATGAAAAATGAAGGAGAAATAAATTGTGGAAGTTGGATGATAAATTGGTACAAGCATGAGCAAAAGGCATGAACTAGTGGTCAACAAAGGTCAACGCAGTGGCAAAGCTGTAATATTGAGTTCACTAATTAAAACTCTGCGTTTTGGGCAGAGGAAAGGAAATGTTTTCATTGGTCCTCAGCCAATGAAACAGTGAACACCAATGAAACTTCAAATTTTCTGTTTTTTAAGAAACCCTAAGTTTGCAGCATGGCAAAAGCATTCACAAAAGCAACACACAAACTCGACCAGCAACAACAGCATTCATCATCCAAGCAAAGTCTGGACAGGACAAGTATTTTAACAGCACATGTACACATTCATCATCCAAGTTCATCATCATGTCGAAATTAAACAACCACATGGAAACCACATGGCAACACACAATAAAAAATGCAAGTTCTGGTTTTTCAAACAGCAGTGCATTGACAGCAAGCAGTTAACAGCAACATTCATCATTATCATGTAATTATCAAACCAAGTTCATCATCATCAATGTGCTCATCATAACCAACAGCAAACAAACAGCATACAATATATTTCGCATGGATTTTCTGGCATGGCATAAGGTGTTCATCAACATCCAAACAAAATAAACAACAGCACACAAAAGCATGGCATTCATGTTCATGTTCAACCACATCAAACAAAAATGATTCAACCAAACCACACAACATAAGCATGAAAACCTAGGCATATTAAGATAGCAAAACAACATGGTTCTATGATTTGAGAAACAACAGCATACAACCTATCATCATCATTCAAACAACAAGAAAACAGCAACATTCATCATTGTAGCTAGACAACATCAGGCAACATAATCCGACCAAGCATACAACAGCAGGGTATTGGTAATGTTATTACAGCAAACAATCAACAACATTCAACACAAATCATGGCCATGAAATCTCATCAACTAACAGCAAAACCAACATAATCAAGGGAATTTTTTTGGACAGATCATAAATTTGCACAGCAGCAGCATAAAACTCAACATCATTATGAACTCAAAAATTCGAAAAGTCCAGAAATCTAAATCATGCATACCAATAGCATCAACATACTTCAAGCATCACAAATATATCATCATTTTTCATTAAATCATTGTGGGCAAGCAAGATCGAAGGAAGACACATTTGGTCATGAAAATGAAAGTTCATGCTTCTCCATCATGAGAGCACCATTTTAAATGAAACAAAGTGTATTGAAACCAGCACATAAAGACCTTTCATAAACACATTATGGCATGGCAAAAGGGGAAGGTCGATTCACTTACTTGTTTTGGAAGAACTTGATGGAACAGTGATTATTTGATGGTATCTGCTCAAACAGTCGAAGATTTCAGCTCTAAATGATGGATGATGAAGGTGCTTCAGCTCAAGCTTGTTTAGAATTCCTCAAAGCTCTAACTGCCATGGTTGGTCTTTGGAAAACAGAAAATGATGAAGACTTTACAGCAGTGATTTGATGGTGAAGATGAGCTAAATATGTTGTCCAAGTGGTGAAGGAAACAAGAACTGGTTGTGGTTTGTGATGGTTTGCTCAGAATATCACCTTTTGCAAAAATGCACAATGAGGGAATGAGAGGATTTTCGTGTGGCTGCAGCTCTAGGGTTTTTGAAAATGAACAGAAAAATGGTTTATATGCATCTGTTTAACCTTACTAATCCAAGTGCTAAGCTAGTTTTATGTAAAATGAATCAAATGCCAAAAATGCTAAGTGTGAGCAAATGGAAATGGAGGTGTGAATATTATGGTCGAATGGGCCTTCTAGCATGCTGCCAATGACCATTCCTCATGCTGTTTTTGGTCTGCTCCTTAATTGCTAACTTTGCCTTGCTTACATGGAGCTATTTGCACAATTGCTAATTATGTACAAAGTGGAAAATGGTAGGTGTTTGTCTGCTCAGATGGGCCTGCAACAGGCTGCAGACAGACTGTATGTTTGCTGCTTTTATTCTGTACTAGCATGCTGTACCTGATTTGCTCAATGAACCAAAAATGCATAAAAATGCCAACTTTGCACCTTGGTCCAAAATGGTAGGAAAATGGTGATATGATGATGGTTTAAGGCTTGAGACAAGTCACAAATGTGATATGGAACATTTCCCAATTGGCAAAATGATGAAAAAGTCCATAAATCAAAAAGTCAACTGTGAGTCAAACTTTGATTTTAAAAGGAATAGGTCCAAAAATGCCATTTTGAATGGTGAGGTTTTAGGTCATGAAATTTATATTTTTGGAAAGAGGATGAAAAATGTGGTGTGTAGGAAAAAACCCCACCAAATTTGGCCTTATGGTTTGAGAGTTATGGCCTCTTGAGGTTCAAAAATTGGTGAAAATGATTTGATCATATCTTGACAACCACACATGGGATTTGAGAGTTCTTGGATTTTTTGAAAATGGGAGAACAAGATCTTCAACTTTCATGTTGGGCAAAAATTCATTTGAAGCTTGTATCATGATGTAAGTTTAAGATCAAGAAGTTTCCATTTTTGGCAGTTGAAATTACAGGTCCACTTTCTATTTCTGGAAAATTTCTGATTGACTTGATTTTCTTCCATGATGAGGTTGAACATGATAGATGAGACTTATACAAGCATGAATGAACTCCTTCAGATCAATTCTATCCATCAAATCCTTGATTAAATCAACAGTTGACCAAGTTTGACTTTTCTAGGGTTTTGGATGACTGATGCACTTCTGATGAATTCCAAACCCTAATTCCTTGAGAACTTGACTTCAAATGATGTCTCAAGTTGTATGAACCTGTGATTACTGATCATGGTGCCCAAATTCTGCAAGAATGGCCACCATCCATTGCTTTGACTGATCAATGACTGACTTTGACCTAATTTCTGATGATTACTTCAACTGCAAGCAACAAGGTTAGACTGACAATATTTTTGTACTTTTTGAATGATAAACATATGAAAGCAAAGATATACAAATGCAAAGTATGCTTGGTGATCAAGAAACAAACCACAAGGCAACCTATCCACTAAGGGGAAAGCAAAGGCATGCAATGATCCTTGAGGTTATGATGTGAATGATATGGGCCATGAGGGATCTTAGGGCCCAAAATTGGGGTCTTACAATCGGGACGGGATGTTTTTCCTTTGTTGAATAATTTTACATGTAATATGTTACATGTTTTACATGATTGTTTTGATTTCTATCCGCTGCGTATTATGCGAATGTTTATTTTGATTAAATAAAAGAGCATGACAGTTATTATGGTGAATGGTGTGAAATGTTTGTGTGACACCCTTACTGCATAATTACTCTGATTGATATATGTTGTTATTTTAATTAAATATTTGGGGTATTTTAGAAGGGTGTTACATTAGTGGTATCAGAGCATAGTCGGTCGAGTCGAGTCGTAATTATTCTGTTTTCCCTGTACGGGATAGGTGTTGTGTAACCCTATCAGTACTTATTGTTTTAGCTTGTTGGGTTTTCAGAATAGAGATGGCTGGAAGAGGTAGAGACGATGCTGCGATTGCTGAGGCTCTGGGTATGCTGGCTGGAGTACTTGGAGGGAATCCGAATGTTGTGGGAATGGGAGCTGCTCGTCAACTGAGTGAGTTCCAGAAGAACAATCCTCCAATGTTCAAGGGAGCATACGATCCAGATGGTGCTCAGAAGTGGTTGAAGGAGATCGAGAGGATCTTCCGAGTGACTGAGTGTGCCGATAACCAGAAGGTCAGGTTCGGTACGCATATGCTGTCAGAGGAAGCAGATGATTGGTGGGTTGCTACCCGCACTGAGTTGGAATCTGCTGAGAATGCTGAGATCACTTGGGCTGTGTTCAGAGAGAGATTCCTGAGGAAGTATTTTCCAGAGGATGTCAGAGGAAAGAAAGAGATAGAGTTCTTAGAATTGAAGCAGGGCAATCGGTCTGTTACTGAGTATGCTGCTAAGTTCACAGAGCTGTCGAAGTATTACACTCCCTATAATGAGGCTACTGGGGAATTTTCGAAATGTGTGAAGTTTGAGAACGGGTTACGTCCCGAGATCAAGCAGGCTATTGGGTATCAACGGATTAGAGTGTTTTCTGATTTAGTTGACTGTTGCAGGATTTTTGAACAGGATACCAAGGCCAGAGCAGAGAGCTATCAGCAGAGGGTTGATAGGAAAGGCAAGAATCAGAATGATCGTGGGAAACCATATGCAGCTGGCAAAGGTTTTCAGAGACAGAGTGGGATGAAGAGGCCTAGTGGGGGAGACTCTAGTGCCCCTGCTAAGTGTTTCAGATGTGGTCAAGCTGGACATCGTATCCATGAGTGTACCAGTAATGAGAAGAAGTGTTTCAAGTGTGGAAAAGGTGGTCACTTGGCTGCAGAGTGTCGGGTGAAGACTGTGACTTGTTTCAACTGTGGAGAGGTGGGTCATATCAGTCCACAGTGTCCTAAGCCGAAGAAAGAGAACCAGTCGGGAGGCAAGGTCTTTGCTTTATCGGGTTCTGAGACTTCTGCAGATGATCGTTTGATCCGAGGTACGTGTTATATTAATGGCTTTTCTCTTGTAGCTATTATTGACACAGGTGCGACTCATTCCTTTATATCTTTGGATTGTGCTGTGAAACTTAAGTTAGAGATATCTGAGATGCATGGAAGTATGGTGATTGATACTCCTGCGAAGGGTTCAGTGACTACTACTTCAGTTTGTTTAAATTGTCCTTTGAGTATTTTTGGTAGAGACTTTGGAATGGACCTAGTGTGTCTTCCACTAGTGCAGATTGATGTTATTCTGGGTATGAACTGGTTGGTGTTTAATCGAGTTTATATCAACTGTTTTGATAAGACTGTGATCTTTCCTGAGATTGAGGAAGGAAAGGGTTTGCTTCTATCAGCAAGGCAGGTGAATGAGGAAGTAGCAGATGGGGCAGAGTTGTTTATGCTGTTAGCGACTTTGGAGGCTAAAGATAAACTGGTGATTTGCGATCTAGCTGTGGTGTGTGATTTTCCTGATGTGTTTCCGGAAGAAGTGAATGAATTACCGCCAGAGCGTGAAGTTGAGTTCTCAATTGATTTGGTACCTGGTACTAGGCCGGTGTCGATGGCTCCGTACCGTATGTCGGCTGTTGAGTTAGCTGAATTGAAGAGTCAGCTGGAAGATCTGTTGGATAAGAAATTTATTCGTCCGAGTGTGTCACCGTGGGGTGCACCAGTGTTATTGGTTAAGAAGAAAGAAGGTACGATGAGGTTGTGTGTGGACTACAGGCAACTGAATAAAGTGACGATCAAGAATCGGTATCCTTTGCCGAGGATTGATGATTTGATGGATCAGTTGGTTGGTGCGAGTGTGTTCAGTAAGATAGATTTGAGATTGGGATATCATCAGATACGTGTGAAAACTGAGGATATTCAGAAGACTGCTTTCAGAACAAGGTATGGACACTATGAGTATTCTGTAATGCCTTTTGGTGTGACTAATGCACCTGGAGTATTTATGGAATATATGAATAGGATTTTCCATCCGTACCTAGACAAGTTTGTTGTGGTGTTTATTGACGATATTTTGGTATATTCGAAATCTGAAGAAGAGCATGCTGAACATTTGAGAGTGGTTTTAGAAGTTCTACGAGAAAAGAAGTTATTTGCTAAGCTGTCTAAGTGTGAATTTTGGTTAGAAGAGGTTAGTTTTCTTGGTCATGTGATTTCAAGAGGTGGTGTTGCTGTTGATCCTTCTAAGATAGAAGCGGTATCTAAGTGGGAAGCTCCGAAGTCAGTTTTTGAGATAAGGAGTTTTCTTGGTTTGGCTGGTTATTATAGGAAGTTCATTGAGGGATTTTCTAAGTTGGCGTTACCGTTGACGATGTTGACTAGAAAGGGGCAAGCGTTTGTTTGGGACTCAAAATGTGAAGAAGGTTTCAAAGAGTTAAAGAGAAGGTTAACTACTGCTCCTATTCTGATATTACCGAGTTCGTCGGAATCATTTGAGGTTTACTGTGATGCTTCATTGTTGGGTTTGGGTGGTGTGTTGATGCAGAATAAGCAGGTTATAGCTTATGCTTCGAGACAGCTGAGGGTTCATGAGAGGAACTATCCGACACACGATTTAGAGTTGGCAGCTGTGGTATTTGTTCTAAAGTTATGGAGACATTACTTGTACGGGTCAAGATTTGAGGTTTTCAGTGACCATAAAAGTTTAAAGTATTTGTTTGATCAGAAAGAGCTGAATATGAGACAGAGGAGATGGTTAGAGTTTCTGAAGGATTATGACTTTGGTTTGAATTACCATCCGGGTAAAGCAAACGTAGTGGCGGATGCATTGAGTCGGAAATCATTGCATATGTCTATGTTAATGGTTAAGGAATTGGATTTAATTGAGCAGTTTAGAGACTTGAGTTTGGTGTGTGAGAGTACTCACAATAGTGTTAAATTGGGAATGTTGAAGTTAACGAGTGGTATTCTGGATGAGATTAGAGAGGGTCAGAAATCCGATGTGCTTTTGGTTGATAAGATGACTCTAGTGAATCAAGGTCAAGGTGGTGAATTCAGAGTTGATGAGAATGGTGTTTTGAAATTTGGTAATCGGGTGTGTATTCCGGATGTTACCGAACTTAAGAAGAGTATTCTTGAGGAAGGACATCGTAGTGGCCTGAGTATTCATCCTGGAGCTACGAAGATGTATCATGATTTGAAAAAGTTATTTTGGTGGCCGGGAATGAAAAGAGAAATTGCGAGTTTTGTCTATTCTTGTTTGACTTGTCAGAAGTCAAAGATTGAGCATCAGAAGCCGTCTGGGCTAATGCAACCGTTGGCTATTCCAGAGTGGAAGTGGGACAGTATCAGTATGGATTTTGTTTCTGGTTTACCGAGGACAAGTAAGAATTTTGAAGCTATTTGGGTGATTGTCGATAGATTGACGAAATCGGCTCATTTCATTCCGATCAGAATGGATTATCCGTTAGAGAGATTAGCTGAATTGTATATTGAGAAGATTGTAAGTTTGCATGGTATTCCGTCGAGTATTGTTTCGGACAGAGATCCTAGATTTACATCGAAGTTTTGGGAAGGTTTGCAGAGGGCTTTGGGAACTAAGCTGAGATTGAGTTCTGCATATCATCCGCAGACTGATGGTCAGACTGAGAGGACGATTCAGTCACTAGAGGATCTTTTGAGAGCTTGTGTTTTGGAAAAGGGAGGTGCTTGGGATTGTTATTTACCTTTGATTGAGTTTACCTACAACAATAGTTTTCATTCGAGCATTGGTATGGCACCGTTCGAAGCTTTGTATGGTAGGAGATGTCGGACACCTTTATGTTGGTATGAGTCCGGTGAGAGTGCTGTGGTTGGACCGGAGATTGTTCAACAAACTACGGAAAAGATTAAGATGATTCAGGAGAAGATGAGAATTGCTCAGAGTCGTCAGAAGAGTTATCACGACAAGAGGAGGAAGTCACTTGAGTTTCAAGAAGGAGATCATGTGTTTCTTCGTGTTACTCCGATAACTGGGGTTGGTCGAGCTTTGAAGTCGAAGAAGTTGACACCTCGATTTATTGGTCCTTATCAGATTTTGGAGAGGATAGGGGAGGTAGCCTATCGTATCGCTTTACCGCCGTCGCTTGCGAATTTGCATGAGGTTTTTCATGTGTCTCAGTTGAGGAGGTACATTCATGATCCGTCGCATGTTGTCCGAGTAGATGAGGTACAGGTGAGAGATAACCTGACTGTTGAAACATCACCTATGAGGATCGAGGATCGAGAGTTGAAGCAGTTGCGGGGTAAAGAGATTGCTTTAGTAAAGGTAGCTTGGGGAGGACCAGCAGGTGGCAATGTGACTTGGGAACTGGAAAGTAAGATGAAGGAGTCTTATCCCGAGTTATTTGCTTGAGGTATGTTTTCGAGGACGAAAACTCTTTTAGTGGGGGAGAGTTGTAACACCCCGATAATAATATGATAATTATTTAAATTAAGTTAATAATATATTTATTAATTTAATTAGATAATTAGATTATTATTATTATTATTTTGTTTGGAATTATTAAATTATTATTATTATTGGAAAAATAATATAAATTGAAAAATATATAAGTTGGAATAAGGAAAAAGAGTTTTCATTTTTGTAAAAGGGTTTTACGTGAAAACTGAGAAGCTGCAGAGAAGAGGAAAAGGGGCAAAGAGGAAGAACCAGAGAGCAAAGGTTGAAGAAGGAAGAGCTTGAAGCTGAAAGATTCGACGGATTAACTCAGGTAAGGGGGGTTTATCGTCGATTAATGGGTATTATGGGGTAACATGTAATGGGTAGTGATAAGCCGTTGAATTGACCCTAATTCGGATTATGAATGCTGAAAATTGTGATGGATGAGTTATGATAAAAACTAAAATTGAATCGATAGTAGTGTGAGTCGTAATTTGCTGGACGTGTAGCTTTTTACGGAATTGGAATCGGAGGTCCGGAAGTCCTCCAACGGCGGAAAATGCGGAGAATTCTGCATTCTGCTTTGTGTTAGCGCAGGAACAGCTTTTTGTCTTGCGTTAACCGGTTAACCCAGGGTGTTAACCGGTTAACACTGTTATGTATTTTGAATAATTGTTGTTTTGTCTGCGTTAACCGGTTAACCCAGGGTGTTAACCGGTTAACACTGTTGTGATTGCTGAGATATTGCTGTTTGTGCTGCGTTAACCGGTTAACCCAGGGCGTTAACCGGTTAACACTGTTAAGTGTTGGGCAGGAAGCGTGTTCTGCCTGCGTTAACCGGTTAACCCAGGGCGTTAACCGGTTAACACTGTTGAAAAGTGGAAAAATGGTTATTTAAAATGTTGTGTACCTATTTGATGGTTGCCTATATCGGTGTGTGATATAGTAGGGATTATTTCCCGCTGTTTTGAGCAGTATAGGTATTAGTAGAGTGTGCTAATACTGTGATTGAATTAATTGACATGATATGATGTTTTGAGACATATGTTGATGATGTATGATTGTATGCATAATGCTTTGAATGTATCAGTTATGTATGCATTTGTGAATAGACTGTTTTATGGCTTAGAGTGTGAGCATATGTCTATTCTTGGGTTGTTGCTGATGTTGCATTGCTAGGTGATTAGAATGCATGTTGTGGCCGTTATGGTGGTAGCTAATTCCCATGGTGAGGAATTAGTGAGTAAATCATTTTGGATTTTGTTGTTGATATTTGCATGCTAGGTGATTAGCGTGCATAGCATGGCCCATTTGGGGTGGTAGCTAATTCCACCATGGTGAGGAATTAGTGAGTGAGTCACTAGGTCTCAAATGAGTGGGACTAGTGGGCTTGGTAGCCGTGCCTGGATTTGGACGGTGAGGTGAACTATATGTTCACAAATAGTCGGTACCGCATGCATGGAGTCTCATTGCATAATATGTGTATGGCGTATAATATGAATGGATGTATTCCAATATTATACGTGTGTTTGTGTTGATATTGAGTATGAGTATGAGTATGAGTTGTATTGGTATTGAGTTTGATATTTGAATTGATGTGCCGTTACTGAATGTGTGATGTGATTAGGGTGATGATATGTGTTAAATTACTTAACATGACATGATATTTTATAATGCTTATTATATCGATTGAGGAACTCACCCTTACAACTATGTTTTCAGGTAACGAGCAGTGATTGAGTAGAAGCTAGTGCTTGGAGTCTAGTGTAGTCTCCTTAGAGGGTCATGCTCTGATAGATGTAACATCGGGACGGGATGTTTTTCCTTTGTTGAATAATTTTACATGTAATATGTTACATGTTTTACATGATTGTTTTGATTTCTATCCGCTGCGTATTATGCGAATGTTTATTTTGATTAAATAAAAGAGCATGACAGTTATTATGGTGAATGGTGTGAAATGTTTGTGTGACACCCTTACTGCATAATTACTCTGATTGATATATGTTGTTATTTTAATTAAATATTTGGGGTATTTTAGAAGGGTGTTACAGACTGCACTGTAATTTCTTTTCTATTCTTTGTTTCAGATGTGAAAAATTTGATCGTCAATTTATTTTAAACTGAGTTACCTCTGTGTTGCAAAAACAAAAACCGAATAATTGATGATCAAATATTTCACCTTCGATATGGGCACTGATCATGTAATGTTGTAAGGAAGACATTTTTTTAAATTTAACTTTATTTTCTATACTGAAATTGAATGCATTACTAAGTTGTTCAACTGCAATTAAATAGCGTAAACGTTGAATGCATTCTCACTCTACTCATCTGCACAGACTTGACCATGCATGCAGTGACAAGAACACACAAGGAATGCATGTAGTGACGAGAACACACAATACATGCCCCCAAGGAATCTCATAAGAGAATCTCTGCCCTAATAGTCCAAACAGTCGCCCATTCCCTAGGCGCATAAAGTAACTTAGGCGCTAAGAGCAAGGGCTACTCTTCCTTGCATGTGACTATTCACATGCAGGCGCCAAGAGCAATGGCGCCTCTTCCTTGCATGTGAATGTCACATGCATGCGCCTAAGAATATGACTACTCTACTTTGCCATGCATGCAACCAATCACAACATATGTAGGTTGCAAACCTAGTAAGACCCCCTCATCTATAAATAGGCTTCAAATCACAACATCAAATCATCTCCAACATTAATCATCTATACTCTTTCTTTATCATACTTTTTCTCTGCCACACTCAAGCTCTGCAACATCAAATTATGTCTCTGTTGACTATGGGTGATGAACACAGAGGAACACTCGAGAATATCTCAACATTTGTATGTTATCACTCTCTTTTTACTTATTCCATATTTAATTCGTATACATTTGTTATCTATGTTTGTATTATATATTACTTCTTCTTATTGTATTTTTTACTTATATGTTATTAGGACCCAAAGTGTTTTCGACGCCGTGTACATGAATATGTACCCCCACAATCCTTTGATATAACCATATATTAGAGGATGTGGATTTGGAAATCTCCTCAATATTGTCTCGTACTTGGTGGACTACAAGTTCATTCTTGCTTTGTTGGAGAGATGGAGACCCGAGACACACACATTTCACCTTCCTTTCGGTGAGTGTACCGTCACACTTGAGGACATATACATGTTGTTGGATCTCCGTATAGATGGTAAGGCCGTGAACGGTAGAGTAAATCAGAACAACTCTATCTGCAACGAATTATTGGGTGCCCCTTTGTGTGACGACCAAACTGAGGGAGAGTCATCCGGTCAAGCAAGGGGGGCAAGGTATAAATTTAAAATACCTTAAACAATATTATGCGAGTATAATATTGTCCGAAGAATCAACCGAGTACGAAAAAATAATTAAAGCTCGGTGTTATATTATGATTTTATTTGGTAATTTTTTATTTCCAGAAAGTACAGGTAATTCAGTAAATGTTATGTATTTATCGTTGTTACGCAACATTAATAAGATAAGCACATATAGTTGGGGTTCAGCTGTGTTGGCCCATTTATGTAGTGCAATGTGTAAAAATTCAAAAAAGAATACTTGTATGTTTTTTTCATGTGCGTATTTGCTACAAGCACGGAGTTGGTCAAGAATGTTGTCACTCGCCCCGATAAACGAGAACCCATTCATGTTCCCGTTTGCAACAAAGTAAGTGTAACACTTTACCACTTAATTAAACATATTTTATATTACAATAAACTGTAAATAATATTTTTCAATTTTTTTTATCTAAGGTGGTCAGTAAGGGGGATGAACTACAATAGGTGTTTGAAACACATTATAGTAGTCTATCGCAATCTATTGGACCACATTGGACTTGACGATGTAATACTCCTACACAACTATATTTTAATTTAAAAATACTTATCTAATTACTTATCATTTAATCGTTTCGTATTGTTTTACAATTTATCTAGAGGCCGTATCTGGGTCTTGATCATGATGTGAACCATGACGATGTTGCAGTTTGGACAGCAAAGACACCAATTATCTGGTTCACTACTGTGGAAATGCACCAGAGTGATCGGGTCAAACTGCAGTTCGGCATGCAACAACTGATTCTAGAACCTCCTGTGTGTTTGGGGAATTGGCATCAAAAAAGAGTTGATGCCCAATGAGATTATTCCGACTGGAGAGACTTTGCAAAAGAGATGTGTCGTCAATGGAGGAATCGATGACAACACATCTTAAATGGCATGGTTTAGGTCTATAACAACTCAACAATTTGTGTCTGAACAGCGGTATTTGATGGATCCATACCAACTAGCAGCTTCGTCATCGTACGCCCAACAGCAAGTCCCCGTCCAACACCAATGTCAAACCACCCAAACCCAACAATCAACCTCACAACATCAACCTACCACATACATCCAACAACCAAACACCCAACTTCGCAACTCATTCATGTCATCCACCCAACAACCAAACATCCAACGTCACAATCCATTCATGCCACTCACCCAACCACAAAACCAAGAATCAAACCCTATCCACCAACAACCATACGATTCAACCACAATCGTCTATAGTCCAGATAATTCATATGGGTCACTTCATCGTAACCCCTCACCAATGACCACTCAAACAATTCAACACCAAAACACCCAACCATTGCTTAACTATAGTACGCCCCAGGAACCATTGTTTCGTTTCCAAAACGATTCGATGTCCCAATTCGGGAAACTATATCCTCCACAATCCACCAAATCTCATCGACCTAACTACGATGACATGGGCACCGAACTCCATTACGGAAGCGCAGTTGGTCAGAGCCCCTCCGTATATTGGGAACAAATGATGACATATCTGTCAAATACCACTGAAACTTCCGCCGGACCTTCACACCAGCCATCACTCGATCATATCAGCACACAAAGACCCCAAACACCTCAGAAAAATCATGGAAGACCTCGGAGACAAACTAACGCACCTGGATGTGGAACAGGGGGGTGTTTCGATCGGGCCGGTTATTAATTTTTTGTCAATCTCATGTAACATTTATTGTAGCATGGATAAAAAAAAATTACATTATTTTTTATTATTTTATAAATAAATAAAAATTAAAAGAAAAAAAATAAAAAAAATAAAAAATAAATACAAGGGTGTATGCGCCTGATGAATTGACGCATACACCATATGCATTAACTAGGCTCCATAGACATTGGTGTCGAGACCCAATGCAGACGCCATGGACATTGGTGTCTCCTCACGAGGCTTTCAATGTAGGAGCCAAGGCCTTAGGCGCTTCCTCTTGGCACATTATGGATGCGCCAGTTCAACATGCGCATCTTCTTTTAAAGGTGGTTATTTTAGAAAAAAAATTTAAAAAATTTATTATTTTAGAATTAATTTTAAAAATATTAATTATTTTGAAAAAAAGTTCTCATGAATTGTAATATTAAAATTTAAACAACAATCAACAAATTAACAATCGTTAAAGTGTTTGCTGACGCACATTTTACTTTAAAAAGTACTAGTACACATGAACTAGGATTATTAAAGTTTCCACCAATGACTAGATGTTCTAAATCTATAACTCGATCATATTGAAATCTTAAAAAAATTGTCTAATGACCACTTACCCCAATAACTTAATATATTTTTATAATACAGAAAAAGAATGAAAAACAAAAACTGATATTTAAGTATTAGAGTCCACATATTATTAAATAGTATCCCCAATGGTTGGCCACGTGTTCTTGTGTTTGGACTATTTTCTTTTCTTTGTTTAATAAAAAGGCACGCACTGCATTTGCACACGAGTATTTTCTAACCTATTTATATACTTATATACTAGTACTAGTTTACAGGACCAACCTAAGGGTAAATGCATTAGGTTTAAAAACATCATTAATTCATATTACAAGCACCCAATTATTACCTGATGATGGGTGGAGTATGATCATAATAATCATATAGTTAGAAATCAAAGTGGATATGATATTGTACAAAAGGAGATAAGAATATAAATACATGCAAACTTCTCTTAACTAATTAATTAATCAAACAAAATTGATAAAATCCCAATACAAATAGCATCAGATCACATGTTTGATCTCTAATGAGTAAAAAAATTAAATCAAAAGTAAAAAAGATAGAACTTGTCCAAAAGAGAAAAATCCAAGATGACTTAACAGAGAACAAAACTGAACTCATCAGAGCAAATCAGCAACATTGGATGGCAGCTCCTCTATAGTCACATTGTAGAATTTCTGAATATCAGCCAGCATTCTAGCATCATCCAATGTCACAAAGTTAATAGAAACACCTTTTCTTCCAAATCGTCCACTACGACCAATGCGGTGGAGATAGTTTTCAGGTTGAGTTGGGAGATCATAGTTGATGACCAAAGACACCTGCTGCACATCGATACCACGGGCCAGGAGGTCAGTGGTAATGAGAACACGAGAAGAGCCAGACCGAAACTCACGCATGATGATGTCCCTAGTGTTCTGGTCCATGTCACCGTGAGTGGCCGAGACTGTATGATCTCTGCTTCGCATCTTGTCGGTGAGCCAGTCCACTTTGCGCCTTGTGTTCACAAAAATGACACTCTGAGTGATGGCCAGTGTCTCATAGAGGTCGCATAGTGTCTCTAGCTTCCATTCTTCCTTGTCGACATTGACGTAAAACTGCTTGATACCCTCCAGAGTCAGCTCGTCACGTTTCACCAGAATTCTCACTGGCTTGTTCATGAACTTCCTAGTAATCTCAAGAGCTTCAGGTGGCATTGTAGCAGAGAATACTCCAACCTGAATTTTGCCAGGTAGCAGCTGGAAGATATCATAGATCTGCAACACCAACCAAACTTTAGACATTGATTCTTCAAGATTTAGTCAAGCTCACTTATTTTGTATTTTATTTTATAATTTTGCTGTAATAAAAATATGGAATCCATGCTTCATCAAACTGCTACGACGACACTAGTGTTTACAAACAATGGAATTAGTTAAGTCAACGGTGGAAAACAAGCATATTGACGAACCTGATCCTTGAAACCACGTGAAAGCATTTCATCAGCTTCATCCAGAACAAACATCTTGATGCAATCAGAGCGAAGAGACTGCCTTCGCAACATGTCGAACACACGCCCGGGAGTACCAACAACAGTGTGAACACCAGCTTGGAGAATGCGTTGATCCTCACGAACACTAGTCCCACCAACACAAGCATGAACCTTAACACCAAGGAAATCACCAAGAGCTCGCATAACCTTCTCAATCTGTTGAGCTAGCTCCCTTGTTGGGGCCAAAACCAAAGCTTGGCATTGAACCAATCCATAATCAAGTTGCTGTAAAATTCCAGAACAGAATGTCGCTGTCTTTCCAGTTCCTGACTGAGCCTGTTGAATCACATCAAGACCTTTGCAGAAAGGAACAATTCCCCTTTGCTGGATTGCGGAAGGCCTCTCAAAACCTTTAGAACAATATAAAACATCACACACAAAATTTTGTAATAACAGTAGCAAGAGTAACATTTATTCTTTTAAACATAAACATACACGCATTTTAACCTTGCATAGTGCTTACTAAGAAACCAACACCGCAACTTAAAGAAAAAACACTTAATATAAGAGGATTAATTTTCCAGTACATACCGTAGGCATATATGCCTCGGAGAAGATTTTCCTGCAGCCCCATAGCATCAAAGCTATCATAGACTTCATCATATGAGGTGAAAAACTCTTGCCCGTCAGTTGCAAGCCTGTGAAGTTAATTCACAAACGTCAAATTACAGAAAAGAAGTACATGGATAATGAATTCAATATTTCAAACTGCGAAGAATATGAAGCACGGGAACACACAGTTCATTCATCTTAGAGTCATATTGTTGACCATCAAATTGGGATCCTTCTGGAGCCAAACCTGCCATCACTACAAAAAACCAAAAAACTTGTTAAGAAAAAGAAAAAGAAAAAGAAATCCCCAAAATCTGTTCAAGAACAACACTAGCAACAACAGAATAAGAGGAATTGCACATAACTTTTGTTCTTTTGTTACTCTCACCAGAGTCGTCTATGAGGGCGTGCAAGATGAATGCTATCACACAGGACCCACAATTGCCCACATTTTTTTACAGTTAAAATGTGGACAAAAAAGGGCCTCAAAATATATTGTCACAGTTAAATCATAATTTAATAGGTTCTCTATTTGTTTTGCCAGGGTTAAAAGGAGACTAAAATACACCATGCCTCCAAAAACTTGAGACGGCGGCTATTACTCTCACACACATCTATAACCTACTTGGCCCAGTCCACAAGATTCATTGAAGCATTACGAAAATCAAAGTGAAACTAGAAAAAAAAAATCCCAAGCCACTATTCAAATCCTAATTGCTAGGGTCACATTGAGTACAATGCATTAAATCATGCTAAGTATCTAAATTGAAATTCAATACACTAAATAAAAAACCAACAAATCTAAAAACATACATTATTTTTCCTGAAAACTGAATAAACCGCATGAAAATAAATAAAACTACGATGGGTAGGTTAAAAGATGAAAAGTTAGAATGAGAAACAATTAGATCAGCGAGAGATTTATCATAATACATTAACGATAAAAAGAAGAAAAAAATCGAAACCTGGTAGAGCGTTGAAGAGTGTTTGGGGAATAGCGAAAGCGGAGGAATGAAGAGATGGCGAAAGGGAAAACTCCTCGGATCTACACCGTGGAGTTAGAGAGAGACGAAAGAGAATGGAAGAGAGAGTGTTAATATACTCGGGAAAAATAAAACTAAGTTGCGGTTTTCCACGTTTACCCTTTCACATGCCTTCTCATATCTTTATCATCATTTCGTACATTTTGTACTATATTTTATTTTATTTTATTTTTGTTTCATTGAATAATCAATATCAATCGTTTTAAATTTATAAATAAATTGTTAATATTTATAAATAAGTAGTAATTTTTTATATAAAAAATTAGTATATATTTTAATAATTAATTTTTTTCTTGGATATAAATTTCATATTAAATATAAATAATTTTGACATTTTTTGCATTTAAAAAATTAATAAAATATGTAAATTTTTAATAATGTGCCACTTATACATTTTATTTTTAAATTTCACAAAAATTCATATGTTACATTTCACAGATGATTCTTCTTTAAAAATAGATATATAACGAATTTTTAGTTTTATAGTGATATATTAGTAAATGACCTGCAGGGAGTGATTCATATATCAATCCTCATTAGGCAATGTCTGATAGTATGTTACATAAGTATGATTCTCACCTATTAGATGGTTATCCATGACGGTGATGTGCATGGAGTCCATTACCACGTGGGAAAATAGTCTTAACCATGATTCTCTAAGAAGTTGACATTCAACAAGTCTCACGGTCATGGGAGACGCTTGCTACTTCTTATGAGCCCTTGAATTCAATCGCATAAGCCTTTATAATATAAATAGCATAACCTTAGGATTGAGGAGTACTGTCATACCCCAAAATTTGCCCATTAATATGTTAAGACATTTTTCAAGGCATTCCAACTCATTTTTATGACACTGATCTTAAAGGAACAAAGGCCCAGCTCACGAATGGCCCAATCCAGAAAATGGCCCAAACTGGCCTGTTCGCTACACGTTCGCTACACGCTCGCCTAGCGAACGTTCGCTACACGCTCGCCTAGCGAACGTTCGCTACGCGTTCGCTACACGCTCGCCTAGCGAAGCTGACAGACAACAGAAAATTTCGGGCTTCATTCTGAGCCCATTAGGTCATCAAAGGAGTATTATAAATACCCCAACTCCAGAACGAAAAGGGGAGAACAGAAAAAACAGAGGAAGACGGACGGAAACCCTGGCATAGAAACCCTGGAGAGTAACTCAGAGCATTCCGAGTAAAGAAACCCTGAAGGCCGCTCATCCGCTCCGAAGCTATCGCCGCCCGACTCCGTCCGATACCAAAAGTGATCAGCCCCGTTAACATAGCAGCTGAGTGGCAAACAGGTTTGCGCATCACTACTATTGTATGCTTTTAATTGGTAATCTCTATATCCATAAAGCATCATGATTGGAGTTTCGAATATGTAATTTGATTTCACATGCTAATTTCAATATGCTTGAATATCATGAATGTTGTCCATGTTGTTCCTGTAATCAAACGCCATACAAGTTCAGGTTTTCGGAGGTCATGCTGTTGTCAAACTCCAAACCCGTGGCCGCTCGCTAGCACATCGCTAAGCGAGCCTGTAGCGAGCATTCGCTGAGCATTCGCTAGGCGAAGCAGAGGCGAACGGGACAGTGGCTGCTTTGTCTCTTTGTTGTTCTATCTTATGTTTATCTAATCATGATTTATTATAGTTCTGCATCATTTGGCCTGAGTTCATGACTGTTATGTTTATTTTATGATGCAATTGTCAAATCATACTTTATCTCAATGCTCTAACCCGTGTGTTGAATGGTGTAAAGGCTTACATATCCTCGAAGAAACGGCCGGCTAAGTATTCCACTTTATTTGTGGGATACCCTTTGTGGAGTTTCATCCTAAATTACCTAATTAATTTTAATGTATTATTTTAATGTGGAAATCCACCCTCAATTACTTAGCTGATTTTAATGTATTGATTTCATCGATTTTAATATGGACCTAATTGCCTACTTGATCACAGCTATATAATTAATTGTGAAACTTTGTCGTTAAACATGTGATCTCGGACCTCTCTTTGTTACCCTGGGATTACGGTATTACGGTCATGCCCCGCGAATATGGGGACACACTTAGCAAAGACCCTTCGGTTAAATCATCATAGTCCCTCGAACGTTGCCTTTGTCCCTCGATGACCCTTCGGTGTAGCCTACGGTTAAATGATGATAGTCCCTTCGAATGCTAAGGTATCCTCATAATTGTTGCCTTCAATGACCAATCGATGACCCTACGATGTCCCTTTACATCCAAAGGATAAAACTACTTACTTCTCAATAGTAAGGATAGTTTTACCCTCATAAGGATAGGAAATGCCCGGAAAGACCTCGGACAGGTATAACCCTTAATTGCTCATTCATAACCACTTTCAAAACAACTTTCAAAACTAAACAACTTCCCTTTTCAAAACAACTTTCAAAACTAAACGAGATAACCACTTTGTATACATTCATACAAGAATCATTACAAAGTTAAATTCTCCTTTTCAAAACATTTTCTACACATTTTTCAAACACTTGTTCAAACGAGAAAAACATAAATGATTGAGCAATTAAGAGCCCATGGATAACCATGGATACAAAGGGTGCTAACACCTTCCCTTTGTATAATGTACCTCCCGAACCTGAGAATCTAAATTAAGGTCTTTCCTGTTCTTTTCCACCTTTCCTTATTGGATAAAAGAAAAGTCGGTGGCGACTCTTGCTATCCGCGACATTGCGATAAAAAGCAAAACACATAAAGTCAGTTCACCGTATGACAGAACTGGCGACTCTGCTGGGGATGACAAAGAGAGGTCACCTTAAAAAATCATTTATGTTTTCAAATTGTTCCTTCTTTTAAGGGTATTGTTGAGTGAAAGATCCTACACCCGGATCTAGTGTACCTTAGGTAAGTAGCAATAGATCACCGCGACTATCCGGCGTATACTGGAATGGTTAAAATGATGGCTACGGTTAATGTGACACTTTGGATGTCCTGATGTTCCTCATGTTTACTTGAGGAAAAATTTGGCATTCGCGTGGTGTCATCAAAGCATTAACCAGACCTTTAGAACCCTAATTGACTCATCCTAGCCATTAGAAAGTAGTGAGATAACTGACTTCGGTTCCGACTGGGGTTGGTTGATACTCGATACTACACTCTTTGAGATTGGACTTTAGGGAAGCTTTGGTCAACCACTTGGTGTTGCACTGAAGTGGACTTAAAGAAAGGTCAATGATTGGAGATCCTTCTAGAACCCGGTTACTATTCTAGGACAGGTTGAACCAACCAAACTTCAGTGGGGAGGGTACTTACCTATGGAACTCATGCAAGCCTTAAAACCTAGGAATGATGGTTGTGTGACTTGCTTGTGCTTGTTGTTTACTTAACATCATAACATCATAACATCATAACATCATAACATCATGGCATTGTACTAACCATTTCGAGGACTTAGGGATTTAACTTTGCTCTGTTTTGTAAAAAAAAAAAAAAAAAAAAAAAAAAAAAGTTTCCTTTTTTTTGTTGGTTTACGTAAAGTTAAATTCCAAAAGTCCTTGAAAACATTTCATACATTGCATAGCATAACATAACATTGCATAACAGGTACTCTAAAGGGATCAGTATTCTCACGGTTTTCCTCCAAACAGAAAAATGGACCTCGAACAAATTGTCAAAGATCTTCAGGCTCAGAATGCTCAACTCCAGAAGATGATCTTGAACTTATCCAGGGGGCAGGAGGAACTGAAGGCTCTCTTGCTCGAAAAGAAGAAAGATAAGAAACCTGTGAGTTACATTAACCCGGGAAGAAGGCAGTTTACGAAGATCAATATGACTTTAGCACAAGCACTGCAGGGTATGCTAAAAGTAAATTTAATTACCCTCAGAGATCCTCCTGCAAAACCCAACACTACTTCTCCTAGTTATAATCCCAATGCCAGGTGTGCCTATCACTCCGATAGCCCCGGGCATGATACAAACGATTGTTGGTCGTTGAAGAACAAAATTCAGGATATGATCGACGCTGGAGAATTTGAATCTGATCCGCCTGAGACTCCTAATGTCATCACTGCTCCTCTGCCAAATCATGACGAGACTGTCAATGCTGTGGAAGATACTGATAACGATTATGACTTGGATAGCTGGATTTTCCCAACAATTGGTGACGGACTCGACAATTGGAAGGCTGAAGACACTATCCCGATTTCCTTTAGTCGAGAGTAATTGTTATTGCTATTTTAGTATTTCAAAAGCATTGTGTCTATACCCGGGGCATAATAGCTAATTTTAAGGGTTTGTCATTTTCATAAGCATATTCATATTCAATAAATCAATGGACTTTTTGCATTCAAATAGTGCGCTCTTTATCTTTCCTGTCATTTTTCAAACAAGCTATGTTTTCTTGCACACACTCACGTAACAATTTGCCGATCCATATCCACTCTGGATCCTGTTGGTAATAACTCTGTTACTGTTCACTATGACTTTGAAAATCCGATCTACCAAGCCGAGGATGGAAGTGAGGAAGATTGTGAAGTCCCTGGAGAACTTGCCAGACTGGTACTACAAGAAGAAAAGACCATACAGCCGCCTGAGGAATCAATTGAAATTATAAATCTGGGTACTGAAATAGACAAGAAAGAAGTCAGAGGTTTCTTGGGACACTTGAATTACATTGCCCGATTCATTCCACACTTGACTGCTACCTGCAAACCCATCTTCAAATTACTAAAAAGGAAAAGTCAAGAGATGGTATGGAATGATGAATAACAAAATCAGGAAATATCTCCAAGAACCTCCAATTCCGATGCCACCAGTTGAAGGAAGACCTCTAATCATGTATTTGACCGTGTTAGAAAATTCAATAGGGTGTGCTGGGGCAACATGACGAGTCTGGTCGAAAAGAGCATGTCATACACTGCCTTAGCAAAAGGTACCGACTGTGAAACAAGATACTCACAGCTCGAGAAAGCTTGCTGCGCTTTGGCTTGGGCTGCTCGCCGACTAAGACAGTATATGTTGAATCATACCACTTTATTGATTTCTAAGATGGATCTTATCAAATATACATTCGAGAAACCTGCTGTCTCCTGAAAGAGTTATCACTGAAAATGGTACTAAACTGAACTCTGCATGCAGTTCAAAATAAAACACCATAACTATTCTCCGTACCGGCCAAAGACGAACGGCGCCGTGGAGGCTGCTAACAATATCAAGAATATAACAGTAACATACAAAGACTGGCATGAGATGTTACCTTTTGCTCTTCATGGTTACCGCACTTCGACAGGGGCAACCCCTTTCTCTTTAGTCTATGGAATGGAAGTCGTTTTACCAGTGGAAGTTCAGATTCCCTCTCTAAGAATTATGAAAGATGCAGGCTTAGATGAGGATGAATGGATTCAGACTCGACTCGATCAGATAAATTTGATTGATGAGAAGAGACTCGCGGCTGTTTGTCATGGGCAGATATATTAGAAGCGCATGACCCAAGCATTTGACAAAAAGGTCAAGAGGCAGGTGTACCAACTTGGCGCCTTGATGATCAAGCGTATCATCCTCCCACAAGGTGATCCCAGGGGCAAATGGACTCCCACATACGAAGGGCCATTTGTAGTTAAGAAAGTATTCTCTGGTGGAGCCATGATGCTTGCCACAATGAATGGCGAAGAGTTCCCGCATCCTGTGAACGCGGACATAGTAAAAAAAATACTACGCATAAAAGAGACCCGCTAGGTCGACGTACCTAGGCAAAAGTAAGGGCATCCCGGCGAACCAAAAGGGTTCGGGCAAAAATTAGGGATAAACATACAAAGACGTACACCCGGCAAGTCGAAAACCTGAAAAGGCGGCTTGAGCAAGAAAGGGTATCCCGGTGGACTGAAAACCTGAAAAGGCGGTCCAGGCAAAAATTAGGGATTAAAGCGTATGACTATGCCCCGTTCTCTGTCTGCTTCAACCAAGTTCAAGGGACTGAACAAGCCAATCACTTCTATCCGACAGCAGGAGATGAGATGCTTGAAGACATAATGACAGTGGTGGAATTAGAATCGATAGGACTTTTTCTGCATAGCTTTCTCTTTGTTTGCCTGACAATTTCCTCTTACTAGGATTTCTGTCTCCTTGTACTCAAATTGCCTATTTATAGGCCCTCTTTCAAAATCAATACAATTTCATTTCCAAAAAGATGCTTTTGTTTTACTTTCTCTGTTTTGTTTGCGTAAACGTCCATTGATTTAATTTGAATTGATATATGCATTTGAATATGATCAATGTTCATCAAAATACATGCATAAAATAGCAATGACAATTACTAAAGGACTTCAGGATAGAGGAGAAAGTCTAACTAGGCTTTCCAATGAATCTGTTGCTAATTCTATTCCCCGGCTAAGCCAGTTATTCCCCAGAAGAAATGGGCATCACTAGACGAATTGGTCATCTCTTCTATCCCCAGCCAGGCTCTGTCGAATGTTTCTACCATCAGACAGAAATCAAATACCCCAGTTGAGACAGGGTCATCAATACAAATATCCCCGACCAGAAGACTGAGATTTATTTCCCCCAGTAGAGTCCCCCGACGCATAATTCATTCATTTCATAACATATACATGCATACAAAGCTCGCATTTATTCCAGACGCATAATTCACTCATTGCATCACTTCACAGCACAAGCATGCATACAACATTTGCATCTCACGCATCATGACATGGCATGAAGCTAACTTTATTTTTCAGGTTAATTATCCTCTTGATACAATCAGAACAAAGGTCCATTCAGACGGACAGCTTTATCAATTACATTCAGGATTCAACTACATCTTTCAGATATACTCCATGTCAACATTCATTCTGACATTCTCCGAACGATGGCATCTATAAGCCCATCCCAGACATTTATCGCATACACAAATACTATCAGATTCAGCCTAACGTACGGTTCATTCTGATTCAGCCCAACATATGACTCCTTCAACTCAGATACGATCTAGCGTATGATCCATTCTGACCTTCAACAACTCAAATACGATCTAGCGTACGATCCATTCTGACCTTCAACAACTCAGATACGATCTAGCGTACGATCCATTCTGACCTTCAACAACTCAGATACGATCTAGCGTACGATCCATTCTGACCTTCAACCACTCAGTGACAGTCTAATGTACGACCAAGTTAGACCTTCAAGTCCTCAGATTCTGCTCAGTGACAGTCTAATGTACGACCAAGTTAGACCTTCAAGTCCTCAGATTTTGCCCAAATACAGTCTAATGTACGACCAAGTTAGACCTTCAAGTCCTCAGATTCTGCTCAGTGACAGTCTAATGTACGACCAAGTTAGACCTTCAAGGCCTCAAATACAGTCTAATGTACGACCAAGTTAGACCTTCAAGGCCTCAAATACAGTCTAATGTACGACCAAGTTAGACCTTCAAGGCCTCAAATACAGTCTAATGTACGACCAAGTTAGACCTTCAAGGCCTCAAATACAGTCTAATGTACGACCAAGTTAGACCTTCAAGTCATCAGATGCTGCAAATACAGTCTAATGTACGACCAAGTTAGACCTTCAAGTCATCAGATGCTGCTCGAATACAGTCTAATGTACGACCAAGTTAGACCTTCAGCATCAGATTCAGCCTAACGGACGGCTCATTCCGCTCGAATACAGTCTAATGTACGACCAAGTTAGACCTTCAGCATCAGATTCAGCCTAACGGACGGCTCATTCCGCTCGAATACAGTCTAATGTACGACCAAGTTAGACCTTCAGCATCAGATTCAGCCTAACGGACGACTCATTCCGCTCAAATACAGTCTAATATACGACCAAGTTAGATCAGATGCTGCTCAAATACAGTCTAATGTACGACCAAGTTAGACCAGATGCTGCTCAAATACAGTCTAATGTACGACCAAGTTAGACCAGATGCTGCTCAAATACAGTCTAATGTACGACCAAGTTAGACCAGATGATGCTCAGAGACAGTCTAATGTACGACCCAGTTAGACCTTCATCTCCTCAGATACTACCTAGTGACAGGTACATTTCTGAATTGTAGTCTAGTGTACGACTACCCCTTTTATAAGCAGATTCAGCCTAATGGACGGCTCGTTCTGCTCAGAGACAGTCTAATGTACGACCCAGTTAGACCTTCATCTCCTCAGATGCTACCTAGTGTACGATACATTTCTGAAGTGTAGTCTAGCATACGACTACCCCCTTTTCATCATCAGATCCAGCCTAACGAACGGCTCATTCCGCAACTTGGATAAGATCTAGTGTACGATCCATTCTGATCTTTCCTCCCCAGCAAAGTCATCCGCCTAATGAACAACTCACTCTGGTATTCAGATACGGTCTAGCGTGTGATCCATTCTGATCCTTTATCCCCAGCAGCGTATAACACACTCTGACTCCCCGGCGAAGTCGACAGCATAATAGAGGACTCACTATACGGTCTAACGTACGACCCGGTATGACACCCATGTCTTCAGATATCGTCTAACGTACGACACAATCTGAAGCTCTCATCATCAAACTTCCTGGATGGTACCTTTAAGCCCATCTTCATCAAGACTAACCTGTGATTAGCAAGAGCAAATTTTTGGGGCATTCTAGTGTTCAATAATCTTCCACCTCCAGACCACGAATGGCGTACACACCATTCTAACTCTCTCGGTTCAAGAATATTGAACAGGGGCAGCTGTCATACCCCAAAATTTGCCCATTAATATGTTAAGACATTTTTCAAGGCATTCCAACTCATTTTTATGACACTGATCTTAAAGGAACAAAGGCCCAGCTCACGAATGGCCCAATCCAGAAAATGGCCCAAACTGGCCTGTTCGCTACACGCTCGCCTAGCGAACGTTCGCTACACGCTCGCCTAGCGAACGTTCGCTACGCGTTCGCTACACGCTCGCCTAGCGAAGCTGACAGACAACAGAAAATTTCGGGCTTCATTCTGAGCTCATTAGGTCATCAAAGGAGTATTATAAATACCCCAACTCCAGAACGAAAAGGGGAGAACAGAAAAAACAGAGGAAGACGGACGGAAACCCTGGCATAGAAACCCTGGAGAGTAACTCAGAGCATTCCGAGTAAAGAAACCCTGAAGGCCGCTCATCCGCTCCGAAGCTATCGCCGCCCGACTCCGTCCGATACCAAAAGTGATCAGCCCCGTTAACATAGCAGCTGAGTGGCAAACAGGTTTGCGCATCACTACTATTGTATGCTTTTAATTGGTAATCTCTATATCCATAAAGCATCATGATTGGAGTTTCGAATATGTAATTTGATTTCACATGCTAATTTAAATATGCTTGAATATCATGAATATTGTCCATGCTGTTCCTGTAATCAAACGCCATACAAGTTCAGGTTTTCGGAGGTCATGCTGTTGTCAAACTCCAAACCCGTGGCCGCTCGCTAGCACATCGCTAAGCGAGCCTGTAGCGAGCATTCGCTGAGCCTTCGCTAGGCGAAGCAGAGGCGAACGGGACAGTGGCTGTTTTGTCTCTTTGCTGTTCTATCTTATGTTTATCTAATCATGATTTATTATAGTTCTGCATCATTTGGCCTGAGTTCATGACTGTTATGTTTATTTTATGATGCAATTGTCAAATCATACTTTATCTCAATGCTCTAACCCGTGTGTTGAATGGTGTAAAGGCTTACATATCCTCGAAGAAACGGCCGGCTAAGTATTCCACTTTATTTGTGGGATACCCTTTGTGGAGTTTCATCCTAAATTACCTAATTAATTTTAATGTATTAATTTTAATGTGGAAATCCACCCTCAATTACTTAGCTGATTTTAATGTATTGATTTCATCGATTTTAATATGGACCTAATTGCCTACTTGATCACGGCTATATAATTAATTGTGAAACTTTGCCGTTAAACATGCGATCTCGGACCTCTCTTTGTTACCCTGCGATTACGGTATTACGGTCATGCCCCGCGAATATGGGGACACACTTAGCAAAGACCCTTCGGTTAAATCATCATAGTCCCTCGAACGTTGCCTTTGTCCCTCGATGACCCTTCGGTGTAGCCTACGGTTAAATGATGATAGTCCCTTCGAATGCTAAGGTATCCTCATAACTGTTGCCTTCAATGACCAATCGATGACCCTACGATGTCCCTTTACATCCAAAGGATAAAACTACTTACTTCTCAATAGTAAGGATAGTTTTACCCTCATAAGGATAGGAAATGCCCGGAAAGACCTCGGACAGGTATAACCCTTAATTGCTCATTCATAACCACTTTCAAAACAACTTTCAAAACTAAACAACTTCCCTTTTCAAAACAACTTTCAAAACTAAACGAGATAACCACTTTGTTTACATTCATACAAGAATCATTACAAAGTTAAATTCTCCTTTTCAAAACATTTTCTACACATTTTTCAAACACTTGTTCAAACGAGAAAAACATAAATGATTGAGCAATTAAGAGCCCATGGATAACCATGGATACAAAGGGTGCTAACACCTTCCCTTTGTATAATGTACCTCCCGAACCTGAGAATCTAAATTAAGGTCTTTCCTGTTCTTTTCCACCTTTCCTTATTGGATAAAAGAAAAGTCGGTGGCGACTCTTGCTATCCGCGACATTGCGATAAAAAGCAAAACACATAAAGTCAGTTCACCGTATGACAAGTACAATCTGATATACACACATAAACACCCCTAAAATAGAGTTTCTCACCCTCGTTAGCTTGCTCTAATTCCACATAAACACTAAAGTCTCTAGCAACCCCTACTAGTCTAGGGTTGCTACGCATCTATACTTTTTTTTAGCAAGTACCATAGGACCCGTCATGGGGCCCCTATTAAATTAACTTAGGACACCACTTTGACAATCACCTAAGTCATAACTCCTAGTCCTAACCTTTCTTAATATGGTTGTTAGAAGGACATAATCTCCCGCACGGGAATATAGTAAAGGCAACAACGATTTTGACACCATGGAAGAGGTGCGTGCTACCATGGATAAATTGTGGCGTCAGAACCAAGCTTTAGAGGATAATGTCCTTCACATCCAACAACATTGGCAGAAGGCTATCCCCCGTAGAAGAGGTGGAAATGCTATATCCATATCCCCTCTCACACGAGATATGGGAAGGACATGTTCTTGAATGCTTCAAGTCTCCTTCCTTAGCGAAGTTCAATAGGCGTAATGACTCTTACGAACATGTCGCATCCATCAACACACAAATGGCCATCATCAGAACAGTTTATCCTCTTAAATGCAAGTTTTTGTTTGAAACTTTCATGGATGAAACACTAAGATGGTACATGGGCCTACCTCAATCCTCTATCACCAGCTACTAGGATTTGGTGAAGAAACTTGTGCACCATTTCGCAACAAGTCGGCATAGAAATATATGCACCACCAACCTTTTTAACATCCGACAAGGTCCCTTAGAGTCACTAAGGTAATATCTCATCCGTTTAAACGGAGCCATAATAAAAGGTATCCACCCGAACCAATAAATGTTTATGGGAACATTTAGAAGGGCCTCAAAGCATGGCACTTCAACGAGTCTCTCGCTCAAAGGACAATGTCTTTGTTAGTAGATGTGGTCACAAGGGTGGAATGTTATATAAATAGAGAAGAGATTAGCATCGAGAAGAAGGCATGTGATGTGAAAGAGTGTGTTCCTAGCACCATAGGCTCACAACACCAGCAGAAGGACAACTACACCTCGCCCGTCAAGGACAATACAACATTTAAGCACGGTGGAAAAACATGGAGAGATTCACACTTATGAACACCCATAGTGACCAAATATGGAAAAAGGTTTTCCACTTGAACAACTTCCCTCCACTTCCGGCTCCAAAAGTAGAGGTTATGGGATATGGTGCAAGTTCCACAAGGTCAAAGGACACCACACAAAATGTTGATACCAACTTAAACGATAAATAAAACGCCTAATCCAAGAGGGTCACCTCAAGAAATATGTTAAGGGTGACTCCTTCTAAATATCGGTAAGGTCCAACCCTCACGGACGTAACGATCCTTGAAACTTAAAACTCGAAAAAGGAAATGAGTTATGCAAAGAAGACTGCGACAAGACTGTACGCGACACACTCAATATTATCACAAAAGGACTCATTGTCGGTGGAGAGACCAATTATTCCCAATGAATATACGTTTGCCACATATTGACTATAGAAGAATTGCCCATAAATTCAAAGGTAGGTGGGACCAAAGCACCATAGGTAAATATCGTTTGTTCAGAAAAAGGCGTAACATACGTCCATTCCCACAACGACTATCCCATGGTCATTATTGTGAAGTGTGACGACTAGGGAATCAAAAGAGTATCAGTAGATCCATGAAGCTCCATAGATATCCTCTACTAGGGTGTATTCAAGAGGCTTCACCTTAATTCAGATAATTTAAGAGCCTTCAAATGAGGGGGGGACATGCCAAGCAGATCAAGGTCAGGTATTTGGTTATAAACACCCCATATTCCTATAATATTATCTTAGAGTGACCAACTTTCAATCAGTTGGGCGCCTCTTTATCTTCCTTATACCTATGTATAAAATACCCACTTCGTGATGGAAGGATTAGAGTCGTACAAAAAGACCAATAATTCTCCAATAAATGATACGTGGAAAGCCTAAAGTTGCAAAGATTTGACCCTTGGGCATGAACACCAAAAGGGTGGGCTCGAGAATCAAACCACTGGAAATGGCTCTGAAAGATGGATGAACTCTTAACCATAAAGGAGACAAGATAATAGAAGGAAGCCTCAAGTGAAATCTACGAAATTACTCTTTTTATCATTGTTTGTTCTGTTTGTTATTATTTTGGTTTTTGGCAAGTATTATACCTCTATCGTTTGTAAGGACAAGTTATCTTTATGGGGAAGCAATCTTTTCAGTTGTGTCTCGACGGGGTCAAGGGTTTTTAATGAGGCTCATCATGATATTATTTTAAATTATTTGCATGGTAATGTCCCTTTTTGCAGGAAACTATATGAAAGAAATTTGTACAATGCAGCCCCTAAAGGCGACTAAAACATGTTGGATTCTTATAAGGAATCCTTTCCTTCCTCTGAGGCGATAAGAATCGATGGATCCTTGACATACCGCAAGTGCATAGTTGTGTGAAGTAGTAGAATATTATCAAACCACAAGGACCAATGGATTTAATACCAACTTATGCGCTATCGATGTATATCTAAAGAGATTAATAAACTGAGTTTTATAAAAAGAAATTAAATAAAAAGCACTTGTCTAAAAAAATAACTCAATTGAAAATTACTTAAATCACAATGGAGACAAACATGACTTATGGTCATGGTTCTTACTGTAGCACCTCAAATTTGCACCTACATTTTGTACATACATTTTCATCATTAGTTCATTAACATAATATAGTCCACTGCATAACATTGCATTGTCCATTTGCCCAAGTGCAAGTTCAGCTGACAAGTTAGGTCAAACTGGTCAGGAGATCAGTCAATCAAGCAAGCAAGGGCAATTTTCATTGAGCCAAGGCCCTAGGGTTGGTCCAACATGTTCACATGACCTAGGGGTCCTTTTGAAGTGTTTTGGTCAAGGTTTGATTGCTCAGAAGTCATCAGTCATGGCTCAGTTCACCAGAAACCCTAAAAAGTCAACTGTTGGTCAACTGTGCATTTAATCAGTGATTGGATGGTGGGAATTGGTTTGAGAAGGCTCATTCATGTCCATATAAGCCTCATATAACATGTCAAACATCATCATGGAAGAATTTGAAGCCAGACAAGAAATTTCCAAAAATAGAAAGTTGACCTATAATTGGAATTTGCCAAAAATGGAAAGTCTTGATCCTCAAACTTACATCATGATAAAAGCTTCAAATGAATTTTTTCCCAACATGAAAGTTGAAGATCTTGTTTTCCCATTTCCAAAAAGTCCAAGAACACTCAATTCCCATGTATGGTTGGCAAGTTATAATCAAATCATTTTCAGAAATTTTTGAACTTCAAAAGGCCATATCTCTCAAACCATTTGGCCAAATTGGGTGGGGTTTTTTGCAACAAGTCACATTTGATCCCCTCTTTCCAAAAATGTAACCATCATTCACCAAAACATCATAGATCAAAATAGCATTTTTGGAATGGCTTTGAATTATTTCAAGTGTGGTACAAAAATGAATTTTTGAATTAAACATTTTCAATCACTTTGGCCATTTGAATAAGTTCAGAAATGATGTTTTGGTTGTGTTAAAGGCCCAATTTCGCAGCTTTTGCTCATACACCATGCACTTAGGCCAAAATGCTCAAATTAGCAAAACTGCTCATTAAACCAAATTGTGATTAACATTCACTTAGCAGAACTTAAACAGCACATATAAGGTCCTTTTTCTGCTCAATGAAGCCCTAGCAGCCACAGTATCACACAGAAAAAATCATTTTCTCTCAATTCTCATCTTCCTTCATTTTGCAATTTCTGTCAACAAACTTCAAGCACACGACCTTGCCTTGTTTGCTACATCACCTACCATCATCTTTGAGTCCATTTCAAGCTTGATTCTCCAGCTGTAACTTCATCTTCAAGGTCTGTTTCTCTAAGCATTCATCCATGGTAGTTCAAAGAATGTATCATTTCAAGCCTTGCTGAGCTAGGATCTTCTTCCATTCATCATTGGAAGCTTGAAGTAGCAGCTGTTTCGAGCATTTGGCATCCATACATCACCGTTTCATCAGTTCTTCAAAATTGTCATACGGTGAACTGACTTGGGGTATTTTTCTTTTTATCGCAATGTCGCGGATAGCAAGAGTCGCCACCGACTTTTCTTTTATCCAATAAGGAAAGGTGGAAAAGAACAGGAAAGACCTCAATAGATTTTGGGTTCGGGAGGTACATTATACAAAGGGAAGGTGTTAGCACCCTTTGTATCCATGGTTATCCATGGGCTCTTAATTGCTGGATCACTTATATTTTTGTCTGAAAAGTGTTCGTGAATTGTTTAAAAAATGTTTCGAAAAAAAAAGAGAATTTAACTTTGTAATGATTCTCGTATGAATGTATACAAAGTGGTTATCTCGTTTAGTTTTGAAAATGGTTTGGAAAAATATAACTTGGTAATGATTCTAGTATGAATGTATACCAAGTGGTGATTTTCCAAAAGAGGTTTTGAAAGGTGTGTGTTGAAAATATTTTAGGTTATGATCCAGTAATTGAGAGTTATACCTTCCTAAGGCCGTTATAAACGTTTCCTATCCTTATGAGGGTAAAACTGTCCTTACTATTGAGAAGTAAGTAATTTTACCCTTTGGATGTTTAAGGGTCATCGTAGGGTCATCGATAGGTCATTGAAGGCAACAGTTGTAAGGATACCTTAGCATTCGAATGGACGATCATCATTTAACCGTAGGCTACACCGAAGGGTCGTCGATGGACGAAATCATATATTCGAAGGCAACATCCGAGGGACTATAATTTATTTTATGATGATTTAATCGAAGGGTCATTGCTAAGTGTATCCCCACATTCGCGGGACATGACCGTTATACCGTAATACCGTAAGGCAGCAAAGAGAGGTCCAAGATCACTTATTTAAAGGTCATATTTTAAAGTCAATTAAGTAATTAAGTCCATACTAAAATCAATACATTAAAATTAATACATTAAAATTAATACATTAAAATTAATTAAGCAATTTAGGGTGAGTCTCCCCAAGGGTATCCCACAAATAAAGTGGAAGACCTAAACGGCGATCTTTTTTCTGGGACATATGAACCTTTGCAAAATTCAACAAACGGGTTAGCATACCAAATCCGGGTGCAATCGAGGATTACACCGTAAAAGAAAAACAGCAGCAAGAAAACAGTGTATAATTAACATAGAATCGACCAGATACGCATAAGACATAACAAACAAAATATTGGCGGCTGCCCTTGTTCGCCTCTGCTTCGCCTAGCGAAGGTCTAGCGAACACTCGCTGCGTGCTCGCTTAGCGATGTGCTAGCGAGCGGCTGCGGGTTTTGAATTTCAGAACAGTATGACTTCAACCTGCGACATGGCTTATGGCATCCAACACATAATTATATGGTTCAGCATTCACAATATCCAGGCACACTTAAATTCACATGCAAAACCTCAAATATGTTTATGAATTCAATTATATTATCACATGCAAGTTAAGAACATAAAGCGGTATCACATGCAAATTAAGAAAATAACACGATAATAGTAATGCAAACCTGTTTGCAATCGAATTGCAACCTTGAATTGGCGAGCCGGATTGAGTTGGGCGGCGGTAGCTTCGGGGCGGGGAAGCGGCCTTCAGGGTTTCTTCACTCGGAACTCTCTAAAGTAGCCTCCAGGGTTTCCGTGCCAGGGTTTCCGTCTGTCTTCCTCTGTTTTTTCGTTCCCTTTTCATTACTGAAGTGCTGGTATTTATAATGCCCTTTTTCATGACCTAATGGGCTCAGAACGAAGCCCGAAATTTTTTGTTGTCTGTCAGCTTCGCTAGGCGAGCTGGTAGCGAACGTTTGCTTCGCTAGGCGAGCGTGTAGCGAACGTTCGCTAGGCGAGCGTGTAGCGAACGTAACGTTCGCTAGGCGAGCGTGTAGCGAACAGGCCAGTTTGGGCCATTTTTTGGATTGGGCCATTCGTGAGCTGGGCCTTCGTTCCTTTGAGATCAGTGTCATAAAAATGATTCGGAATGCCTTGAAAAATGTCTTGAAATATTAATGGGCAAATTTTGGGGTATGACAGCTGCCCCTGTTCAATATTCTTGAACCGAGAGAGTCATAATGGTATGTGCCGTTCGTGGTCTGGAGGTGAAAGATTATTGAACACTAGAATGCCCCAACAATTTGCGCTTGTCCATCAGTCTTGACGGAGATGGGCTTAAAGATGCCATCCAGGAAGTTTGATGAGGAGATTTCCAGATTCTGTCGTACGTTAGACGATATCTGGAGACATGGGTGTCACACCGGGTCGTACATCAAACCGTATAGTGAGTCATCCATTATGCTGTCGACTTCGCCGGGGAGTCGGAGTATGCTATATACTGCTGGGGATAAGGGATCAGAATGGATCATACACTGGACCGTATCTGAATACCAGAGTGAGCTGTTCGTTAGGCAGATGACTTTGTCGAGGATGAAAAATCAGAATGGATCGTACGCTAGATCGTCTCTGAGTTGAAGATCCAAATGGGTCTTATGATAGACTGTATTGGAGTTGCAGGATGAGCCGTCCATTAGGCTGAATCTGATGATAAAAGGAGGGTAGTCGTACACTAGACTACACTTCAGAAATGTACCGTACACTAGGTAGCATCTGAGGAGACGAAGGTCAAATTGGGTCGTACATTAGACCGTATCTGAGCAGAATGAGCCGTCCATTAGGCTGAATCTGATGATAAAAGGGGGTAGTTGTACACTAGACTACACTTCAGAAATGTACCGTACACTAGGTAGCATCTGAGGAGACGAAGGTCAAATTGGGTCGTACATTAGACCGTATCTGAGCAGACTGAGCCGTCCATTAGGCTGAATCTGATGATAAAAAAGGGGGTAGTCGTACACTAGACTACACTTCAGAAATGTACCGTACACTAGGTAGCATCTGAGGAGACGAAGGTCTAATTGGGTCGTACATTAGACCGTATCTGAGCAGACTGAGCCGTCCATTAGGCTGAATCTGATGATAAAAAAGGGGGTAGTCGTACACTAGACTACACTTCAGAAATGTACCGTACACTAGGTAGCATCTGAGGAGACGAAGGTCAAATTGGGTCGTACATTAGACCGTATCTGAGCAGAATGAGGACTTGAAGGTCTAACTCGGTCGTACATTAGACTGTCACTGAGCAGAATCTGGTCTAACTTGGTCGTACATTAGACTGTATTTGATGACTGGAAGGTCTAACTTGGTCGTACATTAGACTGTATTTGATGACTGGAAGGTCTAACTTGGTCGTACATTAGACTGTATTTGATGACTGAAAGGTCTAACTTGGTCGTACATTAGACTGTATTTGATGACTGGAAGGTCTAACTTGGTCGTACATTAGACTGTATTTGCAGAATCTGACTTGAAGGTCTAACTTGGTCGTACATTAGACTGTATTTGCAGAATCTGACTTGAAGGTCTAACTTGGTCGTACATTAGACTGTATTTGCAGAATCTGACTTGAAGGTCTAACTTGGTCGTACATTAGACTGTATTTGCAGAATCTGACTTGAGGGTCTAACTTGGTCGTACATTAGACTGTATTGGAGTAGTTGAAGATCAGAATGGATCGTACATTAGATCGCATCTGAGTTGAAGGAGTCATATGTTGGGCTGAATCAGAATGAACCGTACACTAGGCTATATCTGATAGTATTTGCATATGTTGTATTTGCAATGAATATTTGGGATGGGCTTATAGATGCCATCGTTAGGAGGATGTCAGAATGAATGTTGACATGGAGTATATCTGAAAGATGTATCTGAAGAAGAAAGTAGTCGTACGCTAGACTACACCTCGGAATATACCATATGCTAGGCAGTATCTGAGGGATATAGTTGAATCTTGAATGTAATTGATAAAGATGTCTGTCTGAATGGACCTTTGTTTTGACTGTGTCAGGAGGATAATTGACCTGCTAAATAAAGTTAGCTTCATGCCATGTCATGATGCATGAGATGCAAATGTTGTATGCATGCGAAATGATGTAATGAGTGAATTATGCGTCTGGAATAAATGAGAGCATTGTATACATGTATATGTTATGAAATGATGTAATGTATATGATGCGGAACGAAAATTGTATGTAGGTATGTGATGTGAAATGATGTAATGAATGCACTATGTGTCTGAAACGTTCTTCCAGGGGATTCTACTGGGGAAATAAATCTCAGTCTTCTGGTCGGAGATATTTGTATTGATGACCCTTCCTTAGCTAGGGGTATTTGACTTCTGTCTGATGGTAGAAGATATTCAACCGAGCCTGGCTGAGGGTAGAAGAGATGACCAGTATGTCTGGTGATGCCGACCTCTGCTGGGCAATAGCTGGTTCTTGTTGGGGAATAGAATTAGCAACGGATTCATTGGGAAGCATGATTAGACCTTCTCCTCGATCCTGAAGTCGTGTAGTAATTGCTATTACTATTCTAGGCATGCATTTTTGGTAAACATTGATCATATTCAAATGCATATATCAATTCAAGTTAAATCAATGGATGTTTACGCAAACAAAACAGAGAAAGTAAAACAAAAGCATTTTTTTGGAAAATTGTATTGATTTTGGAAGAGGGCCTATAAATAGGCAATTTGAGTACAAGGAAACAGAAATCCTAGTAAGAGGAAATTGTCAGGCAAACAAAGAGAAAGCTATGCAGAAAAAGCCCTATTGATTTTAATTCCACCACTGTCATTATGTCTTCAAGCCTCTCATCTCCTGCTGTCGGATAGAAGTGATTAGCTTGTTCAGTCCTTTGAACTTGGATGAAGCAGACCGAGAACGGGACATAGTCATACGCTTTAATCCCTAATTTTTGCCTGGACCGCCTTTTCAGGTTTTCAGTCCACCAGGATACCCTTTTTTGCCCAAGCCGCCTTTTCAGGTTTTCGACTTGCCGGGTGTACATGCGTAGTATTTTTTAACTATGTCCGTGTTCACGGGATGCAGGGGATTCTTCGTCATCCATTGTAGCAAGCATCTTGGCTCCACCAGAGAATACCTTCTTGACTACAAATGGTCCTTCGTATGTGGGAGTCCATTTGCCCCTGGGGTCACCTTGTGGTAGAATGATACGCTTGATAACTAAGTTGCCGATTTGGTACACTCGTCTCTTGACCTTTTTGTTAAATGCCTGGGTCATGCGCTTCTGATGTATCTGCTCATGACATACAACCGCAAGTCTCTTTTCAGCAATCAGATTTATCTGATCGAGTCGAGTTTGAATCCATTCATCCTCATCTAAGCCTGCATCTTTCACAATTCTTAGAGAGGGAATCTGAACTTCCACTGGTAAAACGGCTTCCATTCCATAGACTAAAGAGAAAGGGGTTGCCCCTGTCGAAGTGCGGTAACCATGAAGAGCAAAAGGTAACATCTCATGCCAATCTTTGTGCGTTACTGTTATATTCTTGATATTGTTAGCAGCCTCCACGGCGCCGTTCGTCTTTGGCCGGTACGGAGAAGAGTTATGGTGTTTTATTTTGAACTGCATGCAGAGTTCAGTTTAGTACCATTATCAGTGATAACTCTTTCAGGAGACAGCAGGTTTCTCAAATAGATATTTGATAAGATCCATCTTAGAAATCAATAAAGTGGTATGGTTCAACATATACTGTCTTAGTCGGCGAGCAGCCCAAGCCAAAGCGCAGCAAGCTTTCTCGAGCTGTGAGTATCTTGTTTCACAGTCGGTACCTTTTGCTAAGGCAGTGTATGACATGCTCTTTTCGACCAGACTCGTCATGTTGCCCCAACACACCCTATTGAATTTTCTAACACGGTCAAATACATAGTTAGAGGTCTTCCTTCAACTGGTGGTATCAGGATTGGAGGTTCTTGGAGATATTTCCTGATTTTGTTATTCATCATTCCATACCATCTCTTGATTTTTCTTTTTTTTAGTAATTTGAAGATGGGTTTGCAGGTAGCAGTGGAATGAATCGGGCAATGTAATTCGAGTGCCCCAAGAAACCTCTGACTTCTTTCTTGTTTATTTCAGTACCCAGATTTACAATTTCAATTGATTCCTCATGCGGCTGTATGGTCTTTTCTTCTTGTAGTACCAGTCTGGCAAGTTCTCCAGGGACTTCACAATCTTCCTCGCTTCCATCCTCGGCTTGGTAGATCGGATTTTCAAAGTCATAACGAACAGTAGCAGAGTCATTACCAACAGGATCCAGAGTGGATATGGATCGGCAAATTGTTACGTGAGTGTGTGCAAGAAAACATAGCTTGTTTGAAAAATGACAGGAAAGATAAAGAGCGCAAAAAAAAAAGTCCATTGATTTATTGAATATGAATATGCTTATGAAAATGACAAAACCCTTGAAAAATTAGCTATTGTGCCCCGGGCATAGACACAATGCTTTAAAATGTTAAAATAGCAATAACAATTACTCCCGACTAAAGGAAATCGGGATAGTGTCTTCAGCTTTCCAATTATTGAGTCCGTCACCAATTGTTGGGTAGACCCAGCTATCCAGGTCATAATCGTCATCAGTATCTTCCACAGCATTGACAGTCTCGTCCGGATTAGGCAGAGGAGCAGTGATGACATTAAGAGTCTCAGGCGGATCAAATTCAAATTCTCCGGCGTCGATCATATCCTGAATTTTGTTCTTCAACGACCAACAATTGTTTGTATCATGCCCGGGGCTATCGGAGTGATATGCACACCTGGCATTGGGATTATAACGAGGAGAAGTAGTGTTGGGTTTTGCAGGAGGATCTCTGAGGGTAATTAAATTTGCTTTTAGCATACCCTGCAGTGCTTGTGCTAAAGTCATATTGATCTTCGTAAACTGCCTTCTTCCCGGGTTAATGTGACTCACAGGTTTCTTGTCTTTTTTCTTTTCGAGCAAGAGAGCCTTCAGTTCCTCCTGCCCCCTGGATAAGTTCAAGATCATCCTCTGGAGTTGAGCATTCTGAGCCTGGAGATCTTTGACAACTTGTTCGAGGTCCATTTTTCTGTTTGGAGGAAAACCGTGAGAACACTGATCCCTTTAGAGTACCTGTTATGCTATGTTATGCTATGCAATGCATGAAATGTTTTCAAGGCCTTTTGGAATTTAACTTTGCATAAACTACCAAAAAGGGAAACTTTTTTTTTTCTTTTTTTTTTTTTCTTTTTTACAAAATAGAGCAAAGTTAAATCCCTAAGTCCTCGAAATGGTTAGTACAATGCCACAATGCCATGATGTTATGATGTTATGATGTTAAACAAGCATAAACAAGTCACACAACAATCATCCCTAGGTTTTAAGGCTTGCATGAGTTCCATAGGTAAGTACCCTCCCCACTGAAGTTTAGTTGGTTCAACCTGTCCTAGAATAGTAACCGGGTTCTAAAAGGATCTCAGATCATCGACCTTCCTTTAACTCCACTTCAGTGCAACACCAAGTGGTTGACCGAAGCTTCCCTAAAGTCCAATCTCAAAGAGTGTAGTATCGAGTCTCAACCAACCCCAGTCGGAACCGAAGTCAGTTATCTCACTACTTTCTAATGGCCAGGATGAGTCAATTAGGGTTCTAAAGGTCTGGTTAATGCTTTAATGACACCACGCGGAAGCCAAATTTTTCCTCAAGTAACATGAGGAACATCAGGACAACCAAAGTGTCACATTAACCGTAGCCATCATTTTAACCATTCCAGTATACGCCGGATAGTCGCGATGATCTATTGCTACTTACCTAAGGTACACTAGATCCGGGTGTAGGATCTTTCACTCAAAAATACCCTTAAAAGAAGGAACAATTGAAAACATAAATGATTTTTTAAGGTGACCTCTCTTTGTAGTCCCCAGCAGAGTCGCCAGTTCTGTCATACGGTGAACTGACTTGGGGTATTTTTCTTTTTAT
Organism: Lathyrus oleraceus; assembly: GCF_024323335.1. Classification (NCBI taxonomy): domain Eukaryota; kingdom Viridiplantae; phylum Streptophyta; class Magnoliopsida; order Fabales; family Fabaceae; genus Lathyrus; species Lathyrus oleraceus. The sequence continues at coordinate 480,667,941 of NC_066582.1, read as the reverse complement.
CGCAATGTCGCGGATAGCAAGAGTCGCCACCGACTTTTCTTTTATCCAATAAGGAAAGGTGGAAAAGAACAGGAAAGACCTCAATAGATTTTGGGTTCGGGAGGTACATTATACAAAGGGAAGGTGTTAGCACCCTTTGTATCCATGGTTATCCATGGGCTCTTAATTGCTGGATCACTTATATTTTTGTCTGAAAAGTGTTCGTGAATTGTTTAAAAAATGTTTCGAAAAAAAAAAGAGAATTTAACTTTGTAATGATTCTCGTATGAATGTATACAAAGTGGTTATCTCGTTTAGTTTTGAAAATGGTTTGGAAAAATATAACTTGGTAATGATTCTAGTATGAATGTATACCAAGTGGTGATTTTCCAAAAGAGGTTTTGAAAGGTGTGTGTTGAAAATATTTTAGGTTATGATCCAGTAATTGAGAGTTATACCTTCCTAAGGCCGTTATGAACGTTTCCTATCCTTATGAGGGTAAAACTGTCCTTACTATTGAGAAGTAAGTAATTTTACCCTTTGGATGTTTAAGGGTCATCGTAGGGTCATCGATAGGTCATTGAAGGCAACAGTTGTAAGGATACCTTAGCATTCGAAGGGACGATCATCATTTAACCGTAGGCTACACCGAAGGGTCGTCGATGGACGAAATCATATATTCGAAGGCAACATCCGAGGGACTATAATTTATTTTATGATGATTTAATCGAAGGGCCATTGCTAAGTGTATCCCCACATTCGCGGGACATGACCGTTATACCGTAATACCGTAAGGCAGCAAAGAGAGGTCCAAGATCACTTATTTAAAGGTCATATTTTAAAGTCAATTAAGTAATTAAGTCCATACTAAAATCAATACATTAAAATTAATACATTAAAATTAATACATTAAAATTAATACATTAAAATTAATTAAGCAATTTAGGGTGAGTCTCCCCAAGGGTATCCCACAAATAAAGTGGAAGACCTAAACGGCGATCTTTTTTCTGGGACATATGAACCTTTGCAAAATTCAACAAACGGGTTAGCATACCAAATCCGGGTGCAATCGAGGATTACACCGTAAAAGAAAAACAGCAGCAAGAAAACAGTGTATAATTAACATAGAATCGACCAGATACGCATAAGACATAACAAACAAAATATTGGCGGCTGCCCTTGTTCGCCTCTGCTTCGCCTAGCGAAGGTCTAGCGAACACTCGCTGCGTGCTCGCTTAGCGATGTGCTAGCGAGCGGCTGCGGGTTTTGAATTTCAGAACAGTATGACTTCAACCTGCGGCATGGCTTATGGCATCCAACACATAATTATATGGTTCAGCATTCACAATATCCAGGCACACTTAAATTCACATGCAAAACCTCAAATATGTTTATGAATTCAATTATATTATCACATGCAAGTTAAGAACATAAAGCGGTATCACATGCAAATTAAGAAAATAACACGATAATAGTAATGCAAACCTGTTTGCAATCGAATTGCAACCTTGAATTGGCGAGCCGGATTGAGTTGGGCGACGGTAGCTTCGGGGCGGGGAAGCGGCCTTCAGGGTTTCTTCACTCGGAACTCTCTAAAGTAGCCTCCAGGGTTTCCGTGCCAGGGTTTCCGTCTGTCTTCCTCTGTTTTTTCGTTCCCTTTTCATTACTGAAGTGCTGGTATTTATAATGCCCTTTTTCATGACCTAATGGGCTCAGAACGAAGCCCGAAATTTTTTGTTGTCTGTCAGCTTCGCTAGGCGAGCTGGTAGCGAACGTTTGCTTCACTAGGCGAGCGTGTAGCGAACGTTCGCTAGGCGAGCGTGTAGCGAACGTAACGTTCGCTAGGCGAGCGTGTAGCGAACAGGCCAGTTTGGGCCATTTTTTGGATTGGGCCATTCGTGAGCTGGGCCTTCGTTCCTTTGAGATCAGTGTCATAAAAATGATTCGGAATGCCTTGAAAAATGTCTTGAAATATTAATGGGCAAATTTTGGGGTATGACAGCTGCCCCTGTTCAATATTCTTGAACCGAGAGAGTCATAATGGTATGTGCCGTTCGTGGTCTGGAGGTGAAAGATTATTGAACACTAGAATGCCCCAACAATTTGCGCTTGTCCATCAGTCTTGACGGAGATGGGCTTAAAGATGCCATCCAGGAAGTTTGATGAGGAGATTTCCAGATTCTGTCGTACGTTAGACGATATCTGGAGACATGGGTGTCACACCGGGTCGTACATCAAACCGTATAGTGAGTCATCCATTATGCTGTCGACTTCGCCGGGGAGTCGGAGTATGCTATATACTGCTGGGGATAAGGGATCAGAATGGATCATACACTGGACCGTATCTGAATACCAGAGTGAGCTGTTCGTTAGGCAGATGACTTTGTCGAGGATGAAAAATCAGAATGGATCGTACGCTAGATCGTCTCTGAGTTGAAGATCCAAATGGGTCTTATGATAGACTGTATTGGAGTTGCAGGATGAGCCGTCCATTAGGCTGAATCTGATGATAAAAGGGGGGTAGTCGTACACTAGATTACACTTCAGAAATGTACCGTACACTAGGTAGCATCTGAGGAGACGAAGGTCAAATTGGGTCGTACATTAGACCGTATCTGAGCAGAATGAGCCGTCCATTAGGCTGAATCTGATGATAAAAGGGGGTAGTTGTACACTAGACTACACTTCAGAAATGTACCGTACACTAGGTAGCATCTGAGGAGACGAAGGTCAAATTGGGTCGTACATTAGACCGTATCTGAGCAGACTGAGCCGTCCATTAGGCTGAATCTGATGATAAAAAAGGGGGTAGTCGTACACTAGACTACACTTCAGAAATGTACCGTACACTAGGTAGCATCTGAGGAGACGAAGGTCTAATTGGGTCGTACATTAGACCGTATCTGAGCAGACTGAGCCGTCCATTAGGCTGAATCTGATGATAAAAAAGGGGGTAGTCGTACACTAGACTACACTTCAGAAATGTACCGTACACTAGGTAGCATCTGAGGAGACGAAGGTCAAATTGGGTCGTACATTAGACCGTATCTGAGCAGAATGAGGACTTGAAGGTCTAACTCGGTCGTACATTAGACTGTCACTGAGCAGAATCTGGTCTAACTTGGTCGTACATTAGACTGTATTTGATGACTGGAAGGTCTAACTTGGTCGTACATTAGACTGTATTTGATGACTGGAAGGTCTAACTTGGTCGTACATTAGACTGTATTTGATGACTGGAAGGTCTAACTTGGTCGTACATTAGACTGTATTTGATGACTGGAAGGTCTAACTTGGTCGTACATTAGACTGTATTTGCAGAATCTGACTTGAAGGTCTAACTTGGTCGTACATTAGACTGTATTTGCAGAATCTGACTTGAAGGTCTAACTTGGTCGTACATTAGACTGTATTTGCAGAATCTGACTTGAAGGTCTAACTTGGTCGTACATTAGACTGTATTTGCAGAATCTGACTTGAGGGTCTAACTTGGTCGTACATTAGACTGTATTGGAGTAGTTGAAGATCAGAATGGATCGTACATTAGATCGCATCTGAGTTGAAGGAGTCATATGTTGGGCTGAATCAGAATGAACCGTACACTAGGCTATATCTGATAGTATTTGCATATGTTGTATTTGCAATGAATATTTGGGATGGGCTTATAGATGCCATCGTTAGGAGGATGTCAGAATGAATGTTGACATGGAGTATATCTGAAAGATGTATCTGAAGAAGAAAGTAGTCGTACGCTAGACTACACCTCGGAATATACCATATGCTAGGCAGTATCTGAGGGATATAGTTGAATCTTGAATGTAATTGATAAAGATGTCTGTCTGAATGGACCTTTGTTTTGACTGTGTCAGGAGGATAATTGACCTGCTAAATAAAGTTAGCTTCATGCCATGTCATGATGCATGAGATGCAAATGTTGTATGCATGCGAAATGATGTAATGAGTGAATTATGCGTCTGGAATAAATGAGAGCATTGTATACATGTATATGTTATGAAATGATGTAATGTATATGATGCGGAACGAAAATTGTATGTAGGTATGTGATGTGAAATGATGTAATGAATGCACTATGTGTCTGAAACGTTCTTCCAGGGGATTCTACTGGGGAAATAAATCTCAGTCTTTTGGTCGGAGATATTTGTATTGATGACCCTTCCTTAGCTAGGGGTATTTGACTTCTGTCTGATGGTAGAAGATATTCAACCGAGCCTGGCTGAGGGTAGAAGAGATGACCAGTATGTCTGGTGATGCCGACCTCTGCTGGGCAATAGTTGGTTCTTGTTGGGGAATAGAATTAGCAACGGATTCATTGGGAAGCATGATTAGACCTTCTCCTCGATCCTGAAGTCGTGTAGTAATTGCTATTACTATTCTAGGCATGCATTTTTGGTAAACATTGATCATATTCAAATGCATATATCAATTCAAGTTAAATCAATGGATGTTTACGCAAACAAAACAGAGAAATTAAAACAAAAGCATTTTTTTGGAAAATTGTATTGATTTTGGAAGAGGGCCTATAAATAGGCAATTTGAGTACAAGGAAACAGAAATCCTAGTAAGAGGAAATTGTCAGGCAAACAAAGAGAAAGTTATGCAGAAAAAGCCCTATTGATTTTAATTCCACCACTGTCATTATGTCTTCAAGCCTCTCATCTCCTGCTGTCGGATAGAAGTGATTAGCTTGTTCAGTCCTTTGAACTTGGATGAAGCAGACCGAGAACGGGACATAGTCATACGCTTTAATCCCTAATTTTTGCCTGGACCGCCTTTTCAGGTTTTCAGTCCACCAGGATACCCTTTTTTGCCCAAGCCGCCTTTTCAGGTTTTCGACTTGCCGGGTGTACATGCGTAGTATTTTTTAACTATGTCCGTGTTCACGGGATGCAGGGGATTCTTCGTCATCCATTGTAGCAAGCATCTTGGCTCCACCAGAGAATACCTTCTTGACTACAAATGGTCCTTCGTATGTGGGAGTCCATTTGCCCCTGGGGTCACCTTGTGGTAGAATGATACGCTTGATAACTAAGTTGCCGATTTGGTACACTCGTCTCTTGACCTTTTTGTTAAATGCCTGGGTCATGCGCTTCTGATGTATCTGCTCATGACATACAACCGCAAGTCTCTTTTCAGCAATCAGATTTATCTGATCGAGTCGAGTTTGAATCCATTCATCCTCATCTAAGCCTGCATCTTTCACAATTCTTAGAGAGGGAATCTGAACTTCCACTGGTAAAACGGCTTCCATTCCATAGACTAAAGAGAAAGGGGTTGCCCCTGTCGAAGTGCGGTAACCATGAAGAGCAAAAGGTAACATCTCATGCCAATCTTTGTGCGTTACTGTTATATTCTTGATATTGTTAGCAGCCTCCACGGCGCCGTTCGTCTTTGGCCGGTACGGAGAAGAGTTATGGTGTTTTATTTTGAACTGCATGCAGAGTTCAGTTTAGTACCATTATCAGTGATAACTCTTTCAGGAGACAGCAGGTTTCTCAAATAGATATTTGATAAGATCCATCTTAGAAATCAATAAAGTGGTATGGTTCAACATATACTGTCTTAGATATTTGATATGATTGGTTTTGAGTTGAGTCTTGCTGTTGACTTCTATGAGCTTCCATATGCCATGCTTTGACTTCTTTTGCTTATAAAATGATGATGATGAATGATATGATTGTGAAACCAATTGAGTTTGTTTCTTGATTGTTTGAACTTGATTTTGGACACTTGACACTTGCTGTTTTGACTTTCTTATCTCTTTTTGACCCTAGGCTTGTCCTAGTGGTCTTGTTGCTCATGTTTAAGCTTGTTGTTTCAGGTTAAGCAACAAATGCTTCAAAGAGATTAATACCAGTTGCTTGAGTTTGATGTTTTATCATGGACTAACTTGTGTGTTTTGTAGGTTGTTTAGCTCACTTGCTTTGAGCTTGTGCTTTGCACAACTGATTGACTGTATTATCTGTTTGGTTTATGTTGTTTGTTCTAACTTTGTGTCTGATATACTAACTGTGCTTGACTGATTTCAGGTACTTTAGTTGCTTTTAGTTCCTTGTGAACTTTGCTTGATAAGCAATTTGCATTGAGGTATAATTCCTTACTCCATGTAGTCTGGAAGACCTGGCCTGTTACTTGGCCAGGCAACTGTCTGAAGTCCTCCTTAAGAGGCAATGCTTGTGTGTGTTTACATTTGTCCCAAGCAGGAAAAGTCCTTTAAATAAGGCAATTGGTGGATATAAGAGATATGTAGTCTATCTCCCACTATTCTGTGAGTCTTCTCCTTGCTCCCATGACATGGTTGTAGCATTGAGATCCTAACCCAAGATCTATCGAGTCAATAATCTGTGGAGAGAGTTCCTACTTTCTGAACTCCCACACCTTCTGATATTCAAATGTTCTCCCTGACCAGGGATAAGAGCAATGAGGCACACCCCTCATATCCTTTCATCTGCTTCACCTTGGCTCTTAATGTCAAGGTTAAGAGCACCATTAACTCAGTTACAGAGGTTTGTTTGTTGAGGTTGATATGACCCCTCGACTAAAACCTAACCTTGATTGAGCCCATTGTTTACATATAGTGTGTGCTACTTGTGCTTGTGTGTTTGTTTGACTTGCTTCCTGTGCAAGTTAGGTTTAGTTTAGCTTGCTTCCTGTGCAAGTTAGGTTTAGTTTGGCTTGCTTCCTGTGCAAGTCAGGGTTAGGATAGGCTTGCTTCCTGTGCAAGTTAGCTAGAAACCTTAACTTAGGGGTGATTTGCATGATAACATCTAGGCTCGAGTCGTAGTCTCCCTAGTTGTGTCTCCCTCTGTTATCTGGTTAGGCTAGTCTTTCTCCCCTCTGTAGGGGAACTACATCGCCCTGATCCTCGTTCCAGACGAGGTATGTAGGCAGAAGACCGTGCGAGGTCTCTCCGGGCACCTTTTTTCTTTTTGTGTGTTGTTTGACGATTGCTAGGCTCGAGTTCCCGACTCCTTAGCAATTTGTTGTCTGTTTGTTCTTGTTGTGTGCTTGGAAGCCGGTATAAGTCCATCGAGTGGCATCTGGGTTCCAGTGTGCGTGTGTTGGTTTGGATGCTGATGTAAGTCCAGTGATTGGCATTCGGGCTCCACGTTTGCCTTTGCCTGTTTTTGTGTGCGTGTCAGCCGAGCTACGAATGCTCTGATTCTCCTTCGTCCAAGGAGATACGTATGCATAGGACGCGATATCCTAGCGAGCATGTGTCGTTTCCCCAGTTCGAACTACTTTGACTCTGATGTCTATGCCTGATAGACTAAGTAGGCCCAGGATCCGATATCCTGCCGAGTCAGTTTCAGTCTTGTTTGTTTTCCTGTGTCTCTTTCAGCCAGTGTGTGTGTGTGGTGTTTGTTTTAGCAACCTTTTCTTTCTTAGAGCATGGATCCCGTCGAGTACGACGGACGTGAGGGGTGCTAATACCTTCCCTTTGCGTAACCGACTCCCGATCCCATTCTCTTTGGTCGCGAGACCATGTCTTTTCCAGGTTTACTCTGAGCGTTTCCTTTCCCTCTTTTGGGATAAATAACGCACGGTGGCGGCTCTGTTGTCCTGTTTTCTCGCCGGTTTTTCGCGTAATGCGACACTTACTCTGACACATCCATATGATCCGGTAACTTCTATTACGAGAGTCTGACACAATTTATAGAAAATAGATAAATATGGAAAACACATGATTTCGCCAACGTGTTACCTTGTTGATGACAAATAATTATTTGGCTCTCGCATGACCGGATTATTCGTCAATGATTTGTTACTTTTGCTCAGCTATAAAAATTGGAACTTCTCTCAAAGTCATCCAAACACTTTCGTTGTATTGAACTCGTTTGTTGAAAAACCTACGCTTTGATACCAATACATATCCTTTCAGACTATGATTGGTACCTAAGAACTATTTACTTTCGTACAAGGGTTGGAATGTATGGACTTAGGTATTAAAATAAATACGCACAAAAGACTCTCGTGATCGATTTATGACAGATCATACAAATAGTCATTAAATATGCCCATGACCCTTAGTCCTAGTGGACTACTCACTCATTGTGAGGAAAAACACAATCAAATCATTATTCATATTCGAAATCATGGTAAGCAATTGAATTAAAATAACAATTGTATTGAAAATGACAAAGAAAACCTTATTGATTAACCTTTGATCTAGTGCTCCAATGGAGACTTGAGTATAGAGAGAATACAAAATATGTAGAAATTGAGAAAACAAAACTTTGATCCCTGAACTAAAAACTAACTGTGAGTTTTATAGATAGTTCTAAACTTGGACCAATATCTCACTTATCAATAGTCATTACATCAAAAAATATCATATATAAACATGTAAAATTCCAAAAACATATGAAATCGATCCAAAAAAGGAAACAAATCAAGAGATAGCACGCCATCATGCTACAACTCGTAGTAGCTGCTACAGGTGGCCGTAGCAGGCCTCTCGTCTTTGTACTGGAGCTTCTAAGTGTCTGGATCCCTAGGGCTTGGCTATTATGGCCACCCGTAGCAGCCATCTGGATTTTGTATTGGGATTTTATGACTTTTGACGTTTTCCCACACTTTGCTCATTTTTGTTCCTCTTTCGCCTCAGATACTTATTTAAATCTTAAAACAACAAAAAAATACTACCAAATCATAATATACGATAAAAGAAAGCAAATCAGACAAAAAATATTAAAATAACTAGTAAAGACGGTGCAAAAAACCACTTATCAAACAACCCCAAACTTAGATTGTTGCTTGTCCTTAAGCAATAAAGCCTGCTTATACAAATTTTTGGATCAAGCAGTTCACTACATGAAAAAAGCATACGAAAATGAAGGTACCGGTACTCATACGTGAATTTTCGTTCTGATTGGCTAAAGTCTAGTTTTCTCGGTAACCACTTGACACCAAAGGTATTCACAAGAACACTAACCGCAGTAAGATCACAAACCTAAGTCTCCCTTTCAGACATGTCTCCAACCATGTTTTGTGCTTATGTCTCTTTCCTTCCCTTTTCATTCAGACAATCAAATTAAGGCAATTGGATTTATTTTTTTCATCACATGCACAAGACCATCGGTCGAGAATTTTTGTTTAGATACCATTTTTTTCGTTTACCAATGAAGTTACACACTTTTGTGTGTTTATTTATCCACTTCAGAACGATGTTTGGGGTTCAACCACCGTTGGACTAAATAACTGGGTGGGGGTTACTCAACTTAGAAGGTGTAGTTGTTTTTTACCGTCTTTTCATCATTTTGGTGCTAAAATTATTTATTTTTCATCCAATCATACATGCATGCGAGTCTAATTTATGTTGGACTGTCATTATAAACTAATAAGGGAGTACTTCTCAGAAGTTGAGTACTATGACACAAATCTACACGTTGGACTCACATCTTACTTCGGGGAACCTAGGGTATTCGGGTAATACCTAAATTGTCAAACTTTCATGATGTCCCTAGTCTTAGCATCTCATCCCTATAACTCTCATATTTCTAGGTTTCCTTATAATTGAAGCTTTTCAAGATTTTTTTTGAACGATCCTAATTCGGGAAAAACTTTGAAAAAGTGGTCTTTTTGAAAAGAAAAATAACGGAAGAACCTAAAGAACAAGAAAAAGGATAAACATAAACACACAAGAAAGGAAAAATAAAATAAAAGTAAAGAAGTACCCATCCCCCCCCCCCCAACTTGAACCAAACATTGTCCTTAATATTTTAGCGCAAGCAAGAGGGAGTTAACTCACAAAAACCTCACCCAGGAGCGCTATATGAGCTTGAAACAACAAGGTACCTGCTAAAAAGAACCAACATAAAAAGGTATACATGATAAAAAACGTGGGTTGCCTCCCACTAACCTCTTTGTTTAACATCCACTACAACAAACAATGCTTTTTATGACAAAGCTTTCACCACGAACAATATAAGACTGACGGTCTATGTAACGGGAGCGCCTTGTTTTTTTCTTTAAAAAAATCAATTTTTTATCTCGGTTTTTTTGAAAAGCCGACATAAATATATGCTCAGGATTTGAGATTCGATTCCCATCTCCTGCAATTTTATGTTTTATATGGAACCAAAAAGGCGCATTTTATTTTTATAGATTTTACGTCGGATATTTTACCTCATTTTTCTTGAAAAGTGAGATAAATACTCTCTAATTTTTTATTCTTTTTGGAACCAAAAAAGCGTCTTTATTATTTAAAGATTTTACGTCGCATATGTTACCTCATTTTTCAATATAACTGCAATAAATATTCTTTATATCTTTTATTCCCTCAGTGTCAACCTTATTCACTTCTCGAGCCCTAGAGAAATAACATTTCTTCTCCAGCCAATGGAAAAACACTTATTCTCCAAGGAGCCCTAGAAAACGAAAAAACTCTCTCGCCATTATTCTCTGGTATGTTATTGTTGTTGTTGTTGTTCTTGTTGTTGCTTTGGTCAATTACTGTTGTTCTTGTTATTCTCAATTACCGTTGTTCTTATTGTTGTTGTTGTTGATGATAAGCTTTATTTTTGTTGGTTGTGTACTTTTTTTTCCAGAAGCTTTATGTGGTTATGGATCATAGCTTGATGAAAGCCAATAGATTAAATATAGAGTATAAGAAAGGATTGAAACAATTTATTTCCTGACAATAATGAGATTTTTTGGTGTTCTTGTAAAAACTACTTTAATATTAAAAAACATCATAGGGATGTTATATTTAATCATTGTGGTTGTGATGGAACTATTCAAAATTACATAAAATGGGTATGGCATGGTGAAGTAACAAAAAAGAGACATATGTCACATACAGTTGCTTGAATTGTTGAAATAAATGCTTCTCGAAGGTAAGACATTATCGAATTATACTTATGAGGCCCAAAAGATATTGTGTCCAATGTTGGACTATGTCAAAATACATGAATGTCATAATGATTGCATATTATATAGGAAAGATTTTGAAAACATGAAGGAGTGCTCGAGGTGCGGGGAGTCACACTACAAGAAGAAGGACAATGGTGTTAATGACGATGATGATGTAACTAGTAAGGATGCTCCTGTCAATGTGATGTGGTACCTACTGATAATTCCAAGGTTCAATAGATTGTTTACTAATGTTAGTGACACAAAGAATACTAGATGACATGCAGATAAAAGAGTGTGTGATAGAAATATTCACCATGTAGCTGATTCATTGCAATGGAAAAAAAATGATTCCTTGTATCCAAATTTTGACCTTGAATCGAGAAACCTTAGGCTTGGACTTGCCACTGACGGAATGAACCCTTTTGGTAATTTTAGTACTAAGCATACATCATAGCATGTTCTTCTCATACTTTACAACCTATCCCCATGGTTGTGCATGAAATGCAAGTATATGATGCTATCAATGATGATTTCAGATCCAAAATAACCAAGGAACGACATTGATGTTTCTTTAACGCCATTTATTTAAGATTTAAGAATTTTGTGGGAGGAAGGTGTTGATGTTGATGATGTGTATACATGTGATAACTTTAAGTTGCATGCCATGTTGTTTTGCACAATCAATAACTTTCCTGCATACAATAGTTTGTCTGGGTACATCGTCAAGGGACATAAAGCGTGTCCTATATGTGAAGTTGATACATGTCACCACCAATTACAAAATGGAAAAATATAGTTTATCTTGGGAATCGAAAATTTCTAAGACCTAATCATCCATGTCATAGATTGCGGAAGGCTTTTAATGGATAACGGGAGTTTGATATCCCTCCAAAGCCCTTAGCTAGGAAGGAAGTTTATAGGAAAAAACAACATATTAAGGTTGTCTTTGGAAAGAAATAAAAAAAGTCTGTGCAGAAAAATATTTGGAAAAAGAGGTTGGTATTCTTTGATCTTCCATACTGGTCTAGTCTTGATGTAAGACACTGTCTTGATGTGATGCATGCGGAGAAAAATGTATGTGATAGTCTGATTAGAACACTTCTCAACATTAAAGTCAAGCCAAAAGATACTAAGAAATCCTGCAAAGATATGGTTGTGATGGGTATACGGCAAGAGTTAACCCTAAAAGAAGTAGGAAATATAATCTATTTACCCCTAGCATGTCACACTCTTTCTAAAATAGAAAAAAAAAGTTTTCGCGGTTGTTTGTAAGGTATCAAAGTTCCCCAATGGTACTCATCAAATGTGAAGAAACTTGTGTTAGAGAATGATCACAAATTAGTTGGCTTGAAATCTCATGATTATCATATTTTAATGCAACAACTTCTACTAATGGATATCCATGGCATTTTACCAATAAATGTAGGGGTAACTATAACTAGATTATGCTTATTCTTCAATTCTATATGTAGTAAAGTTATTGATCCTGAAAATTTAGATGAGTTGGAAAACGAATATGTAGTTATCTTGTGCCAATTAGAGATATTTTTCCCTCCATCATTCTTTGACATTATAGTTCACTTAGTTGTTCATCTAGTAAGGGAGATTATAATTTGTGGTCCAGTTTATTTATGCTGGATGTATCCAGTAGAGCGTTACATGAAGATTTTTAAAGAGTATACAAAGAATCATCACCGTCTGAAAGCTTCGATAGTAGAAAGGTACATCACAGAAGAAGCTATTGAGTTTTGTACAAACTATTTGTCAGAAGCTTCCTTTATAGGAATTCCTGAGTCTCGTCAAGATGGATTTTATGATGGTAGAGATATTCAAGGTTTAAATGTTAAAAAGTTTTCCCGAAAAGTAGTTCTTCAAGCACATTTGCATATATTAAATAACCTTAGCGAAGTTTAACCTTACTTGATCGCTCGCATAATTATTTTAAAGGAAAAATCCCCCCGGATGAATGGAAAATGGTTGTTGACAGAGCATAACAAAACTTTCATAAATTGGTTTAATGAAAGTATTTCTAAAGAGAGTAGTGCATCATATCTTTTCAAATGGTTGTCACATATGCCTAAGTTTAATGTAGTTACTTGGAGTGCATAAGAAATTTCTAAATATTCATTCTATACAAAATCAATGGATGGTCTTAGCACCATGCAAAATAGTGGGGTTATGTGAGGCTGAACCCATGTATTTTTCTAGTTCCAAAGATAACAACCTTGTACTAGCATCTATGGCGTATTTTGGGGTCATTGAGGATATTTTAGAGATAGACTATGTTTTTTTAAAATGCCTTTATTTAATTGCAAGTGGATTGACAATAACATTGGTGTAGAAAACGATAAATTGGGATTTACACGGGTTGATATCCGTAAGGCAACTTATAAGAACGAACCTTTCATCATGGCGACCCAAGTAAAACAAGTTTTTTATAGCATTGATCCTTCTAACACTAGATGATCAATTTTTTTCAAGGTAAATTTTTTCCCAATAGTACTGATGAAAATAAAGGTTTTAACTATGAGACGCCTTGTTTAGAAACACATGTACATCAAACATCTGAAGAAAACGATTCATATGATGTGCATGTTATTCGTCGTGATCATGAAGTTGGGATATAGGAAAACTAGTAAGTAAGTATTTTATATCCCTTTGAAATTTATAATTAATCATTTTACTCCTTTTTAGTCATTATACTATATATTTAAAGTTGTTGTTAATTGACCTAATTAATTTCAAATGTTGTTCAAATTATAGGTGCTTAAGGACCAGTGACAAATCCTATTGGACAACCTACAAAACTTTCCATTTTGTTTATTGCTTTTGTTTCATAATCCTTTGTTTTACTTTTGAAAATGGTTATGTAATTGGTTCTATAATGTTCCAAAAAATATGGTTATATATTCCTATAATTGGTTCTAAAAATATGGTTATGTATTCAGGAATATGGTTCTGTAATACAGGTGCAAACGACAGTACCAAAAAAAAACTTTACCCCTCGGTGTTTATATAAAACCGAGGTGATAACATTGAGAAATTACCTCGGTGTTTACATAAAATCGAGGTAATAACATTGGGCGTGCCATCCAGTTCTGAAAATAATAAAAATGTTGATGTTAGGGATCGAACCCACGACCTTTTAATTTCTAACCTCGATTTTATAATCACTAGGGTGATAAGTGATTGCTTTTCATGTCGCCATTCGTTACCTTTCCTGTGTAGCTGAGGTTAAATGCATTTCACGGCCGATGTTAGATGTGTTATTTGTAGTAGTGATCATTTTAGCTCGATGGTTCATGAGTGCAAGCACTCATGGTGATTCCTTCAAAACCAAGCTAATTCCCTGGTCTACTGCATCTCCAGTTGTGTATTGTTTCAACCTCTTCCCATTCACAGTAAATGAACATGTAGGCTCACTTCACACTTCTACTTCTTTGTACTGTGTTACCCCCTTCACTACAAAGGGACCAGACCACCGTGACCAGAGTTTTTGGGGGAAAAGTTTAAGTCCTGAGTAAACAAACAAGACTAGGTCTCCTTCTTTGAATCCCTGATTTAAAATCCTCTTATCATGCCATTTTTTACTCCTTCCTTTGTATAACTTTGTGTTCTCTTACACATCAAGTTGTATCTATTATAACTTAACAATAACTTTATCTTCTCTCTCTCCACTTGGTAGTTTAAGTTGTTGCACCAGTACATCCAAATTAAGTCATCTCTATAACTTATAGATCTTCTGCTGTAGAGAGTATCTTAGATAAAAAATACTGAACCAAACTGCAATACCATTTGTCTGTTGTCAGAGACCAGATGTTGCAGCCCACATGTTGGAACATCGAGTTCAACAAGTGTTTCTTCTGCACTAGAACCAACTCGAACAAACTCCACTTCGTTTTTCATAATACAACTAATCCCAAAAGGACCAACAAAACTAACGCCACTATGCTGCACAAAACGAGAAAATCACTGGATTCCGACTACGACCATCGAACGATGCCACCACGTCAAGGCCAAACTACGATGGGAACTTGCCCATAAAACCAGAAGCTGGAACATAAGCTACAACTGAGGGAATCTTAAAAAAATAATGGAAAAATATATGTGACTCACTTGAAACAACTATGAAAAAATAGCTGCAGAAAGCCAACAAATGTCACGAAGATCAAAGGGAATAAATGTAGGCAAGCATCCATTGAAACTCCAAAAGCACTCAACTGGTGATGCAAATTATCGAGTTTCGAATCCATTGATATAAAGGATACACAAACCCATTTGATTTGTATCTAGTAATTGAATTTAATGAGGAGACAAAACAATATAATATTTCAAAAGCCCGAAAAATCCAAACATTTATACATAGATTTTTAAAAAATGAATCAAAGTGACATGGAGTATTGACCATTTTAATAATCCATCGTCTTTTTTTATTTTCATATTCTTCATCACAATATAAATAGAAAAAAAAATATGGGTAGGTGTTGAAATTTTAGTGAACGACGTGAAAGAGAAAGAGCACACCCCTTGTTTGCTTTACTGGAGAACTTGCAATGCCTAATAGAGCATTATTATCAACCTCTTACTCTAGCAAATAACATGCTGTATTTCTCAGCTTCAGAGGCGAGGACACTCAAATCGATTTCACAAGCCATCTTTACGATGCTTTGAATCACAGATCAATCAAAACATACATAGATTACCTGTTAAATAGAGGAGAAAACATTTGGTCAACACCTGCATAAGCCATTGAAGATTCAAATGTTTCCATAGTTGTATTTTTAGAAAACTACACTTCTTCTAAATGGTGTTTATAAGAGCTTGTTAAAATACTTGAATGCAGAAGAAAAATTGTTCACGGTCAAGTTGTTATACCCGTTTTCTATAAAACATATTTGTCTCACATTAGACATCAAAGTGGGAGTTATGAGAAAGCATTCTCTAAACATGAGCGAGATCTTGGAAATAGCGAAAGTGGTGATTCTAAATAAAAAGTGCTTAATTGGAAGTTGCTCTTACTGAAGTAGCTAATATATCTTGATGGGACTCCAAAACACACTGTATGATAGTGAATCACAAATTGATCAAACATAATTAATCACAACCAATTGAATGCAAATCAACAAGGATAGTTTACTTTTAATGATAAATCACACAAAAATCTATTTAGACAAATTATCGAACACCTTGTGTGTAATCGATATTTTTTGGAAATTTACGTGTTTTTGTTGATCTTAAATTCAATCACAATCTAAAGGATTGTGATCAACTCAACAATACCTCTTTCAAAAGTTAATCAAAAATATTATCCAAATAAATTGACCGCACGATCGATGAATTCAACAATTTGCAAATGAAAAATAAAAGAGATAGAGAGTACACAAGGATTTGTTTAGGCAGATTCCCAAATCGACCTCACTATGTGTTAGTCTGCCCTCAACTCGAATTGAGATAATGAAATTAACCTTACTTTACAAAAGTATGTACATAAGAGAGATGTATCAATCCAACCCTATAAACCCTAAGTTTGATGTTGATTCCGACACCTTCTTTTCCCTTGATCAAGTAACCCAATAATGTTGATTTGATTAACCGTCTCATGTTACTTCCTTAAAAGAAACCCCCTGTTCTTAAAAGCTTTCACTCGATTGAATCCAAACCGCGAATTATTGTAACCCAAGATATACCAATGTGATCCACCGTCCCATGTCGCTCCTTTGCAAGAGCCTTTCGTTCTTCAAAGCCTTCACTCGATTGGATCCAAATTGTGTAATCTTGTCCAAAACCTTCAAATCCCTAAACGATCTTGAAGGAAAATATCAACTCGGTTTTCTTATTTGAAACCCTCAAAGATCTCAACCCAGTTTACAATTCAATCAATCCTACATTGGACGTTATCAACCCTAATTCTAGATGGCACCCAAGCAAAAATTCATTATATGTAGTTTTTTTTCATGTGTATGCATAAAATGAGATTGAAGATGATGAGAATATTTTGAAATCCTGGTTTCGTGTAGGTTTACTATAGAACCTTGCTAGAAATGATACTTGTATCAAGTATATATATATATATATATATATATATATATTTATATATATGTAAGCAAGTATAAAGTAAAAGGAATAAATTTTTTTGTTGCAAATTTCCAAGATTTTTAATGTATGTGTCGATCTATGTAAGTCATGTATCTACACATATGATGCATGTGCCGACCTGTAGAAGCCATGTGTCAACCTATATAGTTTATGTGTCGACCTGTAGAGACGACACATCAAACATAACATACAGTCTTTAAAAATGAAGTACATGCGTCGACCTATAAAACAAATGAGTCGACCTATAGAGAAAATCTATGTTTATGTGTCGACCTATAGAGCGTATGTGTCGACACATGATTGTTTTTCACATGAAAATCAGTTTTTGACACATGAAACTTTTTCTTTGATGCATGAAACCTTTTCTTTGATGCATGAACCTTTTCTAAACCTTTTCCAACATGTTGTCATGCTTCCTAATGCTAAAAGGCACAACTAGTGAGTGTGGTGGAGAATCTAGGAACGACTTACAACAATGCTTCCTAATGAGACATATAATATCTCAATCAACAAAGATATTTTCAAGATCAAGGCCATGGAAGATTCGCACGATCCAATGAGAATCACAACAAGGAACACTGATATAGTATCTGCGAGGAGCAAAGATTCTTGGGAAGCTCATATGATGAAGGCAGTGATTGGAATTACAATCCAGATGTGGAGGTTCATGGTGGGTCCTTGATCCAACAGTCAAAAATTGATACCATCGATGAAAGTGAAGGATGAAGTAAACAGATGGAGGAAACATTAAATTTTATGAAAAAGAATCAAGTTGTGCAACAAGGGGTTGATGGGATGTTCCAAAAGGCGTTGGAAAAGGAAAAGCAGGCTTATGATACCAACTGTTTTGAGATTACTGAGAAATATCATCGTTTGCAAAAGTCATACTATAGAAGTCCATATGGTTTAAAAATAAGTGATTGGGACATATGAAAAGGCTTACCTGTGGGTTCAAAGGATTTATCAGATGAGGGGGTCGGATATTGGGCCAAAAGAAAAAAGGAAAAAATAAAGCCCAAATATTGAGGACTAATAAAGTCCATAGTGTTGTGGTGGGGGGTGTGACGACTCTATGCCATTGTTCAGGGAACATAATGAATACAACACTTCAAATAACACTGAAGATGTGGTGGCTATGAACCAAGATAGGCACAACGACGATCAAGATTTTGAAGTATTTTTTCTCGGTCCTAAGTCAATTAAAACCAAAGGGGAATAATAACAGAGGTGATGATAGTATGATCAAGAATAAACCAATAACATCAAAGGACCAATCTTCACAATTATCGAAAGTTACAGTCATATACAGTAATTCAACATTTGAGTGCAACTTGTCTCAGGGGAGTGGGTGAAAGAAGAAGGACTTGGACGCGAATCTGGCTGAAAAGGTATGGAAGGAAATTACCCAACTAGGGATTTCAGGGGAAGAGAGGGATAAAATGTTTGTGGAGGCAATTAGGGGAATGTAAGTACGCGATTCACAATGATTGAAGGCAAGGATAGAGAAAAGGACATTATTTTGATGAATATCATTTCATTAAACATCAGAGGGTGTGTATTTTCCTCGAACCGAGGAGGGCTAAACAAAATCATAAATAAGGGGTATGCATATATGGTTTTTATTTAGGAAACTAAGATTTAACATATGAATGAAGATTTCGTCGCGAGTTTGTGGGGGAATAAAGATGTGGGTTGGTCGACTAAGGATTCTGAAGGGGCTTCAGGAGGGATTCTCATTATGTGGAGGATTTGGGTGGTGTCACCTTTGTCCAATTTTAGAACAAAAGGCTCCATAGGTGTGTGCGCCCATTTCAAAGGTCAAATTTCTACTTTGTTAATGTATATTATTCTTGTCTGTTAGAGAGGAGAAAAATCTTGTGGTAAGAATTAGCGAAGCTCAAAAAAAGTTTTGGTTTTGGTTGGTGGTATGAGGGTGGGGACTTCAACATAATAAGAGAGAAAATGGAGAGAGTGAAGGGGGGGGGGGGGGGGGGGGGGTATAGAGACAAGGGCCACAAATATGAATGAATACAATGAATTCATTGATTATATGGAGCTGGTTGACGTATATTTTATAGGAAACATATTCACATGGTCACATGGTCAAATAAGGAGGGTAACGCGAGGAACATTTTAAATAGGTTTTTGTTATCTGAATCCTTGATCGATAGTTGGAAGACCATTGGCCATATTATGGGTGATAAAGACATATCAAATCACTCACCAATATGGATAAAAGCTAACGAGATGGATTAAGGACCAAAGCCCTTTAGGGTGAATAGTTGTTGGTTTGAAAATAAAAATTTCAAAGGTTTTGTCAAGGATGTTTGGAGGTCTTCGGTGGTGGAAGGCAAGCAGACATACATTTTGAAAGAGAAATTCAAATTTTTGAGGAAAAAGATGAGAGTATGGAATAAATAGTGTTTTGACTGGTTAGATCTCAAAGTGGATGAGGCGGTTTTGAAGTTGAGAGATTGTGATTAGGCAATTATAGATGATGTAACAATCAACATGGATCTTCTGGCTTCTACAAGAAAATAGGCTATTGATGATATATGGAAACACCTTTATCTTAAAGAAAGTATGTTGAAACAAAATTCAATACAAAGGTGGTTAAATGAAGGGGGGGGGGGATCAAAACACGAGATACTTCCACTCGGTGATTAAAGGAAGAAGGAGAATGAACTTTATATCTTATGTCTAAAATAGTGAGGGAGATAGAATTGAAGATGTGACTGGGATCCACACATAAATTCTTAAAGTATTCGAAGTAAGATTAAAAAAGGAACACAAGGAAAGACTAGTCTTCGAAGGCTAGAGTTCAAGCGAATCTCAGAAGTGTAGAAGACGTGGTTGGAGGCAGAATTCACTAACTAAGAGCTAAGGGTTACAGTGTGGTAGTCAGATGGGGAGAAAAGTCCCGGTCTCGATGGAATTAACTTTAGGTTTATCCAAGAATGTTGGAATTTTCTTGAGGATGATATTACAAAGTATGTTAAGGAGTTTCACAAGAATGTTGTCCTACCTAAAGCAATAACAACATCGTTCATTGCTCTAATCCCGAAAAACCACAATCCTCAAGGACTAAATGAATATCGACCTATCTGCCTTGTCAAGTGTTTGTATAAAATCATACAAAAGATGCTTGCTAATAGAATCAAAAGATTATTGAAAGGGATAATTTCATCATCACAAACTACTTTTGTGACGGGTGGACAAATTCTGGATGGTGTGTTAGCTATAAATGAAATCATTGACCATGCTAGAAAGGAAAGGAAAGAATCCTTCATTCTCAAGGTGGACTTTTAGCAGACATATGACCAAGTTAACTGGAATTTTCTGAGAGGTATGCTATAGAAATCTGGATTTGGAATTATCTGGTGCAGATGGATGGAAACCTGCATATTCAACAACTCCATGTCAATATTAGTGAATGGGAGTCCAATAAAATATTTTTGGGTGGAGAGGGGACTCATACAAGGCGAATCATTGTCACCTCTTTTTTTCACTCTGGTGGTTGAATGTTTGGCAGGTCTGGTACAAAAGGCTAGTGAATTGGAAATTAATCTACTCTAATTCGCAGATGACACGGTAATTATGGAGAAGGGGTGTTAGTATAACCTATGGAGCATTAAGGCCATTTTCAAGGGGTTTAAACTACTCTCAGTGTTAAAAGTAAACTTCTACAAAAGTAAGATATATGGGGTGAATGTGGATGAGACTTTCATGGAAACTGCATCAGATTTCTTTTGTTGTTATAGAGACAATTTGCCTTTCAAATTTTTAGGTATACCTGTTGGATCAAATCCAAGAAGATGTGCCTCTTGGAATCAGGTATTGGACAATCTAAAGAAAAAACTGCCAACTTGGAAAGCTCGATTGTTATCAATAAGGGGTAGGGTGACACTGCTAAACTCGATATTATCAAGTATTCCAATATACATCATGTCTTTTTTCAGAGCACCAGTCAAGATTATTAAGGAGATCATCAAAATTCAGAGCAGATTTCTTTGGTGTGCGAAGGAAGATAAAAGATGTATTAGCTAGGTTAGTCGGAACAACATTTGCAGACCCAAAGAGGAAAGTGGACTCAGTATCAAGCACATTGGACACTTCAATAAAGCCTTGTTATGTAAATGTAAGTGGTGAATTTTAAATGAAGATGGCATTATATGGAGACAAATATTGAGGGCTAGATATGGGGATTTACATCATGTTATGATGTTAGGACTTAATGTTATGAAGAATAAAAAATATTCAGCCTGATGGAAGGATATAAACTCTGCTAGTATGCTTAAAACTAACTTTGATTGTTTTGTAGGTTACATTAGCTTTAAATTAGGCAAAGGAAGGAGGCTTTTTTTTGGCACAACAGGTGGTTAGGGGAGGTTCCTCTCAAAAATAGCTTGCCAACTTTGTTTAGCTTAACTAGAAAGCCCTTGGTAATGGGCTGCGAGATGGGAGGTTGGCAGGAGGATATATGGACATGGGATCTGCACATTGCTGCAGATTCGATTCTCGATGATTCAGTTGCAACTGCATAAGCCTTTGGTTTAATAGAGCTGCTAACAAATATCGGTCCCACGATTGAAGATAATGACAATATCAAATGGTGGCCTAATCAGGATGGTATTTTTAGCGTGAAAAGCTACTAAATTTCCTACGCGGTCGAGATCTTGAAGATGTGGTAGAAACTGACTCAAAATTGGCTCTGAAGAGGATTTGGAAGACTAGCATACCCTCAAAACTGAAATTTTTCTGGTGGAGGGTGATGCTAACAGACTTCCCACAAATGACCAATTGGTAAAGATGGGGATCGTTTGAGATGGACATGATAAGGTTTGTGCTTTATGTTCTGAAGAGTTTGAAGATTTAGATCACCTTTTTGTAAAATGCAAAATTAGACAAAAAGTGTGAGGAGTATTTATGTTTGGTTGGATATAAAGGAAATGGAAGATTCTATTAGTGTGTGTCACTTCAAACAATTCACACAAGCACTCGTACGAAAGATAAAGAAGAAGAAACTTTGTTTAATGTGGTTGACTTCTCTGTGGTCTATATGGAATTGGAGAAACAACATCTTATTCAAAGAGGATGTTTGTGATCTTAATTATATGATTATAAATATCAAAATTGTGTCTTGGTTGCGGCACACTATTGATAATAGAGAAAAAACATGTACAACAATGTACAATCGAATACATTTCCTTTTAGATTTTCCAAAATGTTATTAAAATTGTTATAATAGGCTTGAGTACGCCATGTACTCCTAATAATAAATTTTCCTTATAAAACAAAATATGATCTTTCGATTTTTTTTAAAAAATAACCAGTATTTTCAAATTAAATCCTTAAATAACCAATTTTTAAAAAAAAAAAACCAAAATAACCACCTTTCTTAACTGATGCGCCAGTTGAATTGGAACATCCAATTAACATAGAGAGGAGGCGCCATTGAAGCTGGATCATGCTCCCAATGGTGTAACACTTAGGCACCATGCCTCTTGGCGCATGCATGCCTTGGTGCCACATGCATTGGCGCATGCATACATTACATAGTGTATGCACCAATGCATGTGGCGCATACACCTTTAATTTATTTTTTAATTTTAAATTTACAAATAAATAAAAAAAATACTGAAAATAAAAATTATATTTATGTTATAATGAAAAATTACATGGAATTGGCAAGAAATTCAATGACCCGTCCGATTGAAACATCCCCTTGTTCCACATCCAGGTGCGTTAGTCTGTCTTCGAGGTCTCCCACGATTTTCCTGAGGTGTTTGAGGTCTTTGAGTGCTGACATGATCCACTAGTGACTGGTGTGAAGGTCCGGTGGAAGGTCCAGCGGTATTTGATAGATGTGTCATCATTTGTTTCTAATAGCTGGGGGGTCAACGTTGGGGCCACATGACAACAAATCTTATGGAATCAATGAACTTTGTCTTCAAATGCATTTGAAACCTACCTATAACTGCTTTAGTGCAATCAACCTATTTCAGGATAGGGGCGCTGTTTGAGACCAGACGTTCCAAATGGAGTTTAGTGTTGCAATATGGGCAGTTGTTTAGTGATGCTTCAATGAAGTTCATTAGACACGAAGCTGCCAAAGCTAACACACACGTGGTCATGGTGTTTGACCGTACTAAAGGTTGATACATTGTTGCTGAGTCCATGGATCACAATGAAGGCATGCCGATGGGACAATACAGAGTGAAACTAGATAGAGGTTGGTGCGATTGCGGAAAGTTCCAAGCCTTTCGTATGCCCTGCTCTCATGTCATTGCGACATGTTCAAATGTTCAAAGGGATCCATCATATTTACTATCTGACATTTACAAAGCCATAAGCCTATTCAATGTTTACAAAATTAATTTTTCAATTGTTACAAAAGAGGATTACTGACCTGAATATCAAGGGGACATTCTCTGGCACAATGAAGTTATGCGAAGAAAGAAAAAGGACCGCCTAAACAGCACCCGTATTCGAACCGAAATGGATACATCGAACAAAGTGGTTCAATTATGTAGTCCATGTCGCCAGCCCGGTCACAACTGTACTAACTGTCCTAGTGTTGGAACAAGCACAACAAGATAATTTTACATGTACCTCTTTTATTTTATATTAGAAACAATATATATGATAACTTTGTGAAAAAATACCATCACGAACAAATACAACACATTCAACACATAAACAACAACACAACAAACTACATCAAATAAAATACCATTACTATAACTAAGCGATTACAACCATCAAAACAATTTTGAACATATTATACATCATCCTGTGAACGTCTTTGTCAGTCTTAATATTCATTCATTCACGCACTTCTCCATTTCGGTTGAACGTGGACTCAAGCCATTGAATTCTTCTAATCCTTTTACCATCTAACCAACGGTTCAACGTCCGATTAAGACGTTCAAACGAATCTATATTCCAAAGTCGAATCTTTATCGGAGGTGCGACTACTGAAAAGACTAAATCGACATTTATCTTTTGAATGTATTCAAACATGATTAAAGAAAACAAAATTGAATGAGATTGAAGAAATTGAAGGAAAATGGAAGGAGAGTAAGAAGTTATGTGAAATAATAAGGGAGATGCGCATATTGGTATTTATAGAAGAACCACATCAGGCATGCGCCAATGCACTAGACTCCACACACATAACACATGCATGCGCCAATGTATGTGGCGCAAACACACATATTCACATGCATGCGTCAATGCATGTGACGCATACACACATGCACACATGCATGCGTCAATGCTTGTGACGCCTACATGCATTGGTTTTGCATGCATGCGTCAAGGATCTGGGCACCTTCTTTAATGTTAGTTGGATGTGTCATTTGAACCGCATAAATAAAAAAAAAAAATTATTTTGATATTTAAAAATAAATAAATATTTAGGAATTTAAATTAAAAATACTTGTTATTTTAAAAAAAATCTAATCTTTCAAAAGCCCGAAAAATCCAAACATTTTTTAAAAAGATTTTTCAAAATGACATGGAGTATTAACCACTTTAATAATCCATCGTCTTTTTTATTTTTCTATTTTTCATCAAAAATATAAATTGAAAAAGCAAAAATATGGGTGGGTGTTGAAATTTTAGTCAACGACGTGAAAGAGAAAGAGCACACTCCTTGTTTAACTTGCAATGGCTAACAGAGAATTGTTATCAACCTCTTACTCTAGCAAAAAACACGACGTATTTCTCAGCTTCAGAGGCGAGGACACTCGAATCGGTTTCACAAGCCATCTCTACGATGCTTTGAATCACAAATCAATCAAAACATACATAGATTACCTGCTAAATAGAGGTGAAGACGTTTGGCCAACACTTGCGGAAGCCATTGAAGATTCACATGTCTCCATCGTTGTATTTTCAGAAAACTACGCTTCTTCTAAATGGTGTTTGGAAGAGCTTGTGAAAATACTTGAATGCAGAAGAAAAGTTGTTCACGGTCAAGTTGTTATACCTGTTTTCTATAAAACGGATCCGTCTCACATTAGAAATCAGAGTGGGAGTTATGAGAAAGCGTTCGCTAAACATGAGCGAGATCTTGGAAATAGTGAAAGTGATGATTCTAAACAAAAAGTGCTTAATTGGAAAGCTGCTCTTACTGAAGCAGCTAATATTTCTGGATGGGACTCCAAAACACATAAGTAAGATTTACTAGTATTTCTCTATCAACTTATTATAATGTCTAAGCTCTTTTTTATGACCTAAATGTTCTTCGGTTATGAAAAATATTAACATTAATAGTTTCTGAAATGTGTATTTCAAACACGTCTCAATCGGTATTCACGTCAATATGCGTCACATAGATAAGTTTAATATTTGCTTATGTTAGATTTGTTCATTTATTTGAGATAGGGATGAATCTGACCTCATTGAGAACGTTGTGAATGATGTATTGCAAAAGCTACAACTGAGGTACCCTAATGAGCTAGAAGGTATTGTTGGAAGTGAAAATTTTTCTGGAGTGGTAGAAACATTAATGACAAGTATTCAGATACTTGGAATTTGGGGTATGGGTGGAATGGGAAAGACAACCATTGCGAAAGTATTGTTTGCGAAATTCTTTGCCCAGTATGACCATGTATGCTTTGCTAATGCGAAAGAATATTCACTCAGCAAGCTTCTGTCTGAGCTACTAAAGGAAGAAATTTCACCATCTAATGTTGTAGGATCTACATTCCATATGAGGAGGCTGAGAAGTAAAAAGGTTTTCATTATACTTGATAATGTGGACAGTTTAGATCAGTTTGAATATTTATGCAGGGATTTCGGTGACCAAAGTAATGATAGTAGACTCATTATAACGACGAGAGACAGACAATTGCTCAGTGAAAGAGTTCATAGGATATATGAGGTCAAGCAATGGGAAGATCTAGAATCGCTAGAGCTTTTTAGCTTAGAAGCCTTCAAACAAAGCCTTCCCCAGAAGGGTTACGAGGATCTTTCGCAAAGGGCGGTTGCTTATGCAGGAGGCATTCCACTTGCTCTGAAAGTTTTGGGTTCAAATCTCCGATCCAAAGGTACTGATTTTTGGGAAAGTACTTTCAGAAAACTCGATAAGTTTCCAAAAGAAGAAATTCAAAAAGTCTTAAAAGTGAGCTATGATGGATTAGATCCACTAGAGAAGAAGATATTTCTAGACATTGCATTTTTTTTCAAAGGAGAAAAGAAAGATCA
The DNA here is from genome assembly GCF_024323335.1 of Lathyrus oleraceus. NCBI lineage: Eukaryota > Viridiplantae > Streptophyta > Magnoliopsida > Fabales > Fabaceae > Lathyrus > Lathyrus oleraceus. The sequence goes on along the minus strand of NC_066582.1, from coordinate 480,641,778 downwards.
TGTCATAAGGATACTAAATGCTTGTGGGTTGGAGGCAAGTAGTGGAATAGAAGTCCTAGAAGACAAGGCTTTGATAACTATTTCAAATGGAAATAGAATACAAATGCATGACTTGCTAAAAAAAATGGGTTCAGACATAATGCGTAAAGAATGTGGCATAAACCCTGCAACTCATACACGATTGAGCGGGAGTGAAGCGCTTGAAGTAATTAAAGAAAACAAGGTAAGAGAGCAAGAAACAAAGTCATTTTTCAAAATAATTTTTCAAATAGAGAGACCGTAACTAATACGACGTGGTTTACTTTTGTCTTGTTAGGGGACTAGCTCAATTGAAGGCATTACACTGGATTTGTCTCAAAATAATGATTTGCATTTACGTTCCGACACATTCACCAAGATGAAAGCCTTAAGAATTCTTAAATTCTATATTCCATTGGGTCAGAGTTGTAGTAATGCATACCTCAACCTTCCCATGCTACTTGAGCCATTTTCTAGTGAACTGAGGTACTTTGAGTGGATTGGATACCCTTTTGAGACACTTCCACAAGCTTTTTGTGCCAAGTTGCTTGTTGAGATTCGTATGCCGCACAGTAATGTTAAACGACTATGGCAGGGGATGCAGGTGAAAATGTATACGTAATAAGTAGTAATTTTTTGTTGTTGAGAATTTTGCATTTTGATGTCTTGTTTTGAATTGTTAACAGGACCTTGATAAACTAGAGGTGATTGACCTCGGTGAATGCAGACATTTTGTTCAGCTTCCGGATTTGTCTAAGGCATCAAAACTTAAATGGGTTAATCTCTCCGGTTGCGTGAGTCTGGTGGATCTTCATCCATCTGTTTTTTTGGCTGAAACACTTACTACTCTGATACTTGATGGGTGTACAAAGCTTAGGAGGGTTAAAGGTCGGAAACATTTAAAATTTTTGGAAAAGATCAGTATCAATGGCTGCACAAGTCTTGAGGAATTTGCCGTCTCCTCGGATTTAATTGAAAACTTGGATTTAAGCAGTACAGGGATTCAAACACTTGACCTATCAATTGGGCTTCCTCACAATCTTAAGCGGCTTAATCTTGAGGGTTCAAGACTTGTGCATCTTCCAAAGGAGTTACACAGCCTGACATCTATTAAGGAGCTAAGGATTTCAGGCAGTGGACTAAAAGTCAAGAAACAGCAGCTACATATCTTGTTTAATGGCTTAAGATCCCTACAAATACTACATTTGAGGGATTGTAATAACTTGTTTGAACTTCCTGACAACATCAGTGTCCTATCACAATTACAGGAATTAATTCTAGACGGAAGCAACGTGAAAAGGTTGCCTGAAAGTATCAGGAATCTTCAAGAGCTAGAAGTTCTGTCATTGAAGGATTGCAGGGAGATTCAGTACCTTCCAGAGCTCCCCCCTCTCATCAAATTGTTAGATGCCAGTAACTGCACGTCCCTGGTTTCAGTTTCGGATTTAAAAACTATTGCAACAAAGATGATGGGAAATGCCAAATACATTTCATTCACGAACAACCTGAGTTTGGATGGACATTCACTCAAACACTTAACGGAAAGTCTCAATTTAACAATGATGAGCGCTGCATTTCAAAATGTGTCTGTTAGAAGACTTCGCGTGGCTGTTCACAGCTACAATTATACCAGTGTTGATGCTTGTCTACCAGGAACAAGGGTCCCAAGGCAGTTCAAATATCAAACTACTACCGAGTCCTCCATTACCATTGAACTTCCCAACCATTCGAACTTACTGGGATTTCTTTACTCAGTGGTTCTTTCTCCAGCAGCTGGAATGAAGAAGGGTGGAGGAGCTAATATAAAATGTCAATGCAAATTGGGAGAAGAAGGTACAAAGGTTACAAGGTTTAATACTTATGGCACAGAACTGAACTCGGATCATGTTTATGTATGGTATGATCCATTCCATTGTGACAGCATTCTCAAATTTTATGAACCAAAGCTTTGTTTTGAGTTTTGTGTTACTAATGGTATGGAGGAAGTTCATGGTTCAATCCGTATTAAAGAGTGTGGGGTACGACCCGTATGTGTTGATGAACTGCAGAGTGTTTTACAGCAATTGGATTTGGATTCGGAAAAGAAAAATGAGTTGAACAAGGCAGTGGAATTAGAATCAGGACGTAGGATAACCTTGAAGCCAATTGAAAAGCGTTCCACAAGCATTATACAAGGTTTGCAACTTCTTACTCCCTTTCCGTAGTCTCATATATGCTATCATAATATACTCATATAAGAGATGCAGCCAAAATTTCCACTAATTAAAGATAAAAAGGACTCAAAATCTCTAGAAAGTGGTTCGAGTATAACATCAGTGTTCACGAGGTGAGATTGACTAACCAATTGCATGAATGGAGCTTATGATTGAATCAATCTTCAGCAAGAACTCAGAAATTGAACAACCTTCAAGCCTCGTGTCTGAGTTCAGAGCGCAATTTGCACAGTTTTTCATTAACATGCCGTTTAAAATACATATGTAAGTTATCCACGAGTTGCCACAAGTGTTTGCATCCTATGACACTACGAAGCATCTCCTTGGAGATTGTAGATTGAAGCCAAGCAAGCATGAGTTGATCCTGTTGCTTCCAGGCTTCAAATTCTTTGGAGATTAAATTCGATTCTGCATCTGCAATCGTTGCAAACTTAGGAGGAATATTAGGGTTAACAAGATAGTGATTTAGTTTGTGAGCTTTGATCAATAGCTTGACTTGCTGGCACGACAAGAAATGTTTCTCAGCATCGAGCTTCTTAGAGATAGAGGAAAATAGCCGTTTTTTTGCTCAAATATGTCTGAACTCTATTATTTTTGCTATGTTTTTCAATTTCATTGTCTTTAATCACAGAATTAGACTCAGAGATAGTTGAACCAGAGACAAATTCTAATTTGGAAGAGAGCAGTGTTGGAAAAGGTCGACATCATAATACCTCAAAACCTTCAAAAGGTTGCAGTCACTTCTTTTCTATTGACAAACTTCGGGTTTCATCTTTTCTGAAAGTTTCAAAAATACAAACCAAGTTCAGTGCTGCATGTGGTAGCAAGGAGAATGCCAAAAACTCTACAGAAGACGTGAGCACTTATTTTTTCTTGACAAAATTGTCTTCCATCTTAATTGACAAAAGCAATGTTTTTATTTTCAAAAATATCACTTTTGTTACTATAGTGATTCGTTAATATAGTGATTTGTCTGTGCAGGTCAAAAGCAAAGAAAATAAAGGAAGACCATCTGAATCTAAAGCTAAATTTCATCTACCGGTAACGTCAACGGCTGAAGACAACACTTCTGATAATATACCAGTTGAAAACAACTATGATTCGCAAGATAATTTTGACGAGACCAAGAATTCAGAAGAAAAACCAAATATAGCAGGAGGACAAATCACTGTTCCCGACACCAATGATCTGATAAGTGAACCAGAACAAAAAAAAGAAAATGCACCAATAATGAATCTTAGCGAACCTGAAAGTGATCAAAAAGATGGATCAGATGAGGACCCTTTTTCTGAACTTGAGAGCATCCTGTTGGGAAGTCCAGAGCCCTCGCCAAAAGCAACATGTTCCACAAATAATGACGCTGTAAGAGAAGCTTTGCATAACCTTGAATGCGTATTGGAAAATTCACTCGAGTCCATTATCAGTGATGTTGAACTACAACGGCAACTACATATGTCTTTGGAATACATAAAACAGGCATCTCATGAAAATGTTTCTCCTAATGTTGTGAAGCTTGTCCAGAAAATGACATCCACTGTTGAGAACCTCTTCAAAGACTTTGTCAGGACTAAAAAAGTGGTTGAGGATCACATTAATGCATTGAAACAAAAAGAAACGCTCATGCAGCGAGTGAGAGATGTTAAGAAACAAAAGGAATCAAAACAGAAAGAAAAGAGTCAGTTGGTAAATGAAGCCAAGCGTCTCAAGGAAGAGGGTGAAAAGGTGGATGAAGAAATTCGAATTCTTGTTGAGCAAAAGAAAAGTATTGAGTTGGAAATAACCAAGCTGAAGGAGAGCATGGAAAGATGTGAAGGTGAAAAGAAGAAAGTGAAAAATGAGGCTAAGAATATGATAACTGAAAGCAAAGAACTCATGTTGAGTATTAAAAATTCTAAATCATCATATGCTGCTGCATTGTCAAAGCAACAGAAGTTGAAAGACAAATGGGAAGGTTTCAGAATAGATTTTGCAGACAACTTTGGAAGTAGCACTACTTGAGAAGTATTGATCTGTTGAGTTCATGAGTGTGGTGAGCCCCACATTAGCAATGCATGACTTAAATATTCGATTAAGGTTTTTGATGAAAATGTAGTGTTTTTTTTTTTAATGATGTTAGACTATGAGCAATTGTTTCAAATAGAAGATTAACTTGAAAAGGAATATGTATTCAATGATTAACGTATGCATGGTATGCCTTTATACAGTAATGATTTATCTTTTAGAATTTAAAAATAGAATCAATCCTAACAAGCTTTGATATATATCCTCTAACCAATAATAAATATTGACTCTAATAACTCTAAATAAATTATAGCTAATAACTAACTTTCAAATTTATTATTAATATCTCTAATTAAGTTGTGTTTTTGTATTTGATTGTATTTGTTTTTTTTGATAAAATGACAATCAGTTTCAATGTCCCTTGTCTTTTTATGAAAAACTAGATTTGTATCTAAACGAAGAATTGTTTGATTGTCACTGCAGAAACGTGGGTTTGATGCAGAGAACTTTAATAGTCTCTAATAAATTAATATTTCACTGATAGCATGTGTCTATGCATAATATTAAAAATCACTTGAGGATCGAGAAATTATGACTTGTTTATTTAATTTTCAAGATATTTTAGAGAAAACCTAGTATTTTGTGAGTTAAATTTAATTAAGATGGTTTGGTTAGAGATAACCTAGTTGCGGAAGGGGAATCACAAGAGACAACTTTTGTAATGAATCTAGGGTGCAAAATATTCTTAGAGAAGAGCTTAATTCGATTATGATAACGTTAGAAGAGGCGAACAAGAGACTAGTTAAATGTTTGAGTCCAAGATCGATTATGATTTCACAGTCATGCAAATAAGTAGACCCAGATACAAGTTAAGGTTTTTCTTTTTCTTATTTGTCTTTTAGGATTTCGGATGAGATCTAACTCCATATATATACATATTTTTATTTTTATATATAGTAACATTTTATCGGTCTAAAAAAGCATTTTCAAGTTTTATTAAATAGTCTAAAATATATAGAAATGGGACAAGATGCCCCGTCTAAATCACTAGCCAACATTGTCTAACATAAAATACAAATAAGTCACCAAACTTAAATTTGATTCGAAAACTTCTCTTTTACTATAATACATATATTTTAATTATTCTAATAAGTTTGAATCACCAATAAACAAATATAATCTAAAACTTGTTGTCATCCAAATAAAAATAAATATTTTAAGCACTTAATTTATTTTTAATGCATTAAACACAACCTCCTAAAATATATACACATACCAGCAAATTAAATCAAATAAAACAAAATATTTTAAATTATAAACATGTTAAAAATATAAGATAATAAATAAATAAATATCTATTATAAGAAAAAATAAGACATATAACATTTATAATTATATGTTACAATCTTAAGTATTATTAAAAGAGAAGAACAGAGAGAAAAAAACTATGCAATAAATGAGCCCATAAGTCCATATGTGCAACAAAAAAACTTTACTACTTCAAAAAACTAGAATACACAACAATATCAAAATAATATCAGTACCAAAAAGTATAATATTGTCATCAAACAACTCATTTTTCCTGAGATAGTTGTTGAATCATTTAATCCACATTTCAATGTTTGTTTCATTGAAAGGTCCCTGCATAATAATACAAACTAATCAAATATCATAAGCAAATTATGCCGCCAAATTCAACAAAATTATGTTGTCAAATTCAGTCCAATTTAGCAAAGTTATACAGCCAAACTCACAAAATTATACTGTAATGTTCCGCCTATTTTAACAAAGTTATGCAGTCGAATTCAACAAAATTATACCGTAAGGAATTTTCTTAATACATCTTATATATTACTTAAACAACGTATGAAAAATAAAAAATATTTTTCAGATTCTAGAAATACATCTTCGGACGTACTTTATGTCTACACAACTCATTTGTTTTTGAGTCAGACTCCAATTTTATGACTTAATTTGTTTCGAAAATGTATTTCCGAAACGCACATAAACACTTACATCCTATCATATGGTTACTTAATCAATTTAAACAGAATGTACCTGATAATCAATAAGTTTCCTGTGAACTGTCAGAGCACATTAAGTGACAATTTTCTCTGCCAAATTCATCGTTGATAGTCTGAGTATGCTTCTAATATGAATACAATTCAGAATGTAATTCAGGATAAGTACAATAATGAAAATTTAAATATCATGGTGAAAAGTTAGTGGAAATACTATATATGCCCATGTAAACATTGTTAAAACAACTATCAGGGCACATTTGAAAAGACAATTGTTGGATGCTTGAACAACCCATTTCTTTTATTTGAACTTGATTGGATATGCAAAGGTAAGCAACAAAATCTAAGTTTTGTGCGTTCAGAAAATGTATTTTCAGAATAAATTAAACTATAGAAAATCATAGAATTGAGACGTGACTAAAAAAAAAAATTGGGTGTGGGTGGAGTGCATCCAAAAATGCATCTCCGAAATTTAAAATTATTTTAATATTTTTATGAAGTGTCTAAGTAATATATAAGATGCATTAAGAAATACTCTTAAAAAAAGTATGTTGTCAAATTGAGCCCAATTTAACAAAGTTATGCAGCCGAATTCAACAAAGTTATGGAGGCAAATCTTGCAAAATGATGCAGCAGAATTATATAGGCAACTTAGAAATAAAATTATGCTGCAGATTCTGCAGCCAAGTTGCAAAATTATGCAGCAGAAATCTTGCAAGATTATAATAAATAAAAAGTCAAAAAGTAATGCCCATTACGAAACAATACACAAATACAAATACAGTGATACAGAAAAAGAAAAGAAAAGAAAAAACAAAAACTACACCAACACAGTGACATAGAAAGGAAAAAAAAAGGAGAAAATTTGAAATGGTGGTGATTTTACTACTACAACAAGAGGTAAATTTACATAAAGAACCTTAACAGTGACAACGATCAAAGATGTGGCAACTATGAAGTTGGGCGGTGACGGCAACAGCAAAACTGAACAACAAAGAAGACGATCGGTAATAACGAAGCTCAAGGATGATGGTGATGACAATCAAAGACATGACAATGATAACTAAGTTCCTTTGTGATAAGAAGATGAATGCACAAAGATGAAGAAGATGAATGCACAAAGATGAAGAAGATGAAAGAATAACATCGTAATGGTTTTTTAGTTTCATATTCAAACACTTTGTTTTGGTTTTTTAATAAAAAATACAATACTAAACACTGGCATGAAATAGGTATATAGACTAATCCGACGGACTATAATTGTTGAAAGGCAGAAAGCAGTTGCCACAAAAACGTTAGGGGATCCATTCCCTTCAATCTATGTCCCGATATGACAACATTGAAAATACAATTAAATCTTATATTTTCTATTGCTTCCACTTTGGATCCAAAATCTACCAAAATCCATACAGTCTCATACAAGAGTTTCCCCGCAACTTAAAACACTAATTCACTAGAATAAATTTTTACATACCAAAAGCAAATTCAAAATTAATCTATTTATCAACCTTGCATTGACCAACTTAAGCCCACTTGAAAGTTTCACCGCGTAAACCTGCATAAATCAATGGTTATTACTGAAAATCATGCTATTTGAAAATTCACTAACAAGTAGAAAAGAGTATCTATCTACATTACATTGTTCATAAAGTTTTTCTGCTAGCAACAACACTGCATCATTTTCTTCAACCAATCGGGCGAATCTTTCTGTCTCCATGACTGCCTCACTTGCCAGATATGATTTGTTTTCAGCCTCTGCAATCATGTTTGCTGCAGTATCAGCTGCTTTCTTCAGCATATCATCGTAGACCGATGATTGCTGTTGCGGCCTTGCATCCTTTTGTTTTGGTGAAGGTGAAGGTGTTTTTGTCATTAATGGGGCATCTTTCTTTATCTTGTAACAATTTTGTACCTGCAATAGATGGTAAGTTGAAAAAATCACATCACCCAGAAGAAAAACAAGCTTCAAGATATTCCAGTTTAAGAGTACAGAATCTCCGTGGGAAGGTCGGTCCAATGGAAGCACGTGAACATCAATTTTACGAAGGTTATAGACTTATAGTCCTAACAACGGTAGCTATAGTAATTATGATAGTCTTGCTTGCAGAAACCTTGGAGACAGACGGTGATGGAAGAGAGGAAATGGCAGCCTCTACTTGCAGACATACCCCACCCAAGATCCTTACAGTAACAGAGTCACTCACTACATGCATAGTAGAGCCACTACCCTCTTTCAAAGAAATCAATAAGGTCTAAAGAAACAGATTGATTTCAAAAAGAAAACAAGTCATGAATACACAAATGTTGTTAAAAGTGTAATGGTAGACAGATAAACCCCTGACTTTTAGAGTAACAGAAAGTGATGGCAAAGATGCTAAGAAACACAGGAAAAAATGTGGAGCATTAAGACAGATAGATTTTGCTTCTTTTTTTTGGCAAAAGAATCAGCAATCAGTCGCTACCATATATTAAAGCCAAATCAATCAAATAACATGCTTTAACAATAAAATTGAGTAAAATTTCCACAAGTTGAAATATCATAAATGAATAACAATGACATACAATATCACATAAGCCACACAGAGGATTAATTTACCTTTTCAAGCTTCCCTTGATTCACAAGGGTCCTCAGCCTTGAACTCAGTGCCCTTCTGAAATTTTGAGGAACCTGCTGGTGCTTTTGCTGCAGCAATAGATGTGGGTTATGATTACTTCTAAAAGGCTAAAATGAAAAGAAGAAAAAAATGTAGAATACTCAATAATAAAGAACAACTTGCACAGTAGACACTCTAAATGAACTAACTTACCAACTTACATCAAGTAAAATTATATGCATTTCCATTTTAGGCGTTGATACTCAATTTTAATTGCATAATCTCAAAAACAGGGTTATTTCAAACTAACTCCCAAAATGGTATTGTGTATATATTGTCAAATGTATGGAAAATTAAAAGTAATAAAGAACTTCAACTAACCTCAATGAAACTAGCAATAGCATTTAGGTCGGATCCATTAGTGTCCTTCAATGTAGATAGAGCATCAAAAACCATGGCATTATACCTGATAAGAACACAAAAGTAGCAATAACTACACATAATAATATATTAATTGACAAAACAAATAGCATGTTAAAATGCTCCATCAAATCAATGGCAAAATAACGATTGATAGTCACTACTACTACTAGTCAGCTAGAAATGTTGTTCAGTGTAAATTATAATTGAACGAATAGTTTGGCAACATCATGCTTTATTACATCACTAAATGGAGTAGACGAGTGGATAACATATTTCTGCATCAGATCATCATACGAATATGATATCAAATCAATAACATATTCCAATAATAAAAAAATAACTAGTTTGGCATGAAATCAGTTTATTAATTTAACTCACAAGCAAATCATTTTGTGCGATAAAAATCATTCCATTCCAGATGAATTCTCTTTATTCTCACAAGCGCACAAAGGAACAGACCACATGAGTTTTTGAACAATAAAATACACACTAAAGCAAAAATTCCAATTATAAGTTTAAACGAATGTAACATGTGCGGACAAACTAACACTGAAAAAAATTCCCTAATAATATTATTTTATACATACAAAGGGGGAAAATGTGGTTATTATCACCCACCTAGAGAATAAATTAAATGTATGTTGGGATTCAAGTTTGATTGAAAACGTGGGAAATGCACTATTGTGTCCCATTCACGATGGAAGGTTTACATACTTGCTAAAATCGTACAATAAGGATGGCCTTGTATTTGGAGGGCTATGCGTGGTGTTTTAGGGTTGTTGATGGTGTTGGAGCAAGCTCACGCAGAGTGGTGAGAAACACTGTATCTCACAATCTTAGGTGAATTCACTGTCACCACTCAACTCCGTGGTTGATGTATTTATAGAGGTCTATTAGTCTGGATTCTTGAGCCCAAGGGGTGGTTATTCTGCTCCTCTTAGGAGCGTGGAAACCGTTATTCCCTCTATTCTTCTAAAGATCGTGGCTTCCCCCCTTTGTCTGAGCCTCCATAACATTAGCGCCTAAGGACACGCCAATCCCCACGTTTCGTGAGTAGGTGATGGATGGTTTAACCCAAGCCCAACAAGGGACGAGTGATGCTACCAATGAGCGAGTGTTACAACCAATGAGCGCGTGTTGCGATCAATGGGAGACTAGAAACCCCACTTTGGGCGGCGTGTGGTATTTGCCAACCCTCAATGAACTTTGTATTGGCTTCCTCTGGGCCCTTTCCTTCCAGGCTTGGTACTGTCTTCGTATAGGGTCCAATACAAGTATACCGGTACAATTTAGAAATAGAATGTTTAGAAGAAATTGAAGGACGGACCCATGGTATGGTAGCCCTGGCCCTAGCCCACAGAAAATATAAATTTATGGGTTGGAGCATTAAGTGGCTCAGTCAAGGGGAGCTGCAACTCAGCAATCTATTAAGGGGACCAAATGAGATGAGTTGGGGGCTACAGCCCTTGTTGACAGCTCTAACTGCAGTATATGGAATGCAAAGACCAGGAAAAACCCACTCTCCGTAAACTTTTTCATTGAGAATTTCATGGCATCTATGTAATTAGTAATTGGATACTTTTAAAGTTTGTCTTTAGTAGGCATCTAGAGGAAGACACAAATTGAAGAGATTTTTATTATAAATATCAGTGTGTGCTTTTATATTGTGCTGCTTGCTTAAAGTCACACGTTCTCTCTCTCTCTCTCTGCAAATTCCTCTTCACTTCTAAATAAATTCTTCTATTTGTCTTTTGAATGAGAGTAGATCAGATAGAGAAGAGTCAAATAACTAGAGGTATAGTTAGACTTAGAAAAACTATAAGACAAACTATTAAGAAAGATCTCGAGATTAACGAATTATAGAAACGCGGTCTTGGATAGAGCATTATGACGGAATGTGATCCATGTAGCCGACCTCACTTAGTGGGATAAGGTTTGGTTGTTGTTGTTACCGCCGTCTTTCGAAAAACAAAAAGATGAAACACAAGTTCTGAATCACTGGCATCATTTATGTTTCAATGGTAACTCCAAAATTGGTGCTTGAATTATATGTTTTGGTATATTCCTAAATTTTTTGTTTGTCAATATCCACAATCCTCAAAGTTCTTTAATTGAAAAATGGACAAAAGTGAGGGCTGTATTGTAGAGGTAAAGTACAAAATTGTAACTGTTATTGAAAAACCAACTGTTGAGATTGTGATAAAATTCAATGGTTAAGTAATACTGTTTTCTTCAAAATCAATGCACAAAAATAACAAAATAACAAGTTTTCATTAAAAAAAAGCATTTTATGGAATATATATATTGTGGTACACATATTGTGACTTTGAATATATGGCGGATGGCGGTCCATGGTGGAGAGCTAAAATCCCGCTATAACGGCCGCTCTGCGACGCTTTCATAGTGAATTATTGCAGAAAATCCTGCAATATCGGCCGATATTAACCATCGGCGAGCCCAAAAACCGCCACAGATATCCACCATGGCAGATAGTCGATAATACTGCTTTGAATGGAAGACTAAATCAAGCTTTTGGCCCTCATAAGTGACATTTATGCTCATTCTATTCCATATTTAAAAAAAAATTCTTAACCTTCTCACAATAAATATTAAATGGCTTGTCTGTTTAGAATTGTTTGATGCAGACACACAATTTGGGAATCAGTTAGTTAAAGGGAAAAATATCCTTCAGCCATACAACTAACAGGAGTTCATGTACATTGAAACACATGAAGGTAGACAAAATCCTTCTCAATTCACTGTCATTGTAGGATTGATTTGAAAACCTTTTTCCCCATTAAAGACCACATTGATTGTCACATATAAGAACTACAAATTCAATTAAATTTGATGAAATGTGATCAACACGCAACTGTCCTACAAATCACCAAAAGCTGTTTCGTATTAAGGGATTAATGAATGTAAAGAACCATCATTAGTCACTATATATCTCATATTATAATCAAACCGTTGGCCATCCCAATACTAACGCAAAGCTCTAATTGTTTCCTTTTAGCCTCTTAAATACTTATAGGACTCTCAACACATCCTCTAATACCCAGGACTACAATTACTTGACATCTAGAGAGTAACCCGAATGAGCCTATAGCGGACAGTCCAAAATATCTTAGATTAAATACTTATAGGACTCTCAACACACCCTCTAACACCCAAGACTACAATTACCAAACATCTAGAGAGTGACCCGAATGACCCTATAGCTGATGATCCAACCTATCTTGGATAAACTCTGATATTGTCTCTACAAAACCAGCTTACAAGAAGAGGGACACTCATAAATACTACTTCGGCCTTATTTATAAGTAAAAAAGACAATTTTCAAGATTATTAAGAATAATTGTCATGTGCATTTCATTTTCTTGATTTCAAAAGTAAAATATATAACACAATTACTAATATACCCTTAATTAAATTGTAATCCACTAACAATATCAATAAGGTCGGAGGGAGTATATTTCTAGGTCCAATCTAAATTAAAGGTGAGACTCTCAAGAACATGCATATTGAGAAGAATACAGCTTAACATTGTTTCTTTAATTTTTGTTAACCTAACATGAATTCTTCTATTAATTGAAATACATGAATCAACATACCTTGGAGGATTTTTAACCTCTTGTTCAATTGGAGAAGGATCAGAGGCAACGATATCAGAAGAAGGAGCAGAAATTTGAGGAACGGCAGTGGAAGAAGCAGGAGCAGCTTTAGGCTTGGGAGTCCTAGAACTAGAACCTTGTGAACCATTATTCACATAAACATTCATATTTCGCCATTTATCCTGAAAAATAATTGAAAAAAAATATATTTAAAAATTGGAGAAAAAAAAACTAAGAACCCTAGCTAACAATGGAAGAAGAAGAAGAAGAAGAGGACCTTGAGGTCGATGTTGGAACGAGAAGTGAGTAAATGAGCAAATTGAGGATCAACGAGAATGGTTTTCCATTTTCCAGTGCCGTGCTTGTCAATTCCAGCAATAAGCGCGTCTTCTTCTTCCTGCGTCCATTTCAGCTTTTGATTCCCCATTCAAATTCAAATTCAACAACACTTCGTATTGTTTCTGTTTCTCTTTCGTTTCAGTTTCAGCTAAAACGAGTTATTCGTTTTCAATAAGCTTCGTGGAAAATGAATTTGATTTTCATCTCTCTCACACAGACACGTTCGTTTCTTAGTCGTTGATTTTGCAGAAAATATCTTTCTTTTTATAAATAAATAATAAAAAAAAAGCAGTGATTTTCGGTTTCTTATATTAGAAAAAATGAAAAATAATTATTAAATATAAAATAAATAAAAAAGCAAACCGTATAAGAGTACGGTATAGTTGAAACATTTAAGTGTACGGATCATCATTCCTCTTGTTTTAGCATGCAACAAACAAACCGTTCTATATTTTGCTAACAATTTACATTTAAATAGATTTTTAACTTTTTAGCGTGACAAACTCATTTAAATGCATTTTTTTCTCTTAATTTAATATTTTTTTAACTTTTAATTTTTTTATGTTTTAAAAATTAGTTTTTTACCCTCAATTTTATATTATTTGAGATTTGGTTGGGTTTCTTTCAATTTTACATACGTGTCATTGATCATTAGGACAAAAAAATTATTTTTAATGAAGAGGCATTGATGACTGATGAGTGAGATAATTTATTATTTATTTACAAAATTAATTAATTAATAATTATTATTATTTTAATTAAATAATTTATTAATTATTTTTATTAAGTTTTTTTAAAAAATAAATAATTAAAATTATGAAATTAAAATTTTGGGCCTAAGTCCATTTCATTGGACCAATAACTCAACACTCAATTCACAAGTCAATGGTGATGTAGTTTATATAAACACTAAAATTAATTACCATTAAACACAATGTGGGACTTGCAATGAAGTCTTTTACAATTAACTTGCAATGGAGTCTCATCACATCAACCATATTATATGAGTATTTATAGTTATACTTTCAAATTAATTGGTTCTGCCACCTTCTCCACGACTACATGAGTATCTATAGTTTCTGCAACGTTCTTAATAAATTTGGAAGTAGAGATATTTGTTGAACCTCATTGTTTAAGCGAAGAGCAGTTTTGGCATACTGGAGGCTAATGTTGGCCTCGCGATTAATGTTTTCTTTTGGAAGAAGCTGATGCATAATTCTCTAGGTCAACTTTCTTTTTTCGTATATCCTCAATTTGCTTACTTAATTGCAAAATTTGTTTGTCGTACACCAAGATTTGTTGGTCATAGGTTGAAATTTGATCTTTATCCTTCTGAGCCTCCAACGCGTCAACTAATTTTTGAGATTGGATGCTTAAGTTCCATTCTTTGGAAGCAACTTCAGTTTTTTGTTGAAACTGGCTAGCGGACTCTGTCTCAACCTTACGCTCTTGCAAACTTATTCAAGAAAGGTACTAAAGTCCAATACGAACTAAAGGAGTGAGTCAGCCAAGACGTGGTCACCAAGCTGGGTTAATAGTTGTTGAATTTCAGACTCAATGGAAGGATTATCTTCCACAATTTTAAAGAAATCCACATCCAAAACCTTCACTTTTAACTGTCAAACTAGTATGGTCACGAGGTCAACACCAACCTATCAGTTACATAAGAAGAGATTTTCAAAGTTGGAAGTTTTTCTATAATTTTTTGTTTTAAAGTAAGAGCTGCATCATAAACAGTTCGACGAATATCACAAAGATTATATACAACCTTAAAGTAACATTGGAAAGCCTGAATTTCTTTGATATGTGTACGAGTACTCTTCTTAAACCGAGTCTGCACAGTTGAAAAAGTATTTGATAGAAGTTGCAAGATACAAATGCCACATAATGAGCATGGTGATAATTCGGCCACCATTATTTGAATTCTTATGTGTAGAGATAGTTAACTTGAAAAAAAGGAGTAAATGTGGCAGTGTCTATTATGAGGAAATCTAGTTGTGCATGGTATTCTTCATTTGTATAAAGGGTAGTTGCTATGAAGATTTCGTTTTTAGGAAGAAAGAATGACTTGGGTAGAATTTGACAGAAATTGAATTGTCGAGATACCAAGTTAGCTTGATAGCTAACAAGGCCCAAACCTTTATGTCCCACCATAATCCCGACAGAAAAAATAGTGGGTTGGAGAAAAGCTGACCAGATGTTAAGAGCTTGAGCATGATGTTTAGGAGAAAGAGAGGGAGATTCTCTCTTAAACTAGTCGGGACCATGACTTCAATTGACAAATGGAGCCATGGATGGTTCAAAAATAATACGTTATGCAAACATCATGACATTCTTCTTAAGTGCATTTGCAGTCAATAAACCAACATCTTCTGGTGTTAACAAGGCAAGCCTGGTGGCTTCAACTCGTCTTCCTTCAACCTGTTGCACAAAGGAAGAAGGGATTTTGAACTTCAGAAAAGATTCAAATGTGACATTAAGTCATAATTAGAGAAGCCACATAGGTTTTTGGATTAGGAATTTGTATTATAGATCGTTAATGGACTTAAAATCAAAAGCAACAAGCCCAAGAGCGTTGTAGAGAGAGTCCAAGATTAGCTTGTTGAGATTAATTTTTCGCCATTCATGAATTTGGGTGGCCAAAGTTATAAATTTCTTGGCTACCTGCAAAGAGCTAGAGCCAAAGACACAGCGACATAGCCAGAAGGTTAAGAAAGCAATGTGCTCTTGGTCATAAACCTCTTTAGAGTCAGTTTCATGGAAATCTTTGATAAAACTCTTATAACTTGCACGATCGAAGTTAAAGTCTAGTTTGGTGCTAGTTAGCAAAGTAAGGTCGAAGGTTTCGCCAATAGGTTGAAGTCTCGTTATGGCAGCTATGTCGAACAAGATAGGGGTTACCATTCTACAATGCAAGTCGAGAGTATTAGTACAACTTTCCCAGAAAAGAAGAGTTGCGATGAACATGTTGGGATTACACTTAAGGCAAATTCTTGACAACTGAATCAAGTCATAAATTTCTTAATCCTTCAAAAAGTGTCCTTTCTTTTTTTCTACCTTATCTAACCATTCAATATAGGCCTTATTGTTAGGGAAGGGAAAGCACGAAAAACACATTTAGGTGCAATCATAAACCATAACTCGTAAGCTTTATTTTTAAAGATTTTGGGTTCATGACTACGGTAACAAGGAATTTTTTTCCAGACGTTCAGATTTTTCAGAAGAAGCAGGGAAAGGACATAAGAATGCATGAATAATATCATAAATGGAGAAAGGGACGATTACCCGAGAAGCCCAAATCATCACTTTCTCCTCCTCTATTTGTGGCTCAGAAATGTAGATGTGTTTACCAACAACGATGAGAGCATTAATTTCAGAAGCAATTAGGATTGAAAGTGTTGGTGTGGAAGAAGAAACCATTTTTGTCTTATGAATATTAATAAGAATGAAGATGGAAATGGTACGGGAGTATGAGAAGTTAGGGATTTGAAAAAGAAGAAGAAAAGTGAAAAATGAAAAAACGTAGGGATTTTTATAATGGAGAAGCATTTCAGTTTCCCCCTAATGAAGTGGCACTTAAAAATAGACACTTGGCATTTGAATTTCTTGAATAAGTTTTAGTTAAATATTTCTTTAATGTGGTTTAATCGTGTGGACAAATTGTCCTGGGAAATCATAATTTTAGCTAATTATTTCTTTAATGTGGTTTAATTATGTGGACACGATTGTCCTGGGAAATCAGAATAATGATGAAGGTCTGCACGCACGTTCGTGAAATGAGGTGTACATGCTTTGGTAAACAGTGTCAGACAGTTACAAAAAATATCACATTTCTTCCATTTGATACATATGATCGAAAGTGAAAAATTTTGGGAGGCATTTGTTAGGCTGAAATTTCTAGTTGTCGAAAAGTCAACAGAGAATGGTAATGACTATGTTGAAAATACTAAGTGTCAAAGCTTAAACCAAAAGCTTCGACACGTTGACTGTGTCTATCTAGTGGTTCGACTAAGCTGTAAGTGGAGTCAAGGTCAAGAAAGGTTTGGAGGAGTCTCAGGAATAAATCCATAAGATTATCATTACTCTCTTTTCCATATGTTTAGAAACTTGATAGTGTCACATAAAAACTCTTCGACACGACTGTCGCAACCTGCGAAAAAAAACAACCGGCGAAAAAAGAAATGACAGAAGAGTCGCCACCGTGCGTTATTTATCCCAAAGGAGGGAAAGGAAACGCTCGAAGTAAACCTGGAGAAAGGAAAGGAAAAGACAAGGTCTCGCAACCAAATCTTGGGTTCGGGAGTCGATTATGCGAAGGGAAGGTATTAGCACCCCTACGCATCCGTAGTACTCTACGGGATTCACTCTTGTTGTTCTTGTCTAAAGGGTGTGTGTTTATCTAAGGTACTATTTACTAAAAGAAGGTCAAAAGAAAATGACTCGCACGGATGTCGCATCCACTGCATACGTATCTCATATGAATATGAGAATCAGAGTCTTCGTAGCTCGGTTACCTATGGATGAAAGAGATGTGTGCTTGCTAAGACATCGTGTCTTATGCCTACGTATCTCATATGGAATGAGAATCAGAGCAAGCCGTAGTTTAACTAACTACGGGAACGCGGGTCTCGATTGCAACTAGGGCAAGAGACAGGGAATGTCTCGATCGCAACGAGGGCGAGAGAAAAGAATTGCAACGAGGGCGAAAGCCAACAAAGATTAGTTGTTAGTTGTCAGTCAAAATCGGCAAGACATTGCATCTTATGCCTACGTATCTCATCTGAACATGAGAATCAGAGTTGCCGTAGTTCGGCTACATAGGGATTGCCATCTGAACATGGACTTACAAAGGAGGACACCAGTTGTGTCAAAGGAGAGTGGGCAATGTGTTCACGTCCTAGCAGCAGGTGTCGCAGCTCGCTGAATCGAGTCTTAGGCAGTTACCTCTTTGCAATAGGACATACTGACATGCCACAGGATCGGAGACGCACGGAAGGTCTAAAGAAATGGGGAAGCTCTGCCCTAGAATTGTCATGCAATGTGAACCTAAGTGTTAGGATTTACAAATGGGAACATCTACCTAATGTTAGCATGCAAAGAAATAAGGGAATTCTACCTATGTTATCATACAAAAGAATAATGGAATTCTACCTATGTTATCATACAAAAGAATAAGGGGATTCTACCTATGTTATCATACAAAGGGTTCTACCTAATGGGTGCTACCTAAACGGAACAAGAATCGACGAATGGAGCAAGGAAAGGAACCAAGGATAAGGGTAGATGGCGATGCATGAAGCAATCGACTTACAGGTGGTAGATGGTGATGCCTGAAGCAATCGACTTACAAGATAAATGGCGATGCATGAAGCAATCGACTTACAAAAGAATGGATGAATACATGCTGGTTCTGTTAGGTTTTGAAGATGATTACTCGACGTTGGATCGAGGTTTTGATCTTGTTTTGAAATGGTTATCGGATGTTCATTTTAATTCTTGTATTAACAGATGAATAAAGAATGAAAGAATAAACATTATACACTTCATGGGAGAGGGGTACATTTGTTATGAATGGGGATTGTTCATGGCAATCAGGCAATAATAATATATGCCTCATACATCATACAAGTAGGCCACAGTTATCAATCAATAAGATATATAAACAAGTATATGATCAAATCAAATAATAAAAGAATGAAATAATGTAGCATTAGACAATGCTAGAGAAGTATAGACATGTTAAGCAATCAAACATTAGAAGCATGGATGAAAGAAACAAGTATAAAAAATATCAGATGAATCAGACAGGTGAAACTATGCACACAAAGGATCAATGAATAATTTAATCGGGAAATGATGCAAGGGTCAAATAAAATCAAGATGAAAGGCCTCTAATATGTGGCATATGAGATGAACAAGGGAGGATCAAAAGATCTCTTCAGTTGCCCTAAGCAATCCCTTAAGTCAAACATCAATCATAGAAAAGTCAACTGAAAAGTCAAGTCAACTTGAAAATTATCAAATAAATAGTAAATTAATCAAGAAAATTATGAAAAATTAAACTAACTAAGGTGGGGTCAGGACATCATCATTCCTCAAAAAGGTTTTAAAAATAATGATGATTAGTTATTGAATTAATTGAATGAAAACAAAGGTCAAACCAAAAGCCCAACAACAAGACTAGGTTAGAAATAAATCAAGAATAAATAGTAAATTAATCACAAAAATTATGAAAAATTAAACTAAGTAAGGTGGGGTTAGGACATCATCATCCCCCAAAAAGATTTCAAAAATAATAAAAATTGGTCATTGAATTAATTGAAATAAAACAGAAGTCAAATGAAAAATCAACCAAGCAAACTAGGTCAAAAATAAATCCAAAATAAATTAAAAATGGGAAATAAAATTCCAAGAAAAGGTCAGGTTGACCATGAGACATTGGTCAACCCTCATCCCAAAAATCAGAAGTTAAAAATAAATTTAAGCTATGAAAATAAAATTAATAAAAATATGTGTGTTAAAATGGACTATTTGAAACAAATAATTAAAATAAAATATTAACATTAAATAAAATATGAAAATAAAAATTAAATAAATTAAATAAAACATTAAGAAATGTGAAAAGTATTTTTTGATATTTTTATGAACAAATAAAATATTTTTATGAATTAAAAAGCAAAACAGCAAAATAAAATAAGAATTAAAAAGAAAAATGAAATGAAGTGAATGGACAATGGGCCAGATGGGTGGTGTGGATAGCGCAGCGCAAGGAAGCCCAACCCGGTCCAGGATTTATTTAAGTGTGACAGCATAAAATAAAATGTTCAATTAATTAAACTATGTAACACGTGAGTCAATTGGTCATGTTGGACTTAAGTCACTAGATGACAAAAGCTGGAGCGGACAGTCAGGATAAGATGGCGCATGCGATCTGGCGGTTATCATGAAGCCACGTGGTCGTCTCCCCACTACACTCAAACGCCCTAGCGCCATGCAATAATAAACACGTGAAAACGCAGGAAATTTGTTCCATCTTCCACACGGGATATCTCACGCTATGGTTCACGAAATGAGATGATACAAAAAGCAAAGTTCAAGTTCTAAATGAGTAGAACACAATGGTACTTTGTTTCGATGAAAATAATGACCTTAGCATGTAGAAAAGCGAACAACAAGGGGGCCTCGTGCACATGTATACAACGAAAATCAATGTCACAAAACTCCAACTTAAAAGCAATGCCTCATGTTGAGGATTTTGTAAGCATGCATAGCATATTGTTAACATGGAAAATAAACACGAAACAAGCATGGCATAATGAAAAAAAAGAGCATGATGCAAGCATGGAAAAATAACAACAACAAGCATGAGATGAACATGAAATGAACAAGGCCATGGAAGAGAGTGAGTAAAGGTTTACCTAGTGGATGCAAGGTCCACTGCCCCTTGAAGATGGAAGGAGAATAAGGTGCTGTTTTGATGCTTCAAGAACTTGTGAAAATGCAATGGAATGAGACTTGGTCTTTTCCTCTTGCCTTGCTTGCTTGAAAATAGTGGCAGCCTCTGCCCTTCAGATTAGGGTTTTGATGTCTTAAATATGTAGGGTTTAAATGTTCTAAATGGGCTTGGAATGTTGGTTTGGTTTATGTGCAAAAGGTGCAAAAATGAGGTGTGAAAAGAAATGGCTAAATGTGGCAAAACTTAAGTGAGTGAACATAAAAGCGAATGGCCAAATGAGGTAAAAAGTGTGGCTGGTCATTTTTGTGGCATGGCATGGAAATAAGTCCAACAGGGTGACTTTAAGACTTTGTAACTTGATGAATACACGACCAAATGACAAGGCAATGCAAACAGTAGAAAGAGGACATGGAGCTTAACATCTTTCATGTTGAACACAAGTTGAAATGATGAGTGGAAAGAGGTGAAAAATGGCCATGAAGTTCAGGTTCCATAACTGCAAAAAGGTTGCGCCAGTTTGGCCTAAATGCTGTCAAAAAATTCAGTCCATGATGCCAACTTTAGATGAGTGCATCTCCCAAACCAATGATCCAAATGGGATGATTCCAAAAGGGTGTGAAAGAGGACATGGCAAGGTGCAATTGTCATGAAGAAAGTATTTTCAAAAGATGCCTTGAAGTGTAAGAAAACTGGCCCATAAGTCTTGACAAATTTTGCAAATTTTGGACTTAGAAAATTTTCTAAGTATTCTAAAATAATGTCTCACTTTGACCAAGCATAACTTTCTCAATTTTAATCCAAATGAAACAAACTTTATATATATAAAAATCTTGGAACAAGAGGAACAACTTTCATGTTGGAGAAATTTTCAAATGGAGCTTGTATCTGGATGGAAAATGGGCTTAAAGTGGGTGCAATAACCATAAAAACTTGCCCTAAATGGAAAGTCAACTATTTCCAAATTTAGTAACTTTTCAAACTTCTGATTAAATGATGAATCCATGATCCAACCTTGATCAAATTTTACATGTAGGCTCCCTTAGGCATTAATTTTGAGATTCCACTTTCAAAATGTCAGGAGTTGACTTTTCTGGCCCCATAGTTGACTTTTCCCAAACTGTCTGATTCCCGATTCCATTGATCAATTGAAGCCCCTCTGGCTCAAATAAAGAGCTGATTTTTTGTATGTAGATCCTTGTGGACATATGGAGGGCCATGGAAAAGATTTTTACCCAAGGAATCAGAAATAAACCGATTTTATACCAAACCCTAGTTTAGGGCAAAAATGCTCAAGAACTGATTGCACTGACTGCCAATGGATCTTTCTGAGATAACCGTGGATCTTCTTAGGCCAAGATGCCTCTATAATCATGACATGAATGAGCCCCTTTTACTTCCAACCAAACATTGCCTGTTGCAGGTAGTCACGAAACCCTAATTTTTGATTAAACCCATATGTACACTCTGAGAGCTCTGAATCTTTTACTGATGAAACTGAGTACCATAATAAGACATATGGACCACCTTGAGACTTGTATATTTGGAGAATGAAGTTCAATTCTCAGTCTTGCTTTGTGTGGGCTCCTTCTGTTAAGGAGTGATCAATCAAACCCTGATTTTCCAAGTCACTGATGCAGTATGCAATGAGTATGACCTAGTATGATACTAATGAAATGTAAGACACAATCCCATGCTTCCAAGAAAAATGAAAGGGTAAATTTTGGGGTATTACAACGACGTTGAAGTTGACAATTATTAAGTGATAAAGACTTATGGTATTTTCAAATCCAAAGACTATGTGATATGGAGAAGTTTCAGCATTTTTGGATTGATCGAAGACTCTTGAAAATGGCAATCAAGGTGTTCAAAAAACGGTTATCAACACAGTTATCATCACGATTATTTGGTTTTTTAGCAGTATTTTCTCTGAAGACACGTGGAAGCAAGTTAGAGCAAAGTAGTCCAAGTAGTAGGACACACGTCGAACATGTAACCACCGATTGTTGTCGACGATTATTTTAGGACTAGTATATAAAACAGTCTCAGACCTTGAATTGGGGGTCGCAAAATTCTCATTCATTTCTATAAAACTAAAATACTCAAGTTATCAAGCGAAATAGTTTGTGAGAAATGTGGGTCTGCGTCCACTCTTTAGATTCTCTGAAAATCCTTTGTATTTCAAACATTTACGAGTAATGTCATTTACTTCATTTATTTTGTTTATTGTTTTTTATCTTTATCCAAAGTTTATTGTTTACATTCATTTGGTGTATTATTCAAGCGTTTTTAAATCCAAATCACACATTTTTTGTGATTATTTATTAAAAGCACCGGTAAACAACACATAGAAATGTTGGACCACTCTACCACGTGTCAATTTGTCTTGGTTCGTCAACAATTTTTCTAAAATCAAACAAGAAAATGCATACCATAATCACCGAAACAAAACTAATATATTAGCATACCAAAATTCAAAATAATCCATGAAACAGATAAATTCAAATTTTACTATCCAAACTAAGGGTCAGGGTTTCAAAATCCATAATGCATAGAACCATATATCATAAACAAAAATATAGCATTACCGATCCTATGCCTCAAATGTTGAAAATTCTTAGATTTGGACAAACTAATATAACAACTTTATTGTATATAACTTAATGAAGCATAACTATTTCTTAGATTTGACTTCACTTGCATTAAAGAGAATTTGTTGTGTATTTGATGTTTAGTTTTAAAGACAACCAAGGTCTGAGTATGAATGCAGCAAAAGTTGAGAGTTGAGTTGTTATCACCAAAAGTTTAGCTTTTTTTCTACTTTCTTTGTTAAAAAAATTTAAAACCTCTAGATACAAACTTAAATCCAAAATCTGTACTCATAAATCAATAATGTTACATGAATTAAAATATTTTACAAGATAGAATACAACACTTTACATAAAACATCATTGTTTACATTATTGTCATATGAACATGCAAGCAATCAAACACACAACTATACACAAGTAGTGTGACAAGGAATTGAGATTCCCTCTCACAATTTATTTAAAACCACACCCACAATCATTCACAATCTACAGCAACACTTTCTTAGATCGAGATACTGTTGGGAATTCCTCTAAAAGTAAGTCCTTCCTCACTTGAAGGATAGAGAAGAGTATAAGGCATGCTAACCGGCCCAACTCGGTTTCTCAATGATTCATTAGTGTTCCTCAGAATGAGTTGTCCCTCAATTTCAGCTAGTGTTTTTCCAAACTTCTTGAAAGCTGCTAAGGCGTTTGTATCAGAAGTCCAATACTCAGCACTGTCTCTTTGTCCAAGGTAGTACTCATCAGAAGCATGCCTCGACAAGATTTCTATGACTGATAGTTTTATGAATTGTTTTAATTCTCAATTGTTTTTATGAAAGTTTTATGAATTGCTTGATTTTGTGAAAGCAGCAACAACAACGCCCAAACACTGACATGATAACCACAATGTTGACAATGTTCATGGAACTGACAACATTCAACCATGTTCATATACACGTTGGAATTTACAGAAGAAACGTTGATGTGAACAATGTTAAACAGAAGCAATGTTCATTATCGCGTGAGAGACTGCTTGATTGAAATTTGGATTTTAATCAAAATCAATTTTGAATCGAATCCAAATTGATTTAAATCCATTTTATAAATATGAACCGATTTTCTAAAATAATAGTTTTATTTTTAAACTTAACTAAAAAATAGTTTAGTTTTTATTGGAGTGTTAGCAAATTCTTAGCTAGAAGTGCACCATTTGCTAAGTTTTGTATCTCATAGTTGGTTTTTTAATAGCAAACCAGAATACATATAATAGAAAAGAGAAAAAAAAACACAAGTTACATACAAAAAGGAACAAAGACAACTAGAAGTGGATAAAACGCCAAATTAAGCTAACACACTGACGAACAACAAAATAGAAGAGATAAAACAACAAACAATAAGAAACAAATACAAGTTATGCAATCTAACAGTCCAATCTATATTGAAAACGCGAATCAACAAACCTCTGGAGAGAGCGAGCTGAAGGGAGGTAGACACAACTACTTGCATAAAACAAGAGGAAGGCAGTTGCCTGCCCCAACAAACCCCTAAACGCTAAATCACTTGAGCGACTCCCGCTTCCATTCAGCTGAAGAAATGGCAAAACCCGAAGCATGTGTCTTAATCCTCTTTCAAGCCAAACTAATAATCGTAGTCATCCAGTGATTAACCGTCAAACTCCCTCGACAAAAAATATCTTATTTTTCACTTTCCAAATCGTCTGGACCACAAAATGTCAGATCAAGACCAACCATAAGAATGCCAATTTCCTATGCACTAGACCCCGAAGCATCTCAAACACCTCTAAAATTATTTGAGGTAGAAGTTCATGTCACCTCAACCACCTAAAAATTCTATATCAAATAGATGAAACAATCTCAAAAAAAAAAGATGATAGATCGACACGATCACATATCACACACTCAACACTACATGATCCAAACATAATATATGTCCTCAAAAGATTTTGCTTGGTCTAGACAAAATTTGTCGTCTCAGAAGATTTTGCTTGGTCAACCACCATGATATTATTAAATTGATCCTGATTTTTCTTCCATGTTGTCGTAATAAACATACCTCAAACAAAAAAATTACAAGAATGTCGATGGTTGTAAAAAAAAAAAAAGTGTGTGAAAAATTGACCGAAGTTACTTTCAAGTTACATACAAAGCACAACTCTACAAACAAACGGGACCTAACCAGACAAGTCAGACAGAATCGCGTATCCTCGTACCATTTATTTCCGAACAATATTAAAACACTCTCCCCCACCTATCAATGTCCTTATTTGCGCGGTGGCAATGTCATTGAGAAAAAGATGAACAATGGAGTATGCAAACTTTACCAATTGTGTCGTAGATTCCATAGTTCCCTGATATCAATCCATCAACCATTTCCTCAAAACCATGATTTCATTCCTCCCTCTACACTTTTATCCAATACTCTCCAGCATTACATTAATTCCCAGACCCCTTCCCACGGCCAAAAACTCCATTCCCACATTCTGAAAACTGGGTTTGTTCCTAACACAAATATTTCCATAAAACTACTTATATTGTACCTAAAATCTAATTCTTTAACATACGCACGCCAGGTGTTTGATGATTTGCAAGACAGAACTTTATCTGCTTATAATTATATGATTGGTGGCTATCTCAAAAAAGGACAAGTTCATGAGTCACTTGAGTTGTTTCATAGGCTTTTAGTGTCTGGAGAAAAGCCCGATGGGTTTACGCTTTCAATGATTTTAAAGGCGTCTACGTCTACCTCGGGGGTTGATGTTGCGATGGTTGGTGATCTTGGAAGAATAGTACATGCGCAGATTCTTAAATGTGATGTTGAGAAAGACGATGTTCTTTGTACTGCATTGATTGACTCTTATGTTAAGAATGGGAGGGTTGGTTATGGGAGGACTGTGTTTGATGTGATGTCGGAGAAGAATGTGATATCTTCAACGTCACTCATCTCTGGTTACATGAATAAAGGTTCTTTCAGTGATGCTGAATGTATATTTCAGAAAACATTGGACAAGGATGTTGTGGTGTTTAATGCTATGATTGAAGGTTACAGCAAAACATATGAATGTGCCATGAGATCTCTTGAGGTTTACATTGACATGCAACGGTTTAACTTTAGGCCGAATCTTTCCACATTTGCTAGCATAATTGGTGCTTGTTCTGTGCTTGCAGCATTTGAAATTGGGCAACAAGTTCAAACTCAGCTTATGAAGACACCTTTTTTTGGAGACGTAAAATTAGGAAGTGCTCTTATAGATATGTATTCCAAGTGTGGTAGAGTTGTAGAAGCTCGAATAGTTTTTGACCACATGCATGAGAAGAATGTTTTTTCATGGACATCTATGATTGATGGATATGGGAAGAACGGGTTTCCTGATGAAGCACTTGATCTATTTAGTAAGATGCAGATAGAATATTGCATTGCACCCAATTTTGTCACGTTCCTCAGTGCTCTCTCAGCTTGTGCACATGCCGGACTTGTGGATAAGGGTTGGGAGATTTTTCAGAGTATGGAGAATGAATATAAACTGAAGCCAGGGATGGAGCATTATGCTTGCATGGTTGATCTGTTAGGGCGAGCAGGGAGGCTGAATCAGGCTTGGGAGTTTGTCACGAGGATGCCTGAGAGACCCAATTCGGACGTGTGGGCTGCTTTACTTAGTTCGTGCAGACTCCACGAAAATATAGAGATGGCAAAATTAGCTGCCAATGAGCTTTTCAAGCTGAATGCTAGTGGAAGACCGGGAGCATATGTTGCACTATCTAATACATTGGCAGATGCTGGGAAATGGGAGAGTGTAAGTGAACTTAGAGAAGTAATGAAGCAGAGAGGAATATCCAAGGACACTGCCTCCAGTTGGGTTGGAGCTAATATTGCTTGTTAGATTTTATGATGAGTTCAAAGATGCACAGCATCATTTTTGTTTTGTCAAATTAGATAATCCTTTAGAAGTTTTGATTCATGTTCTTCTGACAATAATGTAAACTATGAAACAACCCTATACAAAATAACGTACTCGTTCGTGGGGTCTTGGTATTGGTAACCAACCCATTTCTTTCATGGAATAGGATCAGATTCTTGTTGGCTAACAGACATTTAACCACGTGACCCTGTAGTTCTTGGTAGTAGTATTTTGTTTTGTTTTTTCTTCTAATTAAACTCATTTTATTAGTATTTCTTGTGCTCTCCGCCAACTATATATTACTACTAACTACGTATATATGCTATAGATATTTTATGTTTTCTATTTGGCTTCTCAAAATTTAAGAACTTCAAGTCATTAACTATTTAGCCATGTGTTGCTGCTGTGAAGAGGATTGCAAATTCAGGCCACTTGGGTTTCTCCTAGGCCTGCCTTTTGCTTTCTTGTCTCTCATAATCTCGGTTGTAGGCTTGATTGTTTGGATTGTTGGGTAAGTCCCTCTCTTTTAACATCTAGTATTAGCTATTTATAGTATTTTCTTTTGGTTTTTTGAGGACTTATGTATGTGTGTATGTTGCTATATGGCAGGTTGACTTTGACATGCATATGTCCATGCTGCCTTTGCGTGACCCTCATAGTTGAATTTGCTCTGTTGCTCATAAAGGCTCCAATTTTGGTTATGGAGTGGTTCATCTCCAAGATTCCATGTTAGAGATATCTGTGTTTTTAAGACTTTGAATTCGTGGTGCTAATTTAGTAGTACTATTCTTGGGTTGATTTTACCTTTTAACTTCATTCATGAATTAGTTTTTAGTCATGTCCAAATGAAAATAGCAGGTTGTAGTCTGTAACTATTCTCCTTGTCTAATAATGAATTCTGTATTCAAATATTTTTTTTAATTCTTTGTTTTTCTTTCTTTCTCTTGGTTTATATGATAAATATCATGAAAAGTAAGATACTGTCTGGATATCATAAATTAATATCTAATTTGATGAGGGGTCAAATTATAATATTGAAACTAAGAAATAATCCTAAGATTATTTATAGGGGTTGTGATAGAAAACATGGAAACGACTTATAAGGAAAATTATCTCTTCATCTCCATCAGAGGAGATTCAAGGAGCCATAAGAAACTCTACAATTGAAAGTTCACATACCCGATCACTTTCAACTATTTCCAATTGCAAACTTAGGTTCAACTATTTCTAATTGCAAACGTAGGTTCAACTATTTCCAATTGCAAACTTAGATACGCACCGTAGTCGGGTATGAGTATATATCTGACCCATACGGATTTGTTTATAGTTATGTTCTTAATTTTTATATCGATAGAAATTATAAGGTTATGAATAGATTCAATAGACATAACAAATTAACAACTGGTATCAGGGGATTCTATATTTGATTCAATTTGAATTTGAATTTTTGTTTTGTTGATATTAGGGTTCCAAAATTGGAGTTCCTTTTTTATCTTCCAATTTGTGCAAGGTTTATATTCTTTTATGCTGATAAATTCATTAATTCTTATATGATTATTGTTTTAGGACGTTTGTCGTAACATTCTGTTTCAATAGTGTGTGGTTGTTGGAATTTACATTATATTGTTTAAAACTCATTCAATTGTGCCTTATTTAATTTATTCATAATCATGCGGCCGCTACTACCTAATTTTATTCATAATCAATTGTTTGGGCGTTGTTGTTGCTGCTTTCACAAAATCAAGCAATTCATAAAACTTTCATAAAAACAATTGAGTTTGAAACTTTGGTGTAATTGTTTTCAAGTAAGCCTTTTGAGGGTTAGTCGCTAGCTCATCGTACTCAGGAGTACCTGTAATACGAAAAATATTTGATTTCAATGCGAACAAATTTTATAGAGACTAAAACAAAACACTAAGTACCTTTCTCTGGCATTAATCGCCTACTGAGAGTTGGACGGTTTAATATGAAACCTCCATACGGATATTGTCCAAAATTAACAGCTGCGTGGAGAGCTGAAGCAGTCCATATGATAATATTACAAACATGAATCAAATCTCCGCGAGTTTGCAATTTAGGCCACCACGCCTCGCCTTTCTTGTCACCATGGCCTACTTCAACAACTTCTTTCCACCAAGCTTGGAGTTCAGTGTCTTGCTGAATTTTCTCATCTGATATGAAGTATATCGAAACATAGTCTTGCACCCACGTCTTAATAGCATCCCAAATATCGAGCCCATCAACAGCATACGGGTAGTCCTCTATCACTAGACGAAGACCGTGAGGCGAAGTTGAATCCTCAACCGCTATTCCTCTAAATAAACAAGAGTATGAGAATTACAATGGTTAAATATATTGTTAGTCCTGATAAAATCACGATCTTCGACTTTAATTACCTTTTGATGAGATCGGCAGGTAGGGCTTGGTCTGTAAAAACCCAATCCTTATAAACTTTTGATGATATCTCCATAGCATACCCTCCCCACAAGAATGTTTTTTCAATAATACCATCTGCATTGACTAAGGATTGTCTAGCAAGTGCATTTATATTCATCGTATCGCGATAATGCGGATGTAATAGCTTATAAATAGGATGAAGCACACTAAGTTGCCTATTCGTCGCTATCACAAAAGGTTCGACAACTGCATGAGTATTCAACCTGTATAATGCATGAAAAGTTATTCGTAATCAATTCATATACACGAAAATACATTTCATCGACGAATATATATAAATATATACCAGTGGCTGACAAGTTGGTGAAAGCATGAGTCATTTACTATAACATAAGCCTTAGCAAGTAGCCAAATTGTAGCTTCAACACCTTCAATTGCAGGCAAGTAGACATTACTAACAACGCCGAATTGATCTCCTTGAGGATGTGGAAGGCTTAACTCAATGGCTAAAGGCCTTAAAGTTCCATCATTTTTCAAGAAAAGAATGGTTCTTGAAGCATAAGCTTTGGTTGAAGTTGAGTTTATTAGCCTTAGATATGGAATTATTGTGTCATGGTGTTCTAGCAAGAACAGTTTCTTGTTTTGTATAGCCTGATAAAAAAAATCGGTCAATTTTGGCTATAAAGAAACAAAAACAATAATTATCTTTACCTCATCAAGAGTACTGAAACCCTCCAAGTTAAGCTCTATCTGCTCTTTGGTTATTGTGCTGGTATGATCACCATAGATTGCACTGTCAAGCTTACTTTTTGGAGGAAAATCCTGGAGGGCGCGAATTAGGCCAGGATTTACGCCAGCAACAATCTCTCTTCCAAATTCTTCATCAGTCATCCACGCAGACTTACTCACTACTCAAAATAATGTCAAAATCGTCAATAAGTTTTTCGTTAAATGAAATAAAATTATTGAGTTTACTCGCAGTTTTGCTAAAGGTAGGATATACCTTGAATTACTTTAGGTGTTGGGAACTTGAGGAATTGTTCACCATCGGTTCGAAAGATTTCTGATAACACGGGTAAAGGACTAATTTGGCTAATTATATCGGTAGGCAGCTTAATTCCTCCTTCATATAGATCAAACACATCATCAAAGCTATCAAATTCAGTTGGTGTGAAATTTATGTCAAATGCAGATTGTAGCAATGGAATTACATCTTGCGAAACAGACTTAAGTCCATAAACAAGAAAGTCTGAGGATTTCAAGTGACCAAACGCTTCATCTCTTGGAATATACACACTATTCCCCCTACTCTCACTGTTAGGATCTGTTAAGATAATTGAATATAAAAAAGCATTGTTAAATATCGTCAAAAGATTATGTAACTTTCGTAATTAGTCGATAAACACAAAGGCAAGAACATAACCTGTTGCAGTAGGTTTTCTCCCCGTTCTTCCTCTACGAGGATAAGGATGATCACTAGATCGTCCCAAAATTGGACGAGCGTAACTTTGGCCCTTATCAGGCTCACCCAAATCATTGTAAACATCATAATCATAAATTCTATCCCATTCTTGACGCTCTCCCGTTCCATTTCCTCGTAAAGTCTTCAACTCCAATTGTCTATAGTAGACTAATGGAGACGGTGTTTCACTTGTTACAAAAGTCTGCGATATATGTTTTCAAATTAATCTTTATAAAATTTAAAGAAAATCACATTCCAATAGTTTGCTCTTACATTGTTGGCGAAGAAAATGCGATCGGTTTGGTATTTTTTGGCGTTGTAAACCCAGGAGTTGCAAACAAAGTGAATGGTTCCAAGATTGGGAATATCATCAAGAGTTAAGCTCACAAGAAAGAACTCAGTTGACATGTAGTTTTTGGTTTTGAATGCTCCAGGAATTCCAAAGTTGCTATCATATTCAAACTCAATGCTGAATGCAGTTTGCTTGTCTCCCAAGGTTGGTAAATTGTTAATGGCTTCTTTTAAATAAGCTTCTTTTCCCACTTTTCCTTCTCCACTTACTGCAAAAATTTAAGGTAAAGAATTTATAAACTGGGTCGCATTCGAAAGAAAATAAATTTGTAAAAGAAGAAAACTTACAGAGAGGTTTAGTAGAACTAATTAACTGAAGACAAACGGATGCACCCAAGAAGGAAGTGAGAGTATCAAGGATGGATCCAAAACCATCCAAGGCTCCATCGATAAGCTTTGCAGGATCTGTTAAGCTGTTTATGTCCAAAACATTCTTTTGCATTAGCACTAATGTGCCTTTGATTTTATCACCTCCAAATAGGAAGGACATTTTTGGTTTTTGGTCAAGCAAAACACAGTTGTTAAAATGGATAGAAGCTTGTGAGAAAGTCAAGTAACCTTGGTGGGTATTTATAGAAGAAAAATTAGTGTTTTTTTTTATAAAAAAAGAAAATACTAGTTTATAAGTGAGATATTGCCTAGTTGCTAAGTTTGTTAGGTGGTCAACTTGCTAATTCTTGGGGTTGGAAGTGGTAATAAAAATCAATTACATGAACTTTTAAAAATTGCTCTTTCATAAATTATTTACATTAAGAAAAAGTATTTAACATAATCCAATAATATTTATCTTTTATATTCTCTATCTTCAATAAAAGCATGATAATATCCTACGTCTTATAACCTTCACCGATAAAATCACATCTAATATTATATTCACTCATTCTCTTTTTTTATTAAAATTTAAAATGTCTCTTATATTTCTTTTTCCCATACTTTTTTACTTTTATTTTAATTTTTATTTATTTATTTATTATCACTAAAAATACTAATAATTTATTTTTAAATTTTAATAAAGTTAACAATTTATTTTATCTTATAGATCACTATCAATATAATATCTATTTTATTTTAATTAATTATTGTCTTAATTTGAGAATCTTATTTTTAAATATTCATTTTTTTCTCCTTCTCATGCTTTTTTTTTTCTTTTTGTATGATTATTCAATATAATTAAATTTATATAATTATTGTTCATCTTATAAATAAGCAAATCATTTCAAACCTTCACCTTTAACTGTCAAACTAGCGTAGTCACGAGGTCAACATCAACCTATCAGTTACATAAGAAAAGATTTTCAAAGTTGGAAGTTTTTCTGTAATTTTTGTTTTAAAGTAAGAGCTACATCATAAACAGTTCGACGAATATCACAAAGATTATATACACCCTTAAAGTAACATTGGAAAGCCTGAATTTCTTTGATATGTGTACGTGTACTCTCCTTGAAGCGAGTCTGCACAGTTGAAAAAGTATTTGTTAGAAGCTGCAAGATACAGACGCCACAAAATGAGCATGGTGATAATTCGACCACCATTATTTGAATTCTTGTGTGCAGAGATAATTATCTTGAAATTTAAAAGGAGTAAATGTGGTGGTGTCTATTATGAGGAAATCTAGTTGTGCATGGTATTCTTCATTTGTATAAAGGGTGGTTGATGTGAAGATTTAGTT
The DNA here is from genome assembly GCF_024323335.1 of Lathyrus oleraceus. Classification (NCBI taxonomy): domain Eukaryota; kingdom Viridiplantae; phylum Streptophyta; class Magnoliopsida; order Fabales; family Fabaceae; genus Lathyrus; species Lathyrus oleraceus. The sequence continues at coordinate 480,608,734 of NC_066582.1, read as the reverse complement.
TTTATGAAGAAAGAATGACTTGGGCAAAAATTGACAGAAACTGAATTGTCGGGATACCAAGTTAGGCGGATAGCTAACAAGGCCCAAACCTTTGTGTCCCATCATAATCCCAACAGAAAAATAGTGGGTTAGAGAAAAGTTGACCAGATGTTAAGAGCTTGAGCATGATGTTTAGGAGAAAGAGAGGGGGATTCTCTCTTAAACTAGTCAGGACCATGACTTTAACTGACAAAGGGAGCCATGGATGGTTCAAAAACAAGACGTTTTGCAAACATCATGACATACTTCTTAAATGCATATGCGGTCAATAAACCAACATCTTCTGGTGTTAACAAGGCAAGCCTGGTGGCTTCAACTCGTCTTCCTTCAACCTGTTGCACAAAGGAAGAAGGGATTTTGAACTTTAGAAAAGATTCAAACGTGACATTAAGCCATAGTTAGAGAAGCCACATAGGTTTTGCGATTAGGAATTTGTATTATAGATCGTTAATGGACTTAAAATCAAAAGCAACAAGCCCAAGAGCGTTGTAGAGAGAGTCCAAGATTAGCTTGTTGAGATTAATTTTTCGCCATTCATGAATTTGGGTGGCCAAAGTTATAAATTTCTTGGCTACCTGCAAATAGCTAGAGCCAAAGACACAACGACATAGCCAAAAGGTTAAGAAAGCAATGTGCTCTTGGTCATAAACCTCTTTAGAGTCAGTTTCATGGAAATCTTTGATAAAACTCTTAGAACTTGCACGATCGAAGTTAAAGTCTAGTTTGGTGCTAGTTAGCAAAGTAAGGTCGAAGGTTTCACCAATAGGTTGAAGTCTCGTTATGGCAGCTATGTCGAACAAGATAGGGGTTACCATTCTACAACGCAAGTGGAGAGTATTAGTACAACTTTCCCAGAAAAGAAGAGTTGCGATGAACATGTTGGGATTACACTTAAGGCAAATTCTTGACAACTGAATCAAGTCATAAATTTATTAATCCTTCAAAAAGTGTCCTTTCTTTTTTTCTACCGTATCTAACCATTCAATATAGGCCTTATTGTTGGGGAAGGGAAAGCACGAAAAACACATTTAGGTGCAATCATAAACCATAACTCGTAAGCTTTATTTTTAAAGATTTTGGGTTCATGACTACGGTAACAAGGAATTTTTTTCCAGACGTTCAGATTTTTCAGAAGAAGCAGGGGAAAGGACATAAGAATGCATGAATAATAGCATAAATGGAGAAAGGGACGATTACCTGAGAAGCCCAAATCATCACTTTCTCCTCCTATATTTATGGCTCAGAAATGTAGATGTGTTTACCAACAACGATGAGAGCATTAATTTCAGAAGCAATTGGGATTGCAAGTGTTGGTGTGGAAGAAGAAACCATTTTTGTCTTATGAATATTAATAAGAATGAAGATGGAAATGGTATGTGAGTATGAGAAGTTAGGGATTTGAAAAAGAAGAAGAAAAGTGAAAAATGAAAAAACGTAGGGATTTTTATAATGGAGAAGCATTTCAGTTTCCCCCCAATGAAGTGGCACTTAAAAAGAGACACTTGGCATTTGAATTTCTTGAATAAGTTTTAGTTAAATATTTCTTTAACGTGGTTTAATCGTGTGGACAAATTGTCATGGGAAATCATAATTTTAGCTAATTATTTCTTTAATGTGGTTTAATTACGTGGACACGACTGTCCTGAGAAATCGGAATAATGATGAAGGTCTGCACGCACGTTCGTAAAATGAGGTGTAAATGCTTTGGTAAATAGTGTCAGACAGTTACAAAAATATCACATTTCTTCCATTTGATACATATGATCGAAAGTGAAATTTTTGGGAGGCATTTGTTAGGCTGAAATTTCTAGTTGTCGAAAAGTCAACAGAGAATGGTAGTGACTATGTTGAAAATACTAAGTGTCAAAGCTTAAACCAAAAGCTTCGACACGTTGACTGTGTCGATCTAGTGGTTCGACTAAGCTGTAAGTGGAGTCAAGGTCAAGAAAGGTTTGGAAGAGTCTCAGGAATAAATTCATAAGATTATGATTACTCTCTTTTCCATATATGTTTAGAAACTTGATAGTGTCACATAAAAACTCTTCGACACGACGTCGAAGTTGACAATTATTAAGTGATAAAGACTTATGGTATTTTCAAATCCAAAGACTATGTGATATGGAGAAGTTTCAGCATTTTTGGATTGATCGAAGACTCTTGAAAATGACAATCAAGGTGTTCAAAAAACGGTTATCAACACAGTTATCATCACGATTATTTGGTTTTTTAGCAGTATTTTCTCTGAAGACACGTGGAAGCAAGTTAGAGCAAAGTAGTCCAAGTAGTAGGACACACGTCGAACATGTAACCACCGATTGTTGTCGACGATTATTTTAGGACTAGTATATAAAACAGTCTTAGACCTTGAATTGGGGGTCGCAAAATTCTCATTCATTTCTATAAAACTAAAATACTCAAGTTATCAAGCGAAATAGTTTGTGAGAAATATGGGTCTGCTTCCACTCTTTAGATTCTCTGAAAATCCTTTGTATTTCAAACATTTACGAGTAATGTCATTTACTTCATTTATTTTGTTTATTGTTTTTTATCTTTATCCAAAGTTTATTGTTTACATTCATTTGGTGTATTATTCAAGCATTTTTAAATCCAAATCACACACTTTTTGTGATTGTTTATTAAAAGCACCGGTAAACAACACAGAGAAATGTTGGACCACTCTACCACGTGTCAATTTGTCTTGGTTCGTCAACAATCTTTTCTAAAATCAAACAAGAAAATGCATACCATAATCACCGAAACAAAACTAATATATTAGCATACCAAAATTCAAAATAATCCATGAAACAGATAAATTCAAATTTTACTATCCAAACTAAGGGTCAGGGTTTCAAAATCCATAATGCATAGAACCATATATCATAAACAAAAATATAGCATTACCGATGCTATGCCTCAAATGTTGAAAATTCTTAGATTTGGACAAACTAATATAACAACTTTATTGTATATAACTTAATGAAACATAACTATTTCTTAGATTTGACTTCACTTGCATTAAAGAGAACTTGTTGTGTATTTGATGTTTAGTTTTAAAGACAACCAAGGTCTGAGTATGAATGCAGCAAAAGTTGAGAGTTGAGTTGTTATCACCAAAAGTTTAGCTTTTTTTCTACTTTCTTTGTTAAAAAAATTTAAAACCTCTAGATACAAACTTAAATCCAAAATCTGTACTCATAAATCAATAATGTTACATGAATTAAAATATTTTACAAGATAGAATACAACACTTTACATAAAACATCATTGTTTACATTATTGTCATATGAACATGCAAGCAATCAAACACACAACTATACACAAGTAGTGTGACAAGGAATTGAGATTCCCTTTCACAATTTATTTAAAACCACACCCACAATCATTCACAATATATAGCAACACTTTCTTAGATCGAGATACTGTTGGGAATTCCTCTAAAAGTAAGTCCTTCCTCACTTGAAGGATAGAGAAGAGTATAAGGCATGCTAACCGGCCCAACTCGGTTTCTCAATGATTCATTAGTGTTCCTCAGAATGAGTTGTCCCTCAATTTCAGCTAGTGTTTTTCCAAACTTCTTGAAAGCTGCTAAGGCGTTTGTATCAGAAGTCCAATACTCAGCACTGTCTCTTTGTCCAAGGTAGTACTCATCAGAAGCATGCCTCGACAAGATTTCTATGACTGATAGATCGATAAGAGTTTGAAACTTTGGTGTAATTGTTTTCAAATAAGCCTTTTGAGGGTTAGTCGATAGCTCATCGTACTCAGGAGTACCTGTAATACGGAAAATATTTGATTTCAATGCGAACAAATTTTATAGAGACTAAAACAAAACACTAAGTACCTTTCTCTGGCATTAATCGCCTACTGAGAGTTGGACGGTTTAATATGAAACCTCCATACGGATATTGTCCAAAATTAACAGCTGCGTGAAGAGCTGAAGCAGTCCATATGATAATATTACAAACATGAATCAAATCTCCGCGAGTTTGCAATTTAGGCCACCACGCCTCGCCTTTCTTGTCACCATGGCCTACTTCAACAACTTCTTTCCACCAAGCTTGGAGTTCAGTGTCTTGCTGAATTTTCTCATCTGATATGAAGTATATCGAAACATAGTCTTGCACCCACGTCTTAATAGCATCCCAAATATCGAGCCCATCAACAGCATACGGGTAGTCCTCTATCACTAGACGAAGACCGTGAGGCGAAGTTGAATCCTCAACCGCTATTCCTCTAAATAAACAAGAGTATGAGAATTACAATGGTTAAATATATTGTTAGTCCTGATAAAATCACGATCTTCGACTTTAATTACCTTTTGATGAGATCGGCAGGTAGGGCTTGGTCTGTAAAAACCCAATCCTTATAAACTTTTGATGATATCTCCATAGCATACCCTCCCCACAAGAATGTTTTTTCAATAATACCATCTGCATTGACTAAGGATTGTCTAGCAAGTGCATTTATATTCATCGTATCGCGATAATGCGGATGTAATAGCTTATAAATAGGATGAAGCACACTAAGTTGCCTATTCGTCGCTATCACAAAAGGTTCGACAACTGCATGAGTATTCAACCTGTATAATGCATGAAAAGTTATTCGTAATCAATTCATATACACGAAAATACATTTCATCGACGAATATATATAAATATATACCAGTGGCTGACAAGTTGGTGAAAGCATGAGTCATTTACTATAACATAAGCCTTAGCAAGTAGCCAAATTGTAGCTTCAACACCTTCAATTGCAGGCAAGTAGACATTACTAACAACGCCGAATTGATCTCCTTGAGGATGTGGAAGGCTTAACTCAATGGCTAAAGGCCTTAAAGTTCCATCATTTTTCAAGAAAAGAATGGTTCTTGAAGCATAAGCTTTGGTTGAAGTTGAGTTTATTAGCCTTAGATATGGAATTATTGTGTCATGGTGTTCTAGCAAGAACAGTTTCTTGTTTTGTATAGCCTGATAAAAAAAATCGGTCAATTTTGGCTATAAAGAAACAAAAACAATAATTATCTTTACCTCATCAAGAGTACTGAAACCCTCCAAGTTAAGCTCTATCTGCTCTTTGGTTATTGTGCTGGTATGATCACCATAGATTGCACTGTCAAGCTTACTTTTTGGAGGAAAATCCTGGAGGGCGCGAATTAGGCCAGGATTTACGCCAGCAACAATCTCTCTTCCAAATTCTTCATCAGTCATCCACGCAGACTTACTCACTACTCAAAATAATGTCAAAATCGTCAATAAGTTTTTCGTTAAATGAAATAAAATTATTGAGTTTACTCGCAGTTTTGCTAAAGGTAGGATATACCTTGAATTACTTTAGGTGTTGGGAACTTGAGGAATTGTTCACCATCGGTTCGAAAGATTTCTGATAACACGGGTAAAGGACTAATTTGGCTAATTATATCGGTAGGCAGCTTAATTCCTCCTTCATATAGATCAAACACATCATCAAAGCTATCAAATTCAGTTGGTGTGAAATTTATGTCAAATGCAGATTATAGCAATGGAATTACATCTTGCGAAACAGACTTAAGTCCATAAACAAGAAAGTCTGAGGATTTCAAGTGACCAAACGCTTCATCTCTTGGAATATACACACTATTCCCCCTACTCTCACTGTTAGGATCTGTTAAGATAATTGAATATAAAAAAGCATTGTTAAATATCGTCAAAAGATTATGTAACTTTCGTAATTAGTCGATAAACACAAAGGCAAGAACATAACCTGTTGCAGTAGGTTTTCTCCCCGTTCTTCCTCTACGAGGATAAGGATGATCACTAGATCGTCCCAAAATTGGACGAGCGTAACTTTGGCCCTTATCAGGCTCACCCAAATCATTGTAAACATCATAATCATAAATTCTATCCCATTCTTGACGCTCTCCCGTTCCATTTCCTCGTAAAGTCTTCAACTCCAATTGTCTATAGTAGACTAATGGAGACGGTGTTTCACTTGTTACAAAAGTCTGCGATATATGTTTTCAAATTAATCTTTATAAAATTTAAAGAAAATCACATTCCAATAGTTTGCTCTTACATTGTTGGCGAAGAAAATGCGATCGGTTTGGTATTTTTTGGCGTTGTAAACCCAGGAGTTGCAAACAAAGTGAATGGTTCCAAGATTGGGAATATCATCAAGAGTTAAGCTCACAAGAAAGAACTCAGTTGACATGTAGTTTTTGATTTTGAATGCTCCAGGAATTCCAAAGTTGCTATCATATTCAAACTCAATGCTGAATGCAGTTTGCTTGTCTCCCAAGGTTGGTAAATTGTTAATGGCTTCTTTTAAATAAGCTTCTTTTCCCACTTTTCCTTCTCCACTTACTGCAAAAATTTAAGGTAAAGAATTTATAAACTGGGTCGCATTCGAAAGAAAATAAATTTGTAAAAGAAGAAAACTTACAGAGAGGTTTAGTAGAACTAATTAACTGAAGACAAACGGATGCACCCAAGAAGGAAGTGAGAGTATCAAGGATGGATCCAAAACCATCCAAGGCTCCATCGATAAGCTTTGCAGGATCTGTTAAGCTGTTTATGTCCAAAACATTCTTTTGCATTAGCACTAATGTGCCTTTGATTTTATCACCTCCAAATAGGAAGGACATTTTTGGTTTTTGGTCAAGCAAAACACAGTTGTTAAAATGGATAGAAGCTTGTGAGAAAGTCAAGTAACCTTGGTGGGTATTTATAGAAGAAAAATTAGTGTTTTTTTTTTATAAAAAAAGAAAATACTAGTTTATAAGTGAGATATTGCCTAGTTGCTAAGTTTGTTAGGTGGTCAACTTGCTAATTCTTGGGGTTGGAAGTGGTAATAAAAATCAATTACATGAACTTTTAAAAATTGCTCTTTCATAAATTATTTACATTAAGAAAAAGTATTTAACATAATCCAATAATATTTATCTTTTATATTCTCTATCTTCAATAAAAGCATGATAATATCCTACGTCTTATAACCTTCACCGATAAAATCACATCTAATATTATATTCACTCATTCTCTTTTTTTATTAAAATTTAAAATGTCTCTTATATTTCTTTTTCCCATACTTTTTTACTTTTATTTTAATTTTTATTTATTTATTTATTATCACTAAAAATACTAATAATTTATTTTTAAATTTTAATAAAGTTAACAATTTATTTTATCTTATAGATCACTATCAATATAATATCTATTTTATTTTAATTAATTATTGTCTTAATTTGAGAATCTTATTTTTAAATATTCATTTTTTTCTCCTTCTCATGCTTTTTTTTTTCTTTTTGTATGATTATTCAATATAATTAAATTTATATAATTATTGTTCATCTTATAAATAAGCAAATCATTTCAAACCTTCACCTTTAACTGTCAAACTAGCGTAGTCACGAGGTCAACATCAACCTATCAGTTACATAAGAAAAGATTTTCAAAGTTGGAAGTTTTTCTGTAATTTTTGTTTTAAAGTAAGAGCTACATCATAAACAGTTCGACGAATATCACAAAGATTATATACACCCTTAAAGTAACATTGGAAAGCCTGAATTTCTTTGATATGTGTACGTGTACTCTCCTTGAAGCGAGTCTGCACAGTTGAAAAAGTATTTGTTAGAAGCTGCAAGATACAGACGCCACAAAATGAGCATGGTGATAATTCGACCACCATTATTTGAATTCTTGTGTGCAGAGATAATTATCTTGAAATTTAAAAGGAGTAAATGTGGTGGTGTCTATTATGAGGAAATCTAGTTGTGCATGGTATTCTTCATTTGTATAAAGGGTGGTTGATGTGAAGATTTAGTTTTTATGAAGAAAGAATGACTTGGGCAAAAATTGACAGAAACTGAATTGTCGGGATACCAAGTTAGGCGGATAGCTAACAAGGCCCAAACCTTTGTGTCCCATCATAATCCCAACAGAAAAATAGTGGGTTAGAGAAAAGTTGACCAGATGTTAAGAGCTTGAGCATGATGTTTAGGAGAAAGAGAGGGGGATTCTCTCTTAAACTAGTCAGGACCATGACTTTAACTGACAAAGGGAGCCATGGATGGTTCAAAAACAAGACGTTTTGCAAACATCATGACATACTTCTTAAATGCATATGCGGTCAATAAACCAACATCTTCTGGTGTTAACAAGGCAAGCCTGGTGGCTTCGACTCGTCTTCCTTCAACCTGTTGCACAAAGGAAGAAGGGATTTTGAACTTTAGAAAAGATTCAAACGTGACATTAAGCCATAGTTAGAGAAGCCACATAGGTTTTGCGATTAGGAATTTGTATTATAGATCGTTAATGGACTTAAAATCAAAAGCAACAAGCCCAAGAGCGTTGTAGAGAGAGTCCAAGATTAGCTTGTTGAGATTAATTTTTCGCCATTCATGAATTTGGGTGGCCAAAGTTATAAATTTCTTGGCTACCTGCAAATAGCTAGAGCCAAAGACACAACGACATAGCCAAAAGGTTAAGAAAGCAATGTGCTCTTGGTCATAAACCTCTTTAGAGTCAGTTTCATGGAAATCTTTGATAAAACTCTTAGAACTTGCACGATCGAAGTTAAAGTCTAGTTTGGTGCTAGTTAGCAAAGTAAGGTCGAAGGTTTCACCAATAGGTTGAAGTCTCGTTATGGCAGCTATGTCGAACAAGATAGGGGTTACCATTCTACAACGCAAGTGGAGAGTATTAGTACAACTTTCCCAGAAAAGAAGAGTTGCGATGAACATGTTGGGATTACACTTAAGGCAAATTCTTGACAACTGAATCAAGTCATAAATTTATTAATCCTTCAAAAAGTGTCCTTTCTTTTTTTCTACCGTATCTAACCATTCAATATAGGCCTTATTGTTGGGGAAGGGAAAGCACGAAAAACACATTTAGGTGCAATCATAAACCATAACTCGTAAGCTTTATTTTTAAAGATTTTGGGTTCATGACTACGGTAACAAGGAATTTTTTTCCAGACGTTCAGATTTTTCAGAAGAAGCAGGGAAAGGACATAAGAATGCATGAATAATAGCATAAATGGAGAAAGGGACGATTACCTGAGAAGCCCAAATCATCACTTTCTCCTCCTATATTTATGGCTCAGAAATGTAGATGTGTTTACCAACAACGATGAGAGCATTAATTTCAGAAGCAATTGGGATTGCAAGTGTTGGTGTGGAAGAAGAAACCATTTTTGTCTTATGAATATTAATAAGAATGAAGATGGAAATGGTATGTGAGTATGAGAAGTTAGGGATTTGAAAAAGAAGAAGAAAAGTGAAAAATGAAAAAACGTAGGGATTTTTATAATGGAGAAGCATTTCAGTTTCCCCCCAATGAAGTGGCACTTAAAAAGAGACACTTGGCATTTGAATTTCTTGAATAAGTTTTAGTTAAATATTTCTTTAACGTGGTTTAATCGTGTGGACAAATTGTCATGGGAAATCATAATTTTAGCTAATTATTTCTTTAATGTGGTTTAATTACGTGGACACGACTGTCCTGAGAAATCGGAATAATGATGAAGGTCTGCACGCACGTTCGTAAAATGAGGTGTAAATGCTTTGGTAAATAGTGTCAGACAGTTACAAAAATATCACATTTCTTCCATTTGATACATATGATCGAAAGTGAAATTTTTTGGGAGGCATTTGTTAGGCTGAAATTTCTAGTTGTCGAAAAGTCAACAGAGAATGGTAGTGACTATGTTGAAAATACTAAGTGTCAAAGCTTAAACCAAAAGCTTCGACACGTTGACTGTGTCGATCTAGTGGTTCGACTAAGCTGTAAGTGGAGTCAAGGTCAAGAAAGGTTTGGAAGAGTCTCAGGAATAAATTCATAAGATTATGATTACTCTCTTTTCCATATATGTTTAGAAACTTGATAGTGTCACATAAAAACTCTTCGACACGACGTCGAAGTTGACAATTATTAAGTGATAAAGACTTATGGTATTTTCAAATCCAAAGACTATGTGATATGGAGAAGTTTCAGCATTTTTGGATTGATCGAAGACTCTTGAAAATGACAATCAAGGTGTTCAAAAAACGGTTATCAACACAGTTATCATCACGATTATTTGGTTTTTTAGCAGTATTTTCTCTGAAGACACGTGGAAGCAAGTTAGAGCAAAGTAGTCCAAGTAGTAGGACACACGTCGAACATGTAACCACCGATTGTTGTCGACGATTATTTTAGGACTAGTATATAAAACAGTCTTAGACCTTGAATTGGGGGTCGCAAAATTCTCATTCATTTCTATAAAACTAAAATACTCAAGTTATCAAGCGAAATAGTTTGTGAGAAATATGGGTCTGCTTCCACTCTTTAGATTCTCTGAAAATCCTTTGTATTTCAAACATTTACGAGTAATGTCATTTACTTCATTTATTTTGTTTATTGTTTTTTATCTTTATCCAAAGTTTATTGTTTACATTCATTTGGTGTATTATTCAAGCATTTTTAAATCCAAATCACACACTTTTTGTGATTGTTTATTAAAAGCACCGGTAAACAACACAGAGAAATGTTGGACCACTCTACCACGTGTCAATTTGTCTTGGTTCGTCAACAATCTTTTCTAAAATCAAACAAGAAAATGCATACCATAATCACCGAAACAAAACTAATATATTAGCATACCAAAATTCAAAATAATCCATGAAACAGATAAATTCAAATTTTACTATCCAAACTAAGGGTCAGGGTTTCAAAATCCATAATGCATAGAACCATATATCATAAACAAAAATATAGCATTACCGATGCTATGCCTCAAATGTTGAAAATTCTTAGATTTGGACAAACTAATATAACAACTTTATTGTATATAACTTAATGAAGCATAACTATTTCTTAGATTTGACTTCACTTGCATTAAAGAGAACTTGTTGTGTATTTGATGTTTAGTTTTAAAGACAACCAAGGTCTGAGTATGAATGCAGCAAAAGTTGAGAGTTGAGTTGTTATCACCAAAAGTTTAGCTTTTTTTCTACTTTCTTTGTTAAAAAAATTTAAAACCTCTAGATACAAACTTAAATCCAAAATCTGTACTCATAAATCAATAATGTTACATGAATTAAAATATTTTACAAGATAGAATACAACACTTTACATAAAACATCATTGTTTACATTATTGTCATATGAACATGCAAGCAATCAAACACACAACTATACACAAGTAGTGTGACAAGGAATTGAGATTCCCTCTCACAATTTATTTAAAACCACACCCACAATCATTCACAATCTACAGCAACACTTTCTTAGATCGAGATACTGTTGGGAATTCCTCTAAAAGTAAGTCCTTCCTCACTTGAAGGATAGAGAAGAGTATAAGGCATGCTAACCGGCCCAACTCGGTTTCTCAATGATTCATTAGTGTTCCTCAGAATGAGTTGTCCCTCAATTTCAGCTAGTGTTTTTCCAAACTTCTTGAAAGCTGCTAAGGCATTTGTATCAGAAGTCCAATACTCAGCACTGTCTCTTTGTCCAAGGTAGTACTCATCCGAAGCATGCCTCGACAAGATCTCTATGACTGATAGATCGATAAGAGTTTGAAACTTTGGTGTAATTGTTTTCAAGTAAGCTTTTTGAGGGTTAGTCGCTAGCTCATCGTACTCAGGAGTACCTGTGATACGAAAAATATTTGATTTCAATGCGAACAAATTTTATAGACACTAAAACAAAACACTAAGTACCTTTCTCTGGCATTAATCGCCTACTGAGAGTTGGACGGTTTAATATGAAACCTCCATACGGATATTGTCCAAAATTAACAGCTGCGTGAAGAGCTGAAGCAGTCCATATGATAATATTACAAACATGAATCAAATCTCCGCGAGTTTGCAATTTAGGCCACCACGCCTCGCCTTTCTTGTCACCATGGCCTACTTCAACAACTTCTTTCCACCAAGCTTGGAGTTCAGTGTCTTGCTGAATTTTCTCATCTGATATGAAGTATATCGAAACATAGTCTTGCACCCACGTCTTAATAGCATCCCAAATATCGAGCCCATCAACAGCATACGGGTAATCCTCTATCACTAGACGAAGACCGTGAGGCGAAGTTGAATCCTCAACCGCTATTCCTCTAAATAAACAAGAGTATGAGAATTACAATGGTTAAATATATTGTTAGTCCTGATAAAATCACGATCTTCAACTTTAATTACCTTTTGATGAGATCGGCGGGTAGGGCTTGGTCTGTAAAAACCCAATCCTTATAAACTTTTGATGATATCTCCATAGCATACCCTCCCCACAAGAATGTTTTTTCAATAATACCATCTGCGTTGACTAAGGATTGTCTAGCAAGTGCATTTATATTCATCGTATCGCGATAATGCGGATGTAATAGCTTATAAATAGGATGAAGCACACTAAGTTGCCTATTCGTCGCTATCACAAAAGGTTCGACAACTGCATGAGTATTCAACCTGTATAATGCATGAAAAGTTATTCGTAATCAATTCATATACACGAAAATACATTTCATCGACGAATATATATAAATATATACCAGTGGCTGACAAGTTGGTGAAAGCATGAGTCATTTACTATAACATAAGCCTTAGCAAGTAGCCAAATTGTAGCTTCAACACCTTCAATTGCAGGCAAGTAGACATTACTAACAACGCCGAATTGATCTCCTTGAGGATGTGGAAGGCTTAACTCAATGGCTAGAGGCTTTAAAGTTCCATCGTTTTTCAAGAAAAGAATGGTTCTTGAAGCATAAGCTTTGGTTGAAGTTGAGTTTATTAGCCTTAGATATGGAATTATTGTGTCATGGTGTTCTAGCAAGAACAGTTTCTTGTTTTGTATGGCCTGATAAAAAAAATTGGTCAATTTTGGCTATAAAGAAACAAAAACAATGGATCACATAATAGTCATCTTTACCTCATCAAGAGTAATGAAACCCTCCAAGTTAGGCTCTATCTGCTCTTTGGTTATTGTGCTGGTATGATCACCATAGATTGCGCTGTCAAGCTTACTTTTTGGAGGAAAATCTTGGAGGGCACGAATTAGGCCAGGATTTACGCCAGCAACAATCTCTCTTCCGAATTCTTCATCAGTCATCCACGCAGACTTACTCACTTCTCAAAATAATATTGAATAGTCAATAAATTTTTCATTAAACAAAATAAAGTTATTAGTTTTACTCGCAGTTTTGCAAAAAGTGGGATATACCTTGAATTACTTTAGGTGGTGGAAACTTGAGGAATTCTTCACCATCGGTTCGAAAGATTTCTGATAACACTGGTAAAGGACTAATTTGGCTAATTATATCAGTAGGCAGCTTAATTCCTCCTTCATATAGATCAAACACATCATCAAAGCTATCAAATTCAGTTGGTGTGAAATTTATGTCAAATGCAGATTGTAGCAATGGAATTACATCTTGCGAAACAGACTTAAGTCCATAAACAAGAAAGTCCGAGGATTTCAAGTGACCAAACGCTTCATCTCTTGGAATATACACACTATTCCCTCTACTCTCACTGTTAGGATCTGTTAAGATAATTGATATAAAAAAGTATCGTTAAATATCGTCAAAAGATTATGTAACTTTTGTAATTAGTCGATAAGACACGAAGACAAGAACATAACCTGTTGCGGTAGGTTTTCTCCCCGTTCTTCCTCTACGAGGATAAGGATGATCACTAGATCGTCCCAAAATTGGACGAGCGTAACTTTGGCCCTTATCAGGCTCACCCAAATCATTGTAAACATCATAATCATAAATTCTATCCCATTCTTGACGCTCTCCCGTTCCATTTCCTCGTAAAGTCTTCAACTCCAATTGTCTATAGTAGACTAATGGAGACGGTGTTTCACTTGTTACAAAAGTCTGCGATATATGTTTTCAAATTAATCTTTATAAAATTTAAAGAAAATCACATTCCAATAGTTTGCTCTTACATTGTTGGCGAAGAAAATGCGATCGGTTTGGTATTTTTTGGCGTTGTAAACCCAGGAGTTGCAAACAAAGTGAATGGTTCCAAGATTGGGAATATCATCAAGAGTTAAGCTCACAAGATAGAACTCAGTTGACATGTAGTTTTTGATTTTGAATGCTCCAGGAATTCCAAAGTTGCTATCATATTCAAACTCAATGCTGAATGCAGTTTGCTTGTCTCCCAAGGTTGGTAAATTGTTAATGGCTTCTTTTAAATAAGCTTCTTTTCCCACTTTTCCTTCACCACTTACTGCAAAAATTTAAGGTAAAAAATTTATAAACGTGCAATAAACTGCGTCGCATTCGAAAGAAAATAAATTTGTAAAAGAAGAAAACTTACAGAGAGGTTTAGTAGAACTAATTAACTGAAGACAAACGGATGCACCCAAGAAGGAAGTGAGAGTATCAAGGATGGATCCAAAACCATCCAAGGCTCCATCGATAAGCTTTGCAGGATCTGTTAAGCTGTTTATGTCCAAGACATTCTTTTGCATTAGCACTAATGTGCCTTTGATTTTATCACCTCCAAATAGGAAGGACATTTTTGGTTTTTGGTCAAGCAAAACACAGTTGTTAAAATGGATAGAAGCTTGTGAGAAAGTCAAGTAACCTTGGTGGGTATTTATAGAAGAAAAATTAGTGTGTGTTTTTTTTATAAAAAAAGAAAATACTAGTTTAGAAATGAGATATTGCCTAGTTGCTAAGTTTGTTAGGTGGTCAACTTGCTAATTCTTGGGGTTGGAAGTGGTAATAAAAATCAATTACATGAACTTTTAAAAATTGCTCTTTCATAAATTATTTACATTAAGAAAAAGTATTTAACATAATCCAATAATATTTATCTTTTATATTCTCTATCTTCAATAAAAGCATGATAATATCCTACGTCTTATAACCTTCACCGATAAAATCACATCTAATATTATATTCACTCATTCTCTTTTTTTATTAAAATTTAAAATGTCTCTTATATTTCTTTTTCCCATACTTTTTTACTTTTATTTATTTATTATCACTAAAAATACTAATAATTTATTTTTAAATTTTAATAAAGTTAACAATTTATTTTATCTTATAGATTACTATCAATATAATATCTATTTTATTTTAATTAATTATTGTCTTAATTTGAGAATCTTATTTTTAAATATTCATTTTTTTCTCCTTCTCATGCTTTTTTTTTCTTTTTGTATGATTATTCAATATAATTAAATTTATATAATTATTGTTCTTCTTATAAATAAGCAAATCGTTTCAAATTTTACATGTGTATCTAAATATATTTCATATTATATCAAAAAATTTATTTTATTTCAGGGTCTTTATCAATCCAATGTCTATTTTATTTTAATTAATAATTTGTCTTAATTTAAAAAATAAAATTCTTATCTCAAAATATCAAAATATTCATTTTTCTTTTCTTTCTTCTTCTCACGAGTCATTTTCTTTCTTCTTTTGACATAATTATTTAATAGAGTTGAGTTTATATAATTATTTTTTATTTTTTAATTAAGTAACTCATTTCAAATTTATATCGGTAAATTAATATATTTTATATTGTATCAAATAAATTTTATACATTACGAGTCACTATCAACATAATACATATTTTATTTTAATTAATAATTATTTTAATTTAAAAGATAAAATCTTTATTTTTAAATATTAAATATTCTTTTTTCTTTCATCTCACGTGTCCCCCTTTTTTTTAATATTTTAATACAATTGAGTTTATATAATTATTATTTATTTTAAAATTAATAACTAATTTCAAATTTAGAAACATATCTAAATACATTTTATATCGTATCAAATAAATCTATCCGTACGGCCGCACGAGTATCTAGTTAGCTGTTGAATGAAAGAGAGAAATTATGATTTTTTTTATATAAAATTGTCATTCATTAACGATATAAGAAAAATAAATTTAAAGAATTGAAAGAAGAGAGAATAATAAATAATTTAAAATATAATAGAAAAAATAATATTAATGATTCATTGATATTATAAAATGATTTATAGTTTGATACATCTTTTTTTCAAAAAGATTTATAATAAAAACAAAGGGAGTGTTAATTTAGAAATGAGATATTGCCTAGTTGCTAAGTGTGCTAGGGTAAGGTGGTCAACTCGCTCATTCTTGGGTTGGAAAGTCCTATATGGTCTAATCAATGTTTCTCAATTTGATGAAGATAAATTTTTTTATGTTGAAATCTCAAACTCATACAAGTTCTTGTAGGGGTAGAGAAGGTGATTAGAAATAGAACATTGACCCCCTTCTAGTATGATAAATGGGTAGGTGAAGTGGGTCTTGTTGGCATTTTCCTGGGTTACTTTTAACTTATAATTAACCATTTTTAAACCTTGTTAATCTAGACCATCAGGTGGGTGGAATGTGGGTTTGGACACACACTTAAAGGAGGAATCTCTTGGTTTGAGATCAATTGTTAATAGACGACCTTATGATATTAATAGGAGGGATAAATGTGTGTGGTATAGAGAACACATGATCATAGCAATATGGTTCAACATATTGACTTTGTGTGCTTGACTCTTGAATATCAATCAACTAGATCTCTTAGGATAAGTTTTCTATCACAAGATCAATCAAGGGTCAATTTTGTTTCCTAAAAGAACTGAGATACAATAAAAGTAATTTTTAAAATGATTTTTCCTATCACGAGAGCAACTGAAGATCATTTCCCTTGTCTATAAGAGTTGAGATCCAATACAAAGTTTTTTTAATAGTTGTTATTAGATAAAGAAGAAACTTATCCTCCTATTCATGGGGAATAACGAGTCTTCCTACTCCCACACGATAGCCAATCAATTGGATTAAAACTGATTCTTCATCCATAACTTGGCCCATAAATCGTGGTTATTAATATCCCAACTCATACGGTTGGGAGGACCATTCACTATTCACATATTTAAAATACGTATAAGCCTTATTACATTCTTCATGTAGGCAGTGCAACCTCTTATTATATTTCTGCTAGTACAATTAGTGTCTGTCGTGAGGCACCACAAGAACTATCACTAGCGACGATGTGGCCTTAACAGAGATGCGAGTCATTATGAAGTCCTTACCCTTTAGGAACAACGTCATGATGACACCCTTCTTGAAGACAAAGAGGTACTAGGTCCTTAGCCTGTCTTCGAGGAGATATGTGGCACCCCAATACCAGAAAACTTCAAACTACCATCATAGGTGAAGTTTCATGGAAAAAGAGACAGACCACCAGGAACACATCGTTTCCATAAATACTTAAATGGAAATAATTGGCGCTTATGGCTCCTTAAAATGAAAGCTTTTGTCCATCACTTTCAAGGATACATCTCTTAGGTAGTTCACGAACCTCCCTCGTTTTTCAGTAACTAATTATCAATTTTCGGCTAGTAAGCATCTGAAGGTTTCAACAACAAGTTTATTCAATCTCCTCTAGAGGCACTCTGAGTCGTTGAAGGAATACCTTTCCAGATTCAATGAGGCAACTATAAAGGTAATACATCCAAATCGGGAGATGTTCATGAGAGTGTTCTATAATGGTTTGAAGGTCAAACACTTGAACAAGCCTTTCTTATAAAACCCACCATTTCCATGGCTAAAATTATAACGCACGTTGAATGTTATATCAAGGAAAAGAGAGCAACGCAAAAAAGAAAGCTAGGGATGCCAAAGAACTTGTTGTTTGCAGGTGCAATTCGTTGCAACAATAACATGTGAGCCATTACATTTCACTCATTAGGAATACATCGACTTTCCAACGCATGGGGATATCCACATATAACTTTACACCTTTCAATACCCACTGAGAGCATATATGATGTAGAGTTATTCACTCCCACGATAAACCACTTTTGTTGAATCCCAAGTCAAAGATCATGGGGCCCGAGCCTAATAGGTGGTGCAAATACCACAAGGTGAAGGCCCATCACACTAACGATTGCTACTAGCTCAAGAGGGAGGATGATCACCTTATTCAAGAATGTCAATTAAAAAGTAATTAAGAGGAAACTCTCAACAAGTAGAGGCAGGTCTAGAGCCCTAAGTTGAGACCAACCTAGAATCCCAATATCCAGAAAAGACAAAGAGCCATAAATATGAGAAAAGGAGATGTGATTCTGCCATACTCTTAATACCATCGCGAGGTGGTTTATCAGAGGTGGAGAATCCAGGTCCTCTCGGAGAAGATATGCTATTTAGGTCATAGAGGTGGATGAATCACCCTCCAAGCCAAAGTCAAATCCAAAAAATGATTTAGACTCATATAGCACCTTCTCCCGTAAAGACGTATTCGAGATCCTCCCTTGTGAAAAGGAACGTATGGTGATAAAGGTATGCCTGTCATATTGGGAAATCAAATTAGTGCTAATAGATCCAGGAAGCTCAGATGACATCATGTACTAGGATGCCTTTAAGAGAATGAAATCAGATCCAAGTTTCTCCGGCGAATAGGTCCAAGTGAAGGGTTATATTACTCTCAAAACGGTGTTTGGACTGTAGGATATTTCCAAAATGATAAAACTTAGGTATCTCGTCGTAGACTCCCCATCCTCCTACAATACAATCATTAGAAGACCTGATTTTAACCTCTTAGGGGAAACCCTATCAACACTCTACTTGAGCACGAAGTATACTGAAGAATGGGTGTATTACTGTGATCTAGTTAGATCAAGAGACCACACGTAGATTCTACCAAGATAGTTTGAGGATTAAAAGAGAGAAAATGGTAGTACGCATCGTACCACAACTAGACATTTGTGGAGTGAACTTCGTAGATTTAGATCCTAGAGAAGAACCTGAAAGAGAAAGTCTTATGCCTACAAAAGACTTGAAAAGGTCCGAATTAGGCCGCTAGAATTCCACACCACCAAGTTGGACACCTCCATGGCAAAAACCGAAGATGAGGAGTTGGTTGTCATACTCTAGAAAAATATTAATTATCCACCTTGCCATCAACTCCATAACAAAGAAAGTAATGCAAGTAAAACTCAAAGTAGGCGAGGAGAAGCGAGCAACCATGGAGAAGTTGGTAAACCAAAAAAGGTCGGTTTTATAGATAAAATAAAATATCCAATTTAGTTAATAGAATAATTGATCACTTGAAAGCTCGTATGGTGGCTAAAGGCTACGCCCCGATTTTTGGTCTTGATTAGAGTGACACTTTCTGACTTGTTACATATAGATATTTAATAAACATAATAATGTAAATTTTTTTATAATTACATATAGATATGCTTTGATATACTTTAATAATCATGTAATACAAAATTAGAAAATAATATTATAACCATGTAATTAAAAAAGAGTCGGTGTATGTTCTACACGCTCTTTAATTGTAAGTTTAATTTATAAATAAATTGTATAAATATAAGTCTCATTAAAAATTACTATATGTGTATTATTTAAATCAATTTTTTAAATTATGAATGCTAATTTACATTAACAGATGAAAAGCTAATACTAATCGCAGCTCTGCACAAATTAAAAGAGCTTATTAACATAGGCAGAGAAAGATAATTTTATTATTATTATTATTATTATTATTATTATTATTATTATTATAGTAATTAATCTCTTATTATTATTATTATTATTATTATTATTATTTTATATTTTTTTTTGGAAAAAAATAACCTACTCATTATTAAGATGTTTGTTTATTTTATTTACCTCTATTTTAAAATATATAAAATCAAATTTATAGATAAATAGTACGCAAACGAGCAACAATATTTTTTGAATGGCAAAATCGATCTTTTTAAAAACTATATTTATTGTCCTAGAAGACACAATATTGCTATTCAGGAACCTTTTCAATCTTTGTAAAAGATCTCGTGCTTCTGATGGTAGAAAACAAAAAATGTCAAGGATAAATGATATAAAAACATGATGATTGTCGAAACACAATTTTTCATACTTGATCACTTTATTTGAAGCGGCTTTGAGAGCTGCCTGACCCATAGTAAAATCTTCGGTCCTCAATCCCATCAGCATTGGGGGATCTTGCATAAAATATTAGGGAGAGCCATAAATATTAATCACAATATTATGATTAAAATTAACACAAAGTAAAATATAATTTTATTAAAATTTTAAAATAAATTAGTATATATATATATATATATATATATATATATATATATATATATATATATATATATATATATATATATATATATATATATATATATAGAGAGAGAGAGAGAGAGAGAGAGAGAGAGAGAGAGAGAGAGAGAGAGAGAGAGAGAGAGAGAGAGAGGAGAGAGAGAGAGAGAGAGAGAGAGAGAGAGAGAGAGAGAGAGAGAGAGAGAGAGAGAGAGAGAGAGTACAAGGATTTGTTTAGACAGTTCCACAATCGATCTCGTTATGGGTACGTATGCCCTCAATTCGAATTCGAATTGAGATATTTATAATAAATCTTACTTTGTAATGTATGTCTATACAAGATATGAAGAAATCTAACCCTACAAACCCTAGGTTTGTTGTTGATTCTATCACCTCCAAAACCCTTGATCAATCTTGATCAAGTAACTAACCATGACGCTTCAATTCACCTATTGTTGCTACTTCCTTGCAAGGCACCCCTTATCCCAAGGCTTTCACCCGACTGAATTAATCCCAAAGGCATGATCATGTAACCAATAATGCTGCTTCAATTCACATGTTCTTGCTACTTCCTTGCAAGGCATTCCTTGTCCCAAGGCTTTCACCCGGTTGAATTAATCCCAAATGCACACTTGTTGAAACCCAAGATTTGCCAACACGATCGACCGTCTCACGATATTCCCTTGTAAGGAAACCCTTGTCCCAAGGATTTCAGTCGATCGAATCCAAATTGCACAATCTTGTCCAAAACCTTCAAACCCTAATAGATCTTGAAGGAAAATCCCAACTCGATTTTCTGATTTGAATCCCTCGAAGTTCTCAACCCAATATTATCAGTACAACAAACCTAATTGGATGTTATCAATCCTAATCTAGATGGCACCCAATCAAAAAATGACTATGTGTAGTTTGATTGTGTGTATGCATAGATGAAGTTGAAGACGATGAGAATGCTTTGAAATCCTGGATTCATGTTGGTTTTACTCATTCTAGAAACCTTACTAGAAAAAAAAGCATGTATCAAGTATATATATGGATGCAAGTATGGAATAAAAGGAATGCAAAAGTAATTGAAAAGAATGCAAAAATTCAGGATTTTAGGTCTGTAGATTGACCTATCAAAGCTGTGTATGGACCTATAAAGGTCTTAGGTCGACCTAAGACAGTCAACACATGGACATAGCCTACATGCTTCAATATTGAAGCATGTGTGTCGACCTATGCAATATATGTGTCGACCTATGTTGAAGAAATCTTCTATAGGTCGACGTAAAGTCGTATGTGTCGACCTATACAATGTTTTTCACGCAAAAACTCAATTTTTGATGCATAAAAGTTTTTTCTTGATGCATGAATCGTTTCTAAATTATTTCCAATCATGTTGACATGCTTCCTAATGCTAAAATGCACAATACACACCTAGAATCAGTTGATACCGTCCAATGTGCAAAAACGCTAAAGTTTCTCCTAGTTTTAACGTCACTCAAAACACATATGAATAGAAAGTTGCACTCACATACTCTCCCTTTTTTATGATTGAAAAACTTGAGACAATGCATTTCTTGTTCAAGAAAAGCTCCCCCTGAACGTGTGCATCATAACTTTACATACTTATCCCCCTTTGACAACATCAAAAAGAGACAAAACACACTATTAGCAGTATCACATATTTAATATACAGTACAGAGACAATTGCAAAGATAAGAAGTGCACTCACATATATTTATCATATATGAAAACACACAATATTAATAAACACAACCATATTAAACAATAGCCATAATAATTCAATACAACAACCAAAATACCATCATTGTCTTAAATTCAAAATAGCAAAGTAATATTGGTCAATACATAACCAAAAGCAAAAATAAACCGAACAAAATGAAAAATGCATGTAGACTCCAAACATGACTAGAGAAGGATCCATTACAAGACTCAAGACATAAGATCCAACATCACCACATTACAACCCTTCATCGTCTTCCACGGCCCCTAGGCATTGGTATTTCTCCCCTATACCAACCTTGCCCTTCATTACGATAGCGAGTATCTAAAAAGTCACACATCTCGCGGTAAAATCTCTCATAATGACCAAAATCCGCTTCTTGGGCAGAGACCAGGTGATTAGTCCTAGCCAGGACAATAACATTTTTTTCATTCATATTTGTCTGTAAAGACACCTGACTCTCTGTCATAAATGAAGCAAAGGTTTCAAAGTTAGAATCCTGAGTAGACATATGTTAATGTATCAGACAAAACTGCTCCATTTGTGCAGCTTCAAAGGTCTCTCACCATTTTCATTCCTCCGCATATCTCTCGTCTTGCCTCATTTTTATATTCTAAAGCATTGTCATGATTGAGGAAGTGTCAACAAAACCAATACCAAAATCGGCACCATGATCAACTCCATGTGGAGCATCTTACATTGTAGCATCTCCCTCAGGAACATCATGTGGAACATCTATAGGCTTTTCATCATCCATATGATATTCATCTACATCATCGTCATATCCATCAGGATCATCATATTTGTAAATCTTCCTGCCATGCTTACCTAAGCGAAGATAATATGTCTGACGCTTGATATCCCAAAAGTAGTTCATGTTTGTTAGAGTGCGTTGAGAAAATTCTTGAGACGAGCCAGGAGATTTA
The DNA here is from genome assembly GCF_024323335.1 of Lathyrus oleraceus. Lineage (NCBI taxonomy): Eukaryota > Viridiplantae > Streptophyta > Magnoliopsida > Fabales > Fabaceae > Lathyrus > Lathyrus oleraceus. Next base: position 480,585,991 of record NC_066582.1, on the reverse strand, counting down.
TAGATAAGATTTGACATACTAATGTCGAAGCAGTTCACAATCTTAGCAACCATAGAAGGATAACAGAATGGTGTGCCTCTGTTACATGTTTTGATAGAGAACATATGAGATACAAAGTAGCGAGGCCAATTAATTTTGACTTTGTGTAGCAGAATGTATACCAAATGAATCTCAACAAAGTCAATTCTAAAAAAAACGCCATTCTTTGGCCGCAAGATATGAGATACCACCCATAATAGAATTCTTGGCACCATCTTCAATTGACCGGTGGTAATAGGATCATAACAGTCCTCGATACGGGGAGCCTTGAGTATCTCATTAACATGAATACCCCAATCAAAATTTACATGAGTGTGAGCATCGGTTACCAACGAATCAACCTTGTCATCTTCATCAGCATCACCCACAGTAATACCAAACAAGGTTTTCCACAAATCATTAGTAAACTGATAAACTTGTTACCTATCGAAAAACTAAAGCAAGAACCTTGCATTTCATGTAACCCTGAGTAGAATACACGAATAAGATCCTCATTGTAATCTTGTGCAAGCTCTAGGAAATAATCAATTTGTTGATGCTTAACAAGCTTAACAACATCAGGTATATCCAAGCAACCAACCGTAATCGGCTTCCACATAAATTGTTTCACTACAAGACATGTTTGATGCTTTAACTCAAAATCTTTGGCATACTTCTTAGAAACCAAATTAAATGGATTTTCAACAGTAATAGTAGAGGTATTAGCCTTGTTCTTACCCTTAACATTACTCTTGGACTTAGAGAGCTTTGAAGCCATGGGAAATGTTGAAATTAAGTGCGCACACCAAGTCTTTGATGAAATGTTTGAATGAAGAATGAATGAGTATGAGAGATTTTTAAATACCCACACACTCAAACAAGACGCACAATCACAATAATACACAAATAAGTGAAGATAAACCACAAATAGGTGAACAACTTAGATATTTGGTGAGATTTGGTAAAATGGGGTTTTTGAAGGAGAATGAAGGAAATTGATGAAAAACACAAATGATTTGATAGAAATAAAACTGTTAATAATGTGGGATGGATAAAGCAAGAAGGATTTAATGTGGATTGAGAAACTTTCAAGGTGCAAAATGAAATTTATGAAGGTAACACAGTTTTGGTGCATGCAAGAGAGTGAAGGAAATGAAGAAAAGTGACTCAATTCTTCACTTATGAGTCGAACTGTGAGCGTATGTGTCGACCTATCAAGGTCTCAGGTCGGAACATACTGAAGCGAATTATCAGGAATTCAAAACATTAATCTATATGTCGACCTATCCATTACATGTGTCAAGACATGCTGAATGAATTTTGACAAATTCAAAAATTCTATTATATATGTCGACCTATACAAATTTTGTGTCGACATAATATCCAGAACTTGGAAGATTTGACACTTATGAATTGTGAATGACTATGGAGGACTCGATTTGACTCAAGGATACCTAATTGATGAGAGACACATGCATGTGATATTAATTCATGGTTTGTTAGCTAATATCATGCAAACATGTAAATGCAAGCACGAAATGGCAAAAGATATAGATCAAATATGAAAACATTTAGAATATAGTGACTATAAACATGTAAAAATGCAACACACATTGGCCATATTTGAGATTTTTGTAAGTGAACATATATCACATACATAATTCATATAATACATCATATACCTTTGAGAAATAAATGGGTAAAAGAAATACTTACTTATATAATAAGAAAATAATTAAAACAATATTACCTCACAGTACAAATGACGGAGGATGCACTTGTATTCCACAAGGAACTCTCGAACAAAAGTTAGAGTGAATGCAAAATGTGCCACAAACACAATCGAAACCAAAACGCTCTTACCACTTTTCTCTTTGTACAAGTACTTGAACGTGTGATTAATAATGTCTCCATGAATATTATTGATTTGATGATCATTGGAGATTCTCCAAGTCAAAAGAAGATCGTCCACTACATCTGCACTTTCAACCTTCCTCTTTTCACGATTGTTATCTCATTCTTTCTCATGTTCCACCGCTTTTTGGCTGATAAATTCCTTTTTTCGTTTCTTTGAGAATGTCTTGTGAATATATATCTATATCATGAAATGAAACACCTATCCTGAAATTTCTCGAACAGAAAACATTAATAATAATCAACACACTTTTACCAATTAATGAAACACTAAAAGTTAACCTCCTTGGTAACACAACCCATCTTGCTTGCCACATAGTCAAAGCAATAAGAAGATGCCATCCATGTTATGCCTTGAGCTTCCACAGTAGAGATCACATACTCTCTTCATAAAGCCAAGAAATGTATCCTACAAGATCAACGAATAGTACTAGGTACCCAATCTTCATTGGATCCTTGAGGATTAGTGAAACATTGGTTGCATTTAGGCAACCATTGAAAAAACAAAACATCTTTAGGAACAAAGAATCTCCTAAAATTTCATTTTCAATCGTGTAACCTTTCTTGCAACAATAATGGCAAGATAAGTTTTACTCCATGTTCTCATCATCGAAATTCTCATCATTACTCGTTTTACAATCACTTTGCTCAATGGTTTGAGGACTTTGATCTTGAAGTCTTTAGAGCAATAGACTTCATCTCTACTGCCTTGACTTTACCTTTCTCCTCCTTTTCATACTCCTTTTCATGTTTTTCCAAGTAAGAGAGTTCTTGCTCATGCTCTTTTGATTTTTCCAGACAAAGTAGTGAGATCAAGTACTTTAAGATCATTCGTATCTTTGATAACAGTGACCTTGGGTCTCCATTCCCTATTAAGACATCTCAAAACCTTATTAGTGAAGGAGAATTGCGGTCCAAAACGCAGCGGAAATTAAAATTTTCTCCTTTAGAGATCCTTACGAATGGTCATGATCAGTGATAGAATATTTACCTCTTGTGACGGTTGAAACCTTTGGTGCAGATCTCTTGTGACGATCAAAACCTTTGATGCAGATCCACGAAACGATCACGAACGTTGAACGATGACAACGTCTCTACTCAGTCCACACGAACGGGTTCCTTCAATCTCAGTGCTAGCTGGTACGAATGAAGGCTTTGAGTGAGAGAGAGACTGAGAGAGTGAAAACGAAAAGAATGCAACCGCAAATTTTTGCTTCTGCACAAGGGTTCTATTTATAGAACCACTTGTGTGGGCTTCAAGCTAAAAGCCCACTTAAGTGTATTTTGGCCCATATCTTATAATATGCCCAAAATCACTTAAGCTCATGGTACCTTACCATATTTCGTATTCTACTCAAGTACATCGTACCTTACGATGCTCTATAACTCACTTAAGGGCACCGTACCTTACGGTATTCCTTAGTTACTCTATCTCTCATCAATCCGTCCTTTGTGTGTGACCCTGTAGGTTTTCGTGACGTTGACAATTATATTAAATCACGCATTTAATATAATAAACAGTGAGCGGTATCTAGCAACACATCACTGCTACCCAAGACACGAAAATGTCATGTGATCTGACAAAACCATCTGTGATAATAATTATGTGTATAATTACCCTTTTGCCCTTATGTCTATATTGAACACAAGGTATAGACCGTGTCATCCTTGTCCAGTTCAATATTGGGCCCATAGACATTTATCCTGTTACGCAGGATGGGCAAATTCCATCTAGGACACTCATGTCCCTCAGCATGCTTTGTGGAGTACCCATCAACTGTCTTTATGGTTATCCAGTTACGAACAACGTTGGATCAGCAATAAAGCACTCAACTCTACATCTAGGATCCATAGTGGTTTCAGGTCGAAGAGTGGTATGCACTATTATCACCATGAGAATAACTTATGACACTTTGCATAACTTTCTATATAGTATTCTCATAGCGGGTCAATCCGGTATAAATATTACTCCTAATATTCATACCTATGTTTAAGACTTGATAACTCTTTATCCATGATCCATGAGATGTGATCATCAGTCTACAAACATAATAGTCTTAATGCTTTAATGTTATCCCACTTCACACTAAAGCTCGACTACGGATACTTTAAGAATAGTGTCCTTATGTTTAATGTGTTCTCATGATTAAGTCACACTTAATACATCAAACGGACTATCTACTCTAGGGACTTTATTAATCAACCATAATAAAGAAAATGCCTTTTATTATTAATAAATAATTCGATACAAGTACCAAAAAGTATTGACCTCTAGGGCTTACACCAACAATCTCCCACTAGCACTAGAGCCAATCAGGCATACCTTTAATACCCATAGATCTAGTATGGCCATCATGCTTCTGCTGCACAAGAGGCTTTGTCAGTGGGTCAACTATATTGTCAAGTGTAGGTACTTTATATATTTTCACATCTCCTCTATCTATTATCTCTCGAATGAGATGATAACGCCTAAGTATGTGTTTGGATCGTTGGTGAGATCTAGGTTCCTTGGCTTGTGCGATAGCACCATTGTTATCACAGTAGAGACCAATGGGACCCACAATGCTAGGAACTATGCCAAGTTCACTAATGAACTTTTTGATCCAAACAGCTTCCTTTGCTGCACTTGAGGCAGCAATATACTCGGCCTCGGTTGTAGAATCAGCAACTGTATCTTGCTTTGAACTTTTCCAGCTCACAGCGCCACCGTTTAAGCAAAACACATAACCAGATTGGAATCATTCATATTAAAGCGTCTCAGCACTTTGTCTATGTACTCTGACTTAGGCCAAGCATTTCATGATCTATCTCTATAGATTCTGATAGGCTGCTTCACCCAGGTCCTTCATAGAAAAGCATTTCCCCAACCAAGACTTTACTTGTTGCAGGGTAGGGATATCGATTCCAATGAGTAATATGTCATCTACATATAATACCATGAATACGATCATGCTCCCACTAACCTTCTTGTAGACACAAGGCTCATCTTCGTTCTTGATGAATCCATACAGTTTTACTGTTTCATCAAGGCGAAGATTCCATGAGTAGGTCACAGGCTCATCTTGATCCATGAGTAATACATCACCTTGATCAGATATCCATATATCTCAGGTAGGTGACGTATCCTGCCTGACCTACGCTGGTCTTGTTCTACTTGAGCAGGTTGCTCTTACACAACCACTTGTGTTTCCTGCTCTAATTCCTCCATAGGTGTATCGATAATTTGTGATTCTTGAATTTCTTCAAGTTCTACTTTCCTCCCACTGGTTCCTTTGGAAATAAAATCCTTTTCTAGGAAAACTCCAGTTCGAGCGACAAACACTTTGCCCTCAGAAGGATTATAGAAGTAATACCCTCTTGTTTCTTTAGGATACCCCACAAATAAGCATTTGTCAGATTTGGGCTCAAGCTTAGTTGAAATTTGTCGTTTCACATAAACTTCGCAACCCCAAATCTTCATGTAAGACATATGTGGTCTCTTACCACTCCATATCTCATATGGTGTCTTATCAACCTTTTTGGATGGAACACGGTTAAGTGTGTAAGCTGCTGTCAATAGTGCATGTCCCCAAATGGAGTTTGGAAGATCGGCGTGACTCATCATGGATCGGACCATGTCTAACAGGGTTCGATTTCTTCTCTCAGATACACCATTCCATTGTGGTGTTCCAGGAGGAGTAAGTTAGGATAGGATCCCACACTATTTCAGATGGTCATCAAACTTTAGGCTTAAATACTCACCGCCTCGATCTGATCGAAGAGTTTTAATATTCTTACCTAGTTGGTTTTGTACTTCATTCTTGAATTCCTTGAACTTTTCAAAGGACTTTGATTTGTGTTTCATTAAATACACACAACCGTATCTACTGAAATCATCGATAAATGAAGTACTGAAAAACCTCCTCTGGCTGGAATGTTCAGTGGTCCACATACATCAGTATGTATGAGGGCCAAAAGATCATTAACTCTTTCACCTTTTCCTGTGAATGGAGATTTTGTCATCTTCCAAGTACTTTGGGCAGTTTCTCTTCCAGTGTCCGGTCTTACCGCAATAGAAGCAGGTGCCTGCCTTTGTTATGCCTCCACTAGGCCTCAAAATAGTAACAGTGGGTCTGGGTTTGGCAACTTCCTTGCCCTTCCCTTTATCACCCTGCCTGGTGGGCCTTTTGTTCTGTCTCTTTCCATTTCCGATCATCAGAATGGACTTCCCTTTTGTCTTCAGATTCTGCTCGGCAGTTCTTAACATGGCGAGCAGTTCAGGAAGAGATTTGTCCATATCAATCATATTGAAATTTAGGACAAACTGACTGAAACTATCTGGCAACGATTGCAAGACCAAATCAGACGCAAGTTTCTTTCCGAGGGGAAAACCCAATCTCTCAAGGTTTTCGACATACCCAATCATCTTGAGTACATGGGGACTTATAGGGGCTCCCTCAACTAACTTGCCTTGAAAAAGGGTTTTTGAAACTTCAAACCTCTCATGCCTTGCTTGCTCTTGATAGAGCATCTTCATGTATTCGATCATATCGAACGCTGTCATGTTCTCATGTTGCTTTTGCAACTCTGAGTTCATGACATCCAGTATGAGACAAGCAGTTTCATTGGCATCATCGACATGCTTCTTATAAGCATCTCTTTCTGCCTTAGGTGCAGAACTAGGAGGTTCCTCTTCAGAAACAGGTGTCTCCAAGACATACAACTTTCTATTATGTTTGAGGACAATCCTCAGGTTTCGGTGTCAATCCAGAAAATTTGTCCCAGACAATTTTTCCTTATCAAGGATTGATCTCAAGATGTTGTTAGAGGTGTTTGCTGTCATGGTAATCTACATAAGGATTAATGAAAATATAAGTATCATTGACATATTTAATCAGGCCTTTAATTAAATATGCTCCCACTATTTTACTCAAAACAAATGACCCTCATCATTTGATTCGGAAAATCCCGTTGGAAGATTTTCTAGTGGGTCGAGATCCATATTTCACTTCGTTCTAAGTCCGCGTAGGCGGATTACACAAAACTAGGTTATTTAGGTAGGAACTCCTTCCAGTTGTATCTCATACAACTCTCGAAAATTTCAGTTGGGTGAATAACTCCTTATTCCAATCCATCATATGGATCATTCCCAACTCTTGCTTCTAAACATATATAATCTTATTATATATTTATTTAGTTAAGTTTGACCCATTGTTTTAACAGTTGGATATTACAATTATCCCATCGCACCTTACTAATATATAGATCATGCACCTCGCGTAGGCGAAACCTACATTATCCATTACTAGTCTTGATGAGTGTTAAAACTTGGAAAGCATAAACTTAATATTTAATTTGAGGGAATTGCAATTTTATGATCTCACCGGCTTATTTATCATATAAATCGTCTCTCACATGCATCAACATACATACACATGCATCAACATACATACACAATGAAACAGTTATGGCCCCTAGCACAATTGTTCTCCCAAGCCAATGAGAGAACCTAAGCTAACCTAATAACGATCTAAGCTTCTCCAAGCAAGATCTTCAAGGTTGTCCTCCTTTGATCTTGAATTCTTCTCTTTCTTCATAACATTGTCTTCTTCTCTTTCTTCACAGTATTACATTCCAGAAGAAACTCGTTTTACATACGAGGGTTTGAGATGAGAAAAGAAGTTACATTAAGAGATCAAAAGGAGAGGCACGACACGCAGGTCGTATTTAAAAAACCCAAAACAAAATAAAGGATAACTAAGGCCATAACTGATCACCACAAGGCAATAATAACAAACACATTATTATTATTATTATTAAATTTTAATTCCTTTAATTAATTAAAACCAAATTAAATTTCGGCGACCGATCACACTACATAGAGTTAGCCGGGGGTTCCGCTGCCCGGTCAGCGGACGGTGGTTCCGCTGACCGATCAGCGGACGAAGTCAAGGGGTAGCGCCCTTGCGGGGTTGGAGGGGCAGCGCCCCTGTCCAAAATTTTAATGAAATTTATTTGAAATGGACATTGTTTTGCATGAACACAACCCTTGCGTAGTCACAAAACAGGAACCCCAAAATTTTGACTCTGGGAGTGTGACGACCGTCACAGGCGTGTGACGACCGTCACAGGAAATGTGAGTGTGACGACCGTCATGGGCGTGTTACGACCGTCACGCATCCAGTTTGTTACGCCTGTTACGCTCGTCACACGAGCTTCACGCGGCCAAACTAATAGGACTTTGAAACAGTCTACGGACCTCTTCCAAAATGCCCTAAATTCACAACTCCTTGACGGCACAACCCTTGCGCCGTCACCAACCCTAATGCGCCAATTTCAGACCGTCAAACACACCTCGATTGTTGATTCAGTATGATTGATCAACAGGTCATTGCTTCACCATACTAATGTCGGATTCCGAAGCAAATGACCATTGATCGCTCAAAGGAAAACAATCATTTAGTGTTCGAATGAACGAAACAGAAACAGTATATCACATATACCGTATTTTGCATTAGGATTACTTATATCATATATAAGTTGAACGGTCTCAATTGCGTAACCTATGGACGATCGATGTATCGCTGCTTCACCATACTAATGTCGAATTCCGAAGCATAGTCAACATCAATCATCCAACTCGTACACTCATGATGCCAAATTTAATTACTCGTTTAATTAATTGATTCATTCTGTCTTTTAATCATATTAATATAGAAATTAAACAACTATCCGATTCATGGTTTCGTAAGTGGCTCTGATACCACTGAAGGAGAATTGCGGTCCAAAACGCAGCGGAAATTAAAATTTTCTCCTTTAGAGATCCTTACGAATGGTCATGATCAGTGATAGAATATTTACCTCTTGTGACGGTTGAAACCTTTGGTGCAGATCTCTTGTGACGATCAAAACCTTTGATGCAGATCCACGAAACGATCACGAACGTTGAACGATGACAACGTCTCTACTCAGTCCACACGAACGGGTTCCTTCAATCTCAGTGCTAGCTGGTACGAATGAAGGCTTTGAGTGAGAGAGAGAGAGAGAGTGAAAACGAAAAGAATGCAACCGCAAATTTTTGCTTCTGCACAAGGGTTCTATTTATAGAACCACTTGTGTGGGCTTCAAGCTAAAAGCCCACTTAAGTGTATTTTGGCCCATATCTTATAATATGCCCAAAATCACTTAAGCTCATGGTACCTTACCATATTTCGTATTCTACTCAAGTACATCGTACCTTACGATGCTCTATAACTCACTTAAGGGCACCGTACCTTACGGTATTCCTTAGTTACTCTATCTCTCATCAATCCGTCCTTTGTGTGTGACCCTGTAGGTTTTCGTGACGTTGGCAATTATATTAAATCACGCATTTAATATAATAAACAGTGAGCGGTATCTAGTAACACATCACTGCTACCCAAGACACGAAAATGTCATGTGATCTGACAAAACCATCTGTGATAATAATTATGTGTATAATTACCCTTTTGCCCTTATGTCTATATTGAACACAAGGTATAGACCGTGTCATCCTTGTCCAGTTCAATATTGGGCCCATAGACATTTATCCTGTTACGCAGGATGGGCAAATTCCATCTAGGACACTCATGTCCCTCAGCATGCTTTGTGGAGTACCCATCAACTGTCTTTATGGTTATCCAGTTACGAACAACGTTGGATCAGCAATAAAGCACTCAACTCTACATCTAGGATCCATAGTGGTTTCAGGTCGAAGAGTGGTATGCACTATTATCACCATGAGAATAACTTATGACACTTTGCATAACTTTCTATATAGTATTCTCATAGCGGATCAATCCGGTATAAATATTACTCATAATATTCATACCTATGTTTAAGACTTGATAACTCTTTATCCATGATCCATGAGATGTGATCATCAGTCTACAAACATAATAGTCTTAATGCTTTAATGTTATCCCACTTCACACTAAAGCTCGACTACAGATACTTTAAGAATAGTGTCCTTATGTTTAATGTGTTCTCATGATTAAGTCACACTTAATACATCAAACGGACTATCTACTCCAGGGACTTTATTAATCAACCATAATAAAGAAAATGCCTTTTATTATTAATAAATAATTCGATACAAGTACCAAAAAGTATTGACCTCTAGGGCTTACACCAACAATTAGTAGCAACGTCGTTCGAAATAGGCTTGCCTAGTGCATTCAATTAATTGATGAGATAACTTTGGCGGTCTCATTGTGAGAGACACGATAATATTCATCAACACCAAAGGCAGATGTAAGAATATTTTGTGCCTTCCAATCATGTGACCGCAATTTCTTATCATTATCATCCCATTGTGCTTTCGATTTAGGTACGGTAACACCTTCACCAATGGTCATTATAATTTCATTAGGACCATTCATGATGGCACCCTTGTCAATCGAGTTGACATGAATATGAATACAAGCTTTCCGATAGCCATAATTCTCACTGGTAAAAATGTATACTCTATTATACGCCCCTTTAGGTTCGGTAGTCATTATCTAATAAGAAAATCTTAAGCACATAATAAACTGGAGCTCGTGATACCACTTTTTAAACGGTAGGCCAAGATCTAGAGGGGGTGAATAGATCAAAAGTTAAAACTTGAACCAAAATTGGTTTTGAAAAAGTTTATAGCGCGAAAACAAGTTTCAAAGTTTTCCCTGATCAAATAATCGTCTAATCGAACCTACTATCGAAAAGCTCAGATATGCGTAAAGATACACAAACGAATGATAATGAACATAAATTGTTCAATAGCGATTAATCACAAACAATTGAATGCAAAACTACACGTAGAGCTTATTTCCAATGATAAAAAACAAACAAAAACACAAAGAAGCAATTTATCGAACACTTTGTGTGCAATCGGTAACGCTTGGAAATTTGCTTAGTTTTGTTGATGTTAAAGGCAAATTACAATCAAATGGATTATGTTATACCAATAACACCTATTTCAAAATTTGAACAAAAATAATTTCCAAGTGAATTGATCAAACAACAACAAATTTGATAATTTACAAATACAAAATTAAAGATTGAGAGAGAGAGAGAGAGTACACAAGAATTTATTTAGGCAGTTCCCTAATCGACTTTTCTATGGGTACATCTATCCTCAATTCGAATTCGAATTGAGATATTTATAATAAATCTTACTTTGCAATTTATGTATGCATAGATAGAGTTGAAGATGATGAGAATGCTTTGAAATTCTGGATTCATGTATGTTTTATTCATTCTAGAAACCTTACTAAAAAAAATGCATGTATCAAGTATATATATTGATGCAAGTATGAAGCAAAAGGAATTGAAAAGAATGAAAAAATTCAGGATTTTAGGTCTATAGGTCGACCTATAAAAGCTATGTGTCGACCTATAAAGGTCTTAGGTCGACCTAAGACAGTCAACACATGGACAAAGCCTACATATTTGAATATTGAAGCATGTGTGTCGACCTATGCAATCTATGTGTCGATCTATGTTGAAGAAAATCTTCTATAGGTCAACCTAAAATCGTATGTGTTGACCTATACAATGTTTTTCTTGCAAAAACTCAATTTTTGATGCATAAAAGTCTTTTCTTGATGCATGAATCCATTCTAAATTATTTCCAATCATGTTGACATGATTCCTAATGCTAAAATGCACAATGCACACCTTGAATTAGTTGATACCGTCCAATGTACGAAAATACTAAAGTTTCTCCTAATTTTGATATCATTCAAAACACATCTAAACGGAAAATTGCATTCACATTTATCTCTTTTATTTTCCACAATGTTTCACCATTCTAGATAATGTTATGCTAAATCTACTAGAAACATTTAAATGTTCTTAACTTTGTGAATAAAGTTTTACACTACAATTGTTGTTTTGCTAACTCTTTCTCATGCATTTTTCAAGATACACCAATTTATGTTATAATCTTCATGTCAGTGCTTTATGCATATTATATACCATCATATGAATATAATAGAATCATCTTCTTGACTCATACATAGGCATCTATATATTACTGTTATCCATTTGGTACATTCTCTCGATGCTAGCATATATATATATATATATATATTATATATATATATATATATAGTTTACAATATGTCAATGTAATTCACTTTTTAACCAAATCTTGTTTTCCATTTCCTGTAGCACCAGCAGATTATAACATCCATGAGGTTTTAACTTATTCATATTCCCATATATAACCATTTTGTTAGTCGGATATTGCAGTATATGTCCATCCATTCACTTCAACTTTTCTAAATGCTACAGCAAGCAACTAAAAAAAGACTCCAAAGGCGAGTTACATTGTTCATTTCATAACTTTGACATATTTACTTTGGAAGTAGAATTGTGAATTCCTATGTTAACTAATTCTTCATTGACATATAAGTTATTGGATATTCATATGACAACTTAATAAATGTTGAACTTACAGTGAGTTAACTTAGACATCATTGTAAAGTAGCGTTTAAACATATTGCAACCTCATTTTCTCTATATTAGAACATTTATGCAATATGTTCTTATCGCGATAGTGCAGGTAAAACAGTTAGTGTAACTAATGGAGTAGACAAAAGATCTGACTCATGTTACATCTAAACAAGCACGACTACATAGATTTATAACCCTCAAAGAGAATAAGTTCAAACGTCTCAAAATTAGTTCATAACTTACTGCTGGCATCACAGACACTTGTATCACTACAGCAGGTGAAATGCCAAGAACTCCCCTAGCAGAGGTTACACCTTCCTTGACTAATCAAAAAACAATAGTTGAGGTGGTTGCCGAAGGTCGAGGTTAAGTGCTAAATATGGAGGTTCTCAACCATGTCCAAGCTACCATTATTATAGAGAACTAAAGAAGTGTTTCAATGTTCAATCTTTAGGTTTAAACCTCATGGAACAATTCTGCAATGAAAATGAGTTCGAGATTGGTCAAAGCAGTGTAACACCTCCTCCCATTCAAATGCTGTTGTATTCGGTTATGAAAAATTTGTCAGAAAAACAATTATCGGAACGAATCGCGTACTATGTCGCTTTCTTTAAGACGTTTCGCCTTAGCTTTCTTTAAGACATTTCGCCAAAGAAATACACCTTCCAAGAAATACACCTTCCGATGGTATTTAAACTCGCCAAAGAAATACACCTTCCGATGATATTTAAACCACTCGTCGTATCTAATTTTTTTTTGTCTTTGATGACACAATATGTCACTCGAAAAATAAAGAAGAATAAAAATAATTTGAAATGAAGAGAATAAAGAGAAAGAAGTAAGATTTTAAAAATTCAGAAAATCTCGAGCATGCAGAGAATCCTATTTATGGATAAAGGATTCAACTTAGTGGAGAGAAAATAGTGGGAGAGAGATACTTAGTCAAAACTCGGTTAAAACTAGGTTTTAATAAGTGACATCTTATAAATATTAATTAATAATTAATTAATATTAATTAATTAATTTCCACCTAATTAACTTCTATTAATTAATAGGATGACTATTTCAAATTCACATCAATTTTTCAACAATCTCACTTAAATTTAAAAGGTGATTTTAGAAGTAACGTCAAACGTTTTTAAGATTGTGCATAAGCAAAAGTGTCTACTACTTGAACCTTTGCGTAACAAGTAGGATTCTGATTCAACAAGAGTGATACAATTGTCTTGAACTCTATCTCAGACATCAAACCCGCACATAATATTTTCTTAAGATGTACTCTAATAGTCAGTGCTTTAATGGTCCTGCACGTGTATCTCAGTTTAGTGAAGGCTCTAGGAATTCTGTCCCAAAATTCCATAGGAACCGGCCCAAGTTCGACAATCACAAAGGTGGGTCTATCAAGAGTACTCCAGTAGCCTAGGTACTCTCTCATACAGAATATAGATCTCATTAAGAGCTTCTATTATCTCATCATCTTATTACTTTAGGATTCATGCTTCACTTGCATGATCATCTCATATTACTCATAACTTGTTATTATCCATTGAACCTATTTTTTGGGATCTCTAGTCATCTAGGTCAGATTACCATCATGAGCAACTCATTTCTTTATAGGCATTAGTCCTATCTTCTTAGATGTATTATGGACTTTCTCTCTAGCTAATCCTTTCGTCAAATGATCTGTTAAATTTTCATCAGTGCATACATGATCCATTCTTACAACTCATTTAGAGATACAATCTCAAATGGTGTTGTGCTTTCTTATTATTTGACGTCTTTTTCCATTATAATAACGATTCTCAATTTTTACAATATCCGCGGTACTATCGCAGTGGATCAACACAGCTGGCATATGTTTTTCCCATAAGGGGATCTCAGCTAGTAAGCATCTTAAGCAACTTGCTTTTTCACTAGCTGTGACTAGTGCTATCATCTCAGACTCCAATGTGGACTGAGCCAGGATAGTCTATTTCTTTGATTTCCAAGATACTGCTCCTCCAGCTATACTAAATATATAGCCACTTGTACCTTTGGAATCATCCGATAAGGTGTTCCAATCTGCATCACTTACCCTTCTAATACAACAGGAAATTTTTGATAATGTAGGCCGAGATCCATGGTCTTTTTAAGTTACCTCATGACTCACTCAATAGCTTTATTCAATTAATTTAGGGGATCATATTCTTTAATGATTGATTTATGTGAAGTCTTAGTTATTCTAACTTGACTACAATATTCACATTTATTTGAATCATTGACATTTAATTTAGGGATTATGCCTAAGTTGCATGCATTAGAAATAACTCGCTTATTAACACGACAAAGTCTAGCATGCCAAATATTAAAATCACACAGAGGGTAAACATAAGGAGAAATTTTATTCAATTCAACATTCAACTTAAACATGTCATCAATGGCATACCATTTTCCAACAAAAATACCATTCTTAGTGATGGTGTATAAATCTGCCCCAATAGACTGACTAAACCCTGCCTTATTTAAAAGAAAACTAGAAACAAGATTCTTCCTAATTTCAGGAACATGCATGATGTCCTTCAAGATCAAAGTCTTTCCTGGGTGAATTTCAGCTCAACATCTCTAATTCCAGTAACATTAGTGGTGTGAGCACCTCCCAACAACACTTTCTTATCTTCAGCATTTGTGTATGTCTTTATCATAGCACAATCATAACAGACATGCCGTGAGGCGCCAGTGTCTATCCACCAACCATCACTTCCACCAACCATGTTGATTTTGGTGATCATAACAATGAATTTCTCATCAGACATGTTAACCTGTGCATTAGAGCCAACAAATTTAGGCTTGCTCTTACATTTCTTAGCCATATGACCCAGTTTTCCATAATTAAAGCAACTGAAGATCGAAGCGTCATTTCTTTGAGGTGGTGGTTGTTGTCTAGCAATCAGAGCATATGAGGCCCTTGAGGGTTTCTCATTCTTAATTTGGTTCACAACATTGTGGTTCTGATTCTTTAATGGTTTTCCCGTAGGCTTCAGAATCACACTGAATCTCTTGTTATTGTTAGAAACAACTAAGACTTCATCTTTCAGATTTTGTTTCCTATCTTCCTCTTCAATTCGGAGGCGAGTGATCAGACTCTCTATTGGAAACTCTTTTGTTTTGTGTTGAAGTAAATTTTTGAAATCTTTCCAACCAGGGGGCAGTTTGTCAATTATAACAGCAATTTGAAATTGTTCATCGAGGGGCATACCTCTTTCATGAGCAACTTTTTGAATTTTGTGGCTTTGAGCTTCCACATACCTTTCATCCACCATCTTATAGTTCAAGGGCAAACCATAATGTCACAATTGCAAGAGATTCAGGCACATTCAAAAGGATTGTCGTTTTGCCAATTAACAACATGCTTCATTTGCCGAAGGAGAAAATGATGAAGGTAATTTGTTCTTTTCTTGTCAAAAAGCATTTCAAGAAGATAAAAATATGTGGTATTTGGATAACGCTTATAGCAATCATATGACCGGAAAGAAATAAACTTTTATAAACATTGATTCTTCATTTGGCTCAAAAGTTAAATTGGGAAATGAAGAACATGTTGAAGTAAAAGGAAAAGGCAACATTGGATTTACAACAAAGTAAGGAAGTAAATTCATTCATGACACTCTTTATGTGTCAGAGTTGGATGAGAACTTGCTAAGCATTGTACATCTTTTGGAGCATGGCTATTCTCAAAATTTTGAGAATCGAGAGTGCAATTTTTTTGATTCAAATAGAAGAAATGTTGTTGTTGTAAAAATGACCAACAATAGAATCTTTCCACTTTCTCTTAATTATGAGAAAAATCAGCATGATGGCTAGAGAAGAAAATAACTTTTGTTTATGGCACAAAAGATTTGGGCACTTGAACTACAATAGTCTCAAGTTGCTTTATCAAAGGAAGATGGTGTATGGGTTGCAAATAATTGAAGAAAAATCTGGTGTGTGTGAAGGATGTATGCTTGACAAACACCACCACCAACCAAATCCAAAGGAAGGAGTATGGAGAGCCAAACAAGTGTTGGAAATTGTACACACATATGTGTGTGGTCCTATGAATACTTTGTCTAATGTAAAAACAAGTACTTTATCTTGTTTATTAATGATGTTACCCGCATAACATGGGTATATTTTATGAGACAAAAATATGATGTTTTTGTTATTTTTAAAAAGTTTAAAGCTTTTGTTGAGAAACAAAGTGGTAGGTTTATAAAAATGTTGAGAAGTGACACGGGGAAGGAGTACACCTCGAATGAATTTAAAAAAAAAATTGTGAAGATGAAGGTGTTGAAAGACGGCTCACTACTGGCTATACACCTCAACAAAATGGTGTATATGAAAGAAAGAACCAAATCGTGATGGAGATGACGAAGAATAAGCTACTTGATAAAGGTTTGCCTAAAACCTTTTGGCTTGAGGTTGTTAATATTGTTGTGTATTTGCTGAATAGATGTCCAATAAAGGTTTTATGCAATAAGACTCCATTTGAAGCTTGGAGTGGAAGAACACCTTCAATTAACCACCTTAAAGTTTTGGGGTGTGTTTGCTATGCTAAAATTCCTAAACAAAAGAGGACAAAGCTGGAAGAAACAAGTGAAATATGTGTCTTTATTGGCTATAGTTCCATGTCAAAGGGATATAGACCTTATAATTTAAAGACAAACAAGGTGATCATTATCCGAGATGTTGTATTTGATGAGAAGGCTTCTTGGAATTGGGAAGAAGACAAAATGAAGGAGAAAACAATCCCTGCAATTTTATTACAACAAAATCAAGCAGCTGAAAATGAGTAACCAACCCTATGTACACCAAGTTCTTTATCCTCTCCAAGTTCACCAATTTCAAGTTCATCATCTCCTAGCTCAACTCCAATAAAATTGAAGGACTTGAGTGATATTTATGCAAGGTGCAACTATTTTGTTGTGGAACCAGAAAATTTTGAGGAACCAATCAAAGAAGATGTTTGGAGGAATGTGATCCAAGAAGAAATAAATGCAATTGAGAAGAACAAAGCATGGAAGCTAGTTGAAAAGGAAAATGACAAAGAAGCTATTGGAGTAAAGTGGGTGTACAAATTGAAACATAATCCAGATGGTTCAATCCAAAGAGCTAAGGCTAGATTAGTAGTCAAAGGGTATGCATAATAGCCTGGAATTGACTATAGTGTGACCTTTGCTCCGGTTGCACGTTTCGACACCGTGAGAACAATCATTACGTTAGTAGCTCAAAAAGGTTGGAATTTGTACCAACTTGATGTGAAGTCAACTTCCTTGAATGGAGAATTAAAAGAAGAGGTGTATGTGCAACAACCTCAAGGCTTTGTGACTAAAGGCCAAGAGGAAAAAGTTTACAAGTTGCAGAAAGCTCTCTATGGGTTGAAACAAACCCTTAGAGTATGGTATAGTGAAATTAACAACTACTTAATTCAGCAAGAATTTCAAAGACGTCAAAGTGAGTCTACCTTGTATGTGAAGCATCAAGATAAAGATGATATCCTTCTTGTTGCCTTTTATGTTGATGATTTGGTGTATATGGGTAACACCAAGAAAATGCTTGAAAATTTTAAAATAGAAATGATGAAAAAATATGAGATGAGTGATCTTGGCTTGCTGCACCATTTTCTTGGTATTGAGGTTTACCAAGATGAATATGGAGTTTTTATTTGTCAAAAGATATATGCTGAAAATATTTTGAAAAAGTTTGACATGTATGGCTGCAAACTTGTTGATATTACTTTAATGCTGAATGAAAAATTAAAGAAAGAAGATGGTGAAAGATTAGTAGATACAAGCATGTATAGAAGTTTGGTTGGAAGCTTGTTTTATCTTACAACTTCAAGGTCCAATTTAATGTTTGTGCTAGTTTACTCTCAAGATTCATGAGTAAACCAAGTCATTTACATCTCGGGGCAGCAAAAAGAGTTCTAAGGTATGTCATGGGAACCATGGAGCATGGAATCAGATTTGAGAAGAATTCTAAACTTGAAGCTAAAGGCTATTGTGATAGTGAATGGGCCGGAAGTGTTAATGATATGAATAACACTTCAGGTTATGTATTCAACCTTGGTTCATGTGTGATCTCTTGGTGCTCAAAGAAGCAAGATACTGTGGCACAATCTTCAGCTGAAGCTGAGTATTTAGCAGCTGATTTATCTACACAACAATCACTTTGATTGAGAAGAATGTTATAAGATATTGGATAGAAACAAGAGGGAAGTCTACAGCTTCATTGTGACAACAAATCAGTTATTGTCATGGCAAATAATCCTCTTTTTCATAGTCGGACCAGACACATTAACATAAAGCATCACTTCATTCGAAGTGTGATTGAAGAAGGAAAAATGCAGCTAGCTATCTATAGTTCACAAGAGTAGCTTGCAGACATTTATACTAAAGCACTACCTATAGGAAAATTTCAGCAACGTAGAGAAGAAATGGGATTTAAAGAGCAACACATTAAGGGGGAGTGTTAAAATTAATGTGTTGTAACCACCACTATCTTTAGTATGCATTATGATAGAATTGTAACCATCACATTATAATAATTGTCTTTATTTAGATTTATGGTAGAGTTGTACCATTAAGATTGAGAGAACCAAAGAGTCCTCATTTGATTACCAATTTTTTATTTCCTATGTCAGTTTCCTTCAAGCCTATATAAAAGTGAGTGTGTGATGAATTCAATAATATAAGAGTATTAAAAAAATATTTTCTTACTCTAAATTCTGCAACAATATAATTTATCATATACCACATCTAGAATACCACCAAGATTCTTGCACTAACCATTACGTACATCTAAGAATGAACATATCGACTTTTTTTTTCCGTCAATAAGATTTCATTATTTGCACAAACAGAAGGAGCACTTCACCAAACAATGGCGGAAAAGGAGAGTTCAATGCAACCCACTTCATCAGCTCACACCTCACATTTTCATTTTTCAGTTCTCTATTGTTCATATTGTTAGATTCTTAGTTATCTTTGTGCTTTGTTTTTACATACTACCACTGCTTTAAAATGCTGCATGATAATTGTCATATAATTTATATTCTTTTCTTATTTTGGATTTTGTTTAGTCCAAACCAATGCCAAGAACAACCAAAACCCCATTGCGGTCGTCCCCAAAAACATACTGCAGTGCCTCAGTTGCCATAAGTATTGCTATCTACTATTGAAACCCATGGAAAATTTACACATACATCCATCGTTGGCAAATTTCAACATTTTCCATGCACACCCATGTAAGTGAATTAGAGACAAACACAACTTTTATTATTGATGTCATTTGCAAAAACTTACATTAAAAAACTCTTCACAATTACCATTTTCAGCAATATGTGTTGGTGGTATTCTAGAGGTGGTATGCGATAAATTATATTGTTGCAGAATTTAGAGTAAGAATTTGTTTGAATACTCTTATATTATTGAATTCACCACACACTCACTTTTAAATAGGATTCAAGGAAACTGACATAGGAAATAATAAGTTGGTAATCAAGATGAGGACTTTTTGGTTCTCTCAATCTTAATGATACAACTCTACCATAAATCTAAATAAAGACAATTATTATAATGTGATGGTTACAATTCTCTCATAATGAATACTAAAGATAGTGGTGGTTACAACACATTAATTTTAACACTTTCCCTTAATGTGTTTCTCTTTAACTCCCATTGTTTCTCTAAGTTGCTGAAATTTTCCTATAGGTAGTGCTTTAGTAAAAATGTCTGCAAGCTGCTCTTGTGAACTGTAGAAAGCTAATTGCACACCTCCTTCTTCAATCATAATTCGAATGAAGTGGTACTTTATGTTAATGTGTCTGGTACGACTATGAAAACAGGATTCTTTACCATGGCAATAGCTGATTTGTTGTCACAATGAAGCTGTAGACTTCCCTCTTATTTCTCTCTAATATCTTCTAATATTCTTCTCCGCCAAAGTGATTATTGTGTAGCCAAACCAGCTGCTAAATACTCAGCTTCAGCTAAAGATTGTGCTATAGTATCTTGCTTCTTTGAGCACCAAGAGATCACACCTGAACCAAGGTTAAATACATAACCTGGAGTGCTCTTTATATCATCAACACTTATGACCCAATTACTATCACAATAGCCTTTAGCTTCAAGTTTAGAATTCTTCTCAAATCTGATTCCATGCTCCATGGTTCCCATGACATACCTTAGAACTCTTTTTACTGCCCGAAGATGTAAATGACTTGGTTTACTCATGAATCTTGAGAGTAAACTAGCATCAAACATTAAATTGGGCCTTGAAGTTGTAAGATAAAACAAGCTTCCAACCAAACTTCTATACATGCTTGCATATACTTACCTTCTAACATCTTCCTTCTTTAATTTTTCATTCACCACTAAAGTAATATCAGCAGGTTTGCAGCCATACATGCTAAACTTTTTCAAAATATTTCCGGCATATCTCTTTTGACAAATAAAAACGCCATATTCATCTTGGTAAACATCAATACCAAGACAATGATGTAGCAAGCCAAGATCACTCATCTCATATTTTTTCATCATTTCTATTTTAAACTTTTTAATCATTTTCTTGTTGTTACCCGTATACACAAAATCATCAACATAAAGAGCAACAAGAAGGATATCATCTTTACCTTGATGCTTCACATACAAGGTAGGCTCACTTTGACTTCTTGGAAATTCTTGCTGAATGAAGTAGTTGTCAATTTCACTATACCACGCTCTAGGGGCTTGTTTCAACCCATAGAGAGTTTTCTGCAACTTGTAAACCTTTTCCTCTTGGCCTTTAGTCACAAAGCCTTGAGGTTGCTGCACAGACACCTCTTTTTTAATATACATTCAAGAAAGATGACTTCACATCAAGTTGGTACAAATTCTAACCTTTTTGAGTTGCTAACGCAATGATTATTCTCATGGTGTCTAAACGTGCAACCAGAGAAAAAGTCTCACTATAGTCAATTCCAGGTTGCTGTGCATAGCCTTTGACTACTAATCTAACATTGGTTCTTTGGATTGAACCATTTGGATTATGTTTCAATTTGTACACCCACTTTACTCCAATAGCTTCTTTGTCATTTGGATTTTCAACTAGCTTCCATGTTTTGTTATTCTCAATTGCATTTATTTCTTCTTGCATCGCATTCCCCCAAACATCTTCTTTGATTGCTTCATCAAAAATTTCTGGTTCCATAACACAATAGTTGCACCTTGCATAAATATCACTCAAGTCCTTCAATTTTATTGGAGTTGAGCGGGGAGATGATGAACTTGAAATTGGTGAACTTGGAGAGGATGAAGAACTTGGTGTACATGAGGCTGGTTGCTTATTTTCAGCTGCTGGATTTTGTTGTAATAAAATTGCAGGGATTGTTTTCTCCTTCATTTTGTCTTATTCCTAATTCCAAGAAGCCTTCTCATCAAATACAACATCCCGACTAATGATCACCTTGTTTATATTCAAATTTTAAAGTCTATAGACCTTTGACATGGAACTATAATCAATAAAGTCAAATCTTTCACTTGTTTCTTCCAGCTTTGTCTTCTTTTGTTTAGGAATTTGAGCATAGAAAACACCCCCAAAAACTTTAAGGTGGTTAACTAAAGGTATTCTTCCACTCCAAGCTTCAAATGGAGTCTTATTCCATACAGTCTTTGTTGGACATCTTTTCAGTAAATACATAACAGCCTCAGGCCAAAAGGTTTTAGGCAAACCTTTATCAAGTAGCATAAACTTCTCCATCTCCATCACGATTTGGTTCTTTCTTTCAGACACACCATTTTGCTGAGGTGTATAGCCAATAGTGAGGCGTCTTTCAACACCTTCATCTTCACAAAATTTGTAAAATTCATTCGAGGTTTACTCCTTCCCCCTGCCACTTCTCAACATTTTTATAAACCTACCACTTTGTTTCTCAACAAAAGCTTCAAACTTTTTAAAAATTACAAAAACATCAGATTTTTGTCTCATAAAATATACCCATGTCATGTGGGTAAAATCATCAATAAACAAGATAAAGTACTTGTTTTTTCCATGAGACAAAGTATTCATAGGATCACACACATATATGTGTACAAGTTCCAACACTTGTTTGGCTCTCCATACTCCTTCCTTTGGAAATGTTTGGTAGTGGTGTTTGCCAAGCATACATCCTTCACACACACACACACACACACACACACACACACACACACACAAACACACACACACATGCACACACACATACACACACACACACACACACATACACACACACACACACACACCAAATTTTTCTTTAATTATTGGCAGCCCATACACCACCTTCTTTTGATAAAGTAACTTGAAACTATTGTAGTTCAAGTGCCCAAGTCTCTTGTGCCATAAACAAGAGTCATTTTCTTCTCTAGCCATCATGTTGATTTTTTTTTCATAATTAAGAGAAATTGGAAAGCTTCTATTGTTGGTCATTTTTACAACAACAACATTTCTTCTCTTTGAATAAAAAATTTCGCACTCTCGATTCTCAAAATTTAGAGAATAGCCATGCTCCAAAAGCTGTCCAATGCTTAGCAAGTTCTCATCCATCTCTGACACATAAATAGTTTCATGAATGACTTTGCTTCCTTGCTTTATTGTAACTCCAATGGTTCCTTTTCATTTTACTTCAACATGTTCTACATTTCCCAATTTAACTTTTGAGCCAAATAAAGAATCAATGTTTTTAAAAGCTTCTTTCTTTCCGGTCATATGATTGCTACAACCGCTATCAAAATACCACACATTTTTATCTTCTTGAAATGATTTTTGACAAGCAAAAAAACAAATTACCTTCATCAGTATCTCCTTATGCAAATGAAGCATGTTGTTTATTGGCAAAACGACAATCCTTTTCAATGTGCCAAAATCTCTTGCAATTGTGACATTGTGGTTTGCCCTTGTTCCAACAATCCTTCTCGTCGTGAGTGTTACTCTTACAAATTTTGCACCATTTATTTGATGATCCTTAATGCCATCTTCCGCCATTTATGCCTCTTCCTCTTCCTCGTGAGTTTCTTCCTCTAGCCATGCCTTTTCCAAATATGCCACCTCTAGAAGACCCACCTCTATTTTGTATTGGGGGCTTATTTTCACCATTGTTGGGCTGAATGTTGAGTTTAGATAGAAAGGCACTCTCAACTGATTTTTCAGAGTGTCGTAACAAACTTTGTTCATAGGATCTCAAAGACCCCATCAACCCTTGAACATACATAGTTGATAGGTCCTTAGTTTCTTCTATAACAACCACCATAGGATCACATTTTTCTGTTAAACTAATCATAATTTTATCAATAATTCTGTGATCATCTATTTTATCTCCATGTGACTTCATTTGATTCACCAATTCAGAGAGTCTATTAAATTATTCATTCAAACTCTCATTCTCTTTCATTCTTTCATTTTCATAGTCTCTCTTAAGAGATTGAAGTTTCATAGTTCTCACATTTGAGTCTCCTTCAAACTCTTGTTATAGAATATTCCATGCTTCCTTTGATGCTTTTGCTCTCATAATCCTTGGGAAAATGGATAGAGAGACTCCTCTTTGAATCATCCCGAGAACTCCAACATCTGTGATCTTCTTCTTCTTCTTCTTCTTCTTCTTCAATTCTTCAAGTTGTTGGCTTGATTCTTCAGCCTTTTCATTTGATTCTTCAGCCTCTGTTAGTGCTGGTTCTTTATAACCGTTTTGGACGAACTCCAAGATATCCAAAGAGGTGAATAGAGTCTCCATTTTAATAGCCCCAAAACTCATAATTTTCTCCTTCAAACAAAGGAACTTTAACATTGCTATAAACTGTGGAAGAGTTGCTTGTGGAAGCCATTTTTTTTTGCTTCTGCTGCAGTTGCAAGGGTCTACAGCTCTGATATCACACTGTTGATGGTATTCTAGAGGTGGTATGTGATAAATTATATTGTTGCAGAATTTAGAGTAAGATTTTTTTTTGAATACTCTTATATTATTGAATTCACCACACACTCACTTTTATATAGGCTTGAAAGAAACTGACATAGGAAACAATAAGTTGATAATCAAGATGAGGACTCTTTGTTTCTCTCAATCTTAATGATACAACTCTACCATAAATCTAAATAAAGACAATTATTATAATGTGATGGTTACAATTCTCTCATAATGCATACTAAAGATAATGGTGGTTACAACACATTAATTTTAATAATATGCACTCTTTCTTTTCACAACTTCCAACAATGGTAGTCCATTTAACTAGGATGACAACATCTACATACCAACCCACTTCATCTAACCAAACTTCTTCTCAAGCAAATACAATTGCTTCAACACCGCTTTTTACAACGACTTGGAATTTGGATTTCAATAGTGATGATGAGGAGGATTATGACTACAATCCTTTTGCAGGTCTATTTTTAATTCCTACCTCTTTATGTATTTACATCCAACCCATGTTTTGTGTATACACAACAAGCCATTTGTATACCTTTTGTATACCATTTCCATAATATTATGGCCATTTTAGATAATGCAGGTTGAAAGTTTGCTTTGTTTACCATGTATACATTTAATCTATGGTGCATTGTTACCATGTTTCATACATTCACTATGCATATGCAGGTTTGCAATCCAAAGATGATACCACTTTTGAAGATGACGGTGATTATGATCGTGTCTCTATACCTATTGAATCAAAGCATACATCTCTAGGTTTTGACCGTGTCTCTATACCTATTCATTATAAGATTTCTTAGAATGTCATTCTTAACTTCTTTTGTTAACTTTTATTTGTAGACTATTACGATATTGGTGATCCACAGGTAGAATGTCGTCATTGTAAAGCATTGATGTGGAAAGAAAGGATGGATAAACATAGACATTTGTAAAATCCTAAGTATTACTTGTGTAGTGGGAACCGAAAAGTTGAGCTTCCTTTCTTAAAATAACCACCTCAAATTTTATCAACACTACTTTTTTATCACGACTCTTTGGCTAGCCAAAAGTTCCAACAATAAATCAGACTTTACAAAGTTGGATAAAAAGTATAACAACGGTTTTGCCCCCCCCCCCCCCCCCCCCCCCCCCCACAATACAAATTCAAGAACAATCTTGTCACCGAATTGGGAGTTTGTTACCACCTGAAGGTTAACCACCAAAATTTGCACAACTTTACATCTATGACACTGAAAATGAAGTGAAAAATTGAATGAATGGTCTAAGGTATTTTATTACTTAATTTTTTATTGAATTGCAATTCCTTTTGCATATTTTATATGACTTATGCTTGCTCTTATTTTTAGATATCCCAAAAACGTGGATCCGATCATTATGAAGAAGTTGTCTGAAATGTTATATGAGTACACCACACATGAAAAAAGCTTTTAGATGGCAAAAGAGAGACTAAATGATGTAAATGTCCATAATCTCAAGTTGAGACTAATATCTGATAGAAAAACTGATGGGAGAATATAAAGTCAACCAACTATTTTTGAAGTTGCAACATTAATTGTTGGTGATGTTGACATTGCTGAAGAAAGGGATTTTATCATGCAAACAAAAGGTGAGAAACTTTAAAGAATAGATGAGTTCCATGCAAGTTACCTAGCCTTTTAGTACCCTATGATATTTCCTTATGGTGAATATGGTTATAGACCTAACGTGGCACACCGAGATTTCAAAAATTTTAATGACAACATACGTAACCGACTTACAATCAGGGAGTGGTTATCATTCCGAACACAAAATAAGTTAAATAAGGCAAAAACTTTGTTATCGTCTAGGAGATTATTTCAATAGTTTTTAGTTGATGGTTATATAATGTTAGAATTTGAGAGACTAACATGGCTACGTAAGAAACAAGTAAAGCTAAGAGTGTCAAAGTACAAGCGTCTACATGAAGAGGGAGATCAAAGTCAACAACCAGGGTCAAGTACAGGGAAAAGAGTCATTCTACCATCATTGTATGTTGGAATTTGTCGGTTTATAGACCAACTCTATTATGATGGAATTACAAATATGTAGTGAGGTTGGATTTCCGATTTGTTTATCACTTTTACATGCAATCCAAATTGACCAGAAATACGAAGACTTCTTCGACCTCTTCACCTTAAACCACAAGATAGACTAGATATCATTTCCAAAATCTTTAAAATAAAGTTTGATCAACTTATTCATGATTTAACAAAAAAAGGTATTTTAGGGAAAGTCCTCGCATGTAATTTTTTTATATGCTTTCTTGCTTGATCTTTTTTTACTTTAATCTGATTTCATTATACTATTTAACTTCACTTTTTTTTGGTCAGATATGGACACTGTTGAGTTCCAAAAGAGAAGATTGCCACATGCACATATCATTATTTTTCTCCATCTTTCTAACAAGTACCCAACACCTGGAGATATAGATAAAATTATCAGTGGTGAAATTCCAAATCCTTCAAAAGAGCCAAGGTCGTACAATTTGGTTAAGAATCATATGATATATGGTCCTTGTGACTTAAATAACAAAAACTCTCCTTGCATGAAAGATGATAAATGTTCAAAAGTATTATCCAAAAAAATTCCAAGACTTTATTTTAGTTGATCAAGATGACTACCCTATTTATAGAAGAAGAGATAACAATCACACAATTGAGAAGAATGGAATAACCTTTCATAATGGTCATGTGGTTCCTTATAACCCTACTTTGTTATTGAAGTATGAAGTACACATCAACATGGAATGGTGCAATCAAAGTAATTTAATTAAATACTTGTTCAAGAATATTAACAAATGTTCTGATAGAATTTCAGCTGTTATAACACATTCAGATACAACCACAAAGGGTGAAAAAAACAACATTGATGAAATAAAAAAATATCTTGATTGTAAGTATATTTCCCCAAGTGAAGCATGTTGGCGGATTTTTTTAATTTAATAAACGGAAGGAATCCTGCTGTTGAGAGGTTATTTTTTCACATGGAAGGAGAACATTCCATTTATTACAAAGATTATGAGCATATTTGAGATGTTTTGATCAAGCCAAGTGTAACTGAATCCATGTTTACTGTTTTGTTAACTTATGGGCAGTTTGTTTCAATGTTTGTTTATGTTAAGAAAAGTAGGCTTTGGAAACCATAGAAAAGATGATACACCATTGGTTGACTTATGTGGGTTCCACATAGTACATGGGAGTTATTTTATCTTAGGATGATTAAGTGTGAAGAAAGGTCCGACATGTTACAATGACATTAAGATTGTTGGTGGTTTTCAACATGAAACTATTAGAGATGCATGTTTTACACTGGAAACTCTACAAGATGATCGAGAGTTTATTGATGCAATCAAGGAGGCACATCACTAGGGTTCTGGTAATTTTTTGAGGAAGTTATTTATCACTATTATTTTACCTGCATCTATGAATGGCGTGAATCATTGCATTGCTTATCTGATGGTATTCTATTTGAGCAACGTCAGTTGGCTAAAGATCCATGTAATTATAACTTAAATCTCTTTTTAATTCAACTTCCGCAAATTTCACATGTATGTAATTTGTCATACATTAGCTGTTTACTAAACTCTTAAGAAATGAAGTATTTTTGTTTTTCAACCTTTTAGATCAAATTCCTTTTTCAACCTATCCACACCTCTAAGTTTTCTACTCCTTTTTAATATGGTGCCAGCCTATTATACATTCTAAATGGCACACGAAAACATCTATTTCATTACATATACCTTATTAAATAGAGCTCCTGCTTCTATTATTACGGTACATGTAATGTATTTGTTGCATATTTTCTTCATGATGCTTAGCATACGTAAGTTATCTAAAATTAACATGACATACATATTACTCTTCATACTATAACATCAACAAGTATTTTTTCTTCTCATAATTATAACTACTTCTACATTGTTTATTTAACTAGTTGATTCATATTACATGTATGACATAAATATGTGCCCCTTTATTTAACGTTGTTAGATTAATTTTACTATATTATAAATCTTAGGACTATTACTCACCAATGCATAAATACAACAGTTGACACTCATGGATATTGAGTCATTGTTACAGAATAATAATAGGATTTTGAAGGATTTCAAACCAATGCCATATCCAAATAATTATGTCCTGATTTTTCTTATAAATCGATTAATGTTTGAAGAAGGACAATACGATAGTACCACTCAATCTCATATATTTAAAAAAATTGTTTGACTCTCTCACATGTATTTATCATATTTATGTTTATAACCATGCTATCAAATTTCCTTTTTTCACTTAGACTAATTCAACCGTACCTAACTTATATATTTTTATAAGATGAGTAAAGGGAAAGTTATTCTGAAATCACATCAGCTATTCAATCCCAAAAAGGAGGTGTTTTTTTCCTATATGGTTAGGGTGGAACTGGTAAAACCTTCATGTGGAACACCTTTTCTACATCACTCCGCTCTAGAAAGAATTTTTTTTAAATGTAGCATCAAGTAGAATTGCAAGTTTATTGTTACCAGGAGGAGGTAGAACAACTCATTCAAAATTCAAGATCCCAATGCCAACTATTGAAACATCTATTTGCAATATTGAGAAGAAATCCAACCTTGTTGAGCTATTGAAGTTAGCAAATCTTATCATATGGGAATATGCACCTATGAAAAATGACTTTTATTTTGAAGCACTCAACAAAAGTCTGAAGGATATTATGAGTGAAACCAAAAATGCTTCAAACAATTTTTTTGGAGGAAAAGTTGTTGTCTTTGATGGTGATTTTCGACAAATTCAACTTGTTATCCCAAGAGGTACTAGAGTTGATAATGTACATGCCACAATAAATGCTTCTTATATTTGGTATCATTGTAAGGTCTTATGACTTACATAGAAGATGTGCCTAACATGTGGTTCTTCTTCATCAACACCGAAAGAAATTATAAGGTTTTCTGATTGGATACTACAAAATGGTGATGGAAAAAATCTGAACCTAATAATGGATATGCAAAACTCTCAATTCCAAATGAGTTCTATTGTCTGATTTTACCAATCCTATTGAAGCAATTATTACAAGTACATATTTGGATTTTATTACCAACTACAAAGATCCTCATTATGTTCAATGCAGGGAAATCTTGGCTTCAACTATTGATGTTGTCGATGATATAAATGCTTCTGTCACAAATCTAATAACAGGTACTTTCTCATAAAATCACTATTTCTTTATTATCATTACTGTTGCAAACACGTTTCCAATTTTGTTAAGACTTTGTTTATTTTTTAGGAAATGAGAAGGAATACCTAAGTTGTGATTCTATTGACCATTCTGAAACTAATAATTTTGATACTTTTGAACATTTAACACCAGAGTTTTTGAGTTGTATGAAAACTCTTGGCTTACCAAATCATTCAATAAAGTTGAAAATTGACTAGTTCTGTTGTTGCGAAATTTAGATCAATCTGAGTGGTTGTGTAACGGTACAAGGTTGATTGTTACTAGGCTAGCAAACCATGTTATTGAGGCAAAAATCATCTCTAGAAAAAATATAGGAAATATCACATATATTCCAAAGATGTCTATATCTCCTTCACAATCACCATGACCATTCAAACTTGTGAGACGATAATTTTCAATTATTGTCTCCTCTGCATTGACAATCAATAAATCACAAGATCAAAGCTCAGATTATGTTGGGTTATATTTGCGTAAAGAGGTTTTTAGTCATGAACAACTATACATTGCATTTTCCATAGTCAAAACAAAAGAAGGACTCAAAGTCTTGATTCATGATAAGGAAAAACAAAGTTTGAGTTCAATTACAAATATGATTTTTAAAGAAGCTTTTCATACCATATGAGAGGTAAAAGTTTTATGTATTATGATTATGTTTAATTCTCGCATTCCATCGCTTCTAATTTTAACTTCCTAACATATTTTCAATTTTTCTTTTCAGGTTTTACAAATGTAGAATTTGTATTTTCATATGTCTTCTACCTATTTTTTTTCTTTTTAATGTTGCTATTTTTTTTCCTTTGCTTCAACATTAGTTATGTAACATATATGTTAACACACTTTTATTTATTTCTACTATTTTTTTTTGTATAAACTACCTACAACTTATTGCTAATAGTTTTTTATAATAATTTCATTTACCTGTGCGGATGCACCACATTCATTATATATATATATATATATATATATATATATATATATATATATATATATATATATATATATATATATATATATATATATATATATATATATATATATATATATATATATATATATATATATATATAATTTTATATAATTTAATAACTTTTTAATAAATTAATCATAGATATTTTATGTCGAAAGAAATTTGACTTTTCTCTTAACCTCCTTTAAAATAATACAAACAAATGATAGTAATAAATTGATATTGTTAAATTTTTTATATTGACAATAATTTAACTTAAAAAATGGATTAGAAAAACTGACAAGCTTATATATTATATATATTTTAATATATTAACATTAAATATAATAACTTAAAAATAATAGTATATAATGAACTTGTAATATTTATATTAGTATCTTTTGTCTAAAGTAGGGAATAGTAAAATAGACGTCCGCTCTGTCGTATTCCACATTAAGTCCGTCAAAAAAATGGACGAGCGGACAAACCAACCAAGTAAAATTGGACTTAAAAATCTAGTCCGTTCCGCCAAGGCGGCGGGCGACAGGCTTACCCGTCTATTTATTTATTTTTCATTTTTTAATAGATTAATAAATTTATTTTAACATTTCAATTAGATTTTTCATTTATTTTTTAGAATAATTTTTTATAAAGCATTTTTTTAAACAAATTTTATTTAAAAAATATTACATATATTCACAAATAAATATATAAAATAGAATCATCAACAAGTATTCAAAAATTATAATTCAAGTATTAATCTTCAATCAATAAAAATAAATATTTTGAGTGTTTGTTAACTAGTTTGTCGGGTCAATCCGCCCTTTTTTGTGTGGGTATAAGGCAGGGCAGACTAAGCGGGTAAGCGGACACAAAATTGCAATTCAACCCGCCATTTTTTGGCGGATACGTGAGCCGACTGACGAGCTACGACCAGTTTTGCCACCCTTAGTCTAAAGCTGAAACATTTTATATTTTTTAATAAGAAATTATAGGTTGACAAAACTTAACATAAAAACTACCGAGTAGTTAGATATCGTTTGACCGAGCCTTTTTTCGATTGTAAAAGTTAATTTTAAATTAAAATTGAAAATAAGAGCTTTATTTAGTTAAAATTGTTTGATAATACTTATATTTTTCCAACTTTAAAAATAATTTTAAATTAAAAATTATTTGATATATATCTACAAATATTTTATTTAATATATGGATAAACTAATGGAAGAAAATAAGAAAATAATAAAATTTGAGGGGTGCAACGACCCCCTCTTGCTCCATAGAAGACCCACGATTGTCTATAAGTGTGGAAACTCCAATCAAGCTTACATGTGTTTTTTCCTCCATTCATATACTAGAAAATTTGTTGGTTTCAGTGTCGGCTATTTTTTCATGTGTGTTTCGTCAAGAAATTTACATGTATCTCTTTTTTCAAGATATTTCTACATGTCTAAATATATCAAATAAGATATGCATAACAAAATCATGTAGATATTATTATTATTATTATTATTATTATTATTATTATTATTATTATTATTATTATTATTATTATTATTATAATAATAGTAACGTCAATTATTATTTTTACTTGAATTATTTTTCTTGAATTAATGGCAATTATTTTTCTTGAATTAATGGCAATTATTGTTGAGTGTTGTTACTTATATTTTAGTTTTTTTTTCAATAATGACAAGGGAAACTAGAAAAATGCTTGTTTGAGAGAATCGTGATACACGAGGTTGATTTTTTATTAACAAGTAGCTGATATAATATTACAATAACATTAATTAATTGCATTAGTGACTACGTTGATAGTTTTGTTTTTGTAAAAAATCAGGTTAATAGTTTTTTGTGTGACAGACACTAGATTGGTAGTTGACTTTTTATTGTAGAGGAAAAGTTGATAGTTGACTTAAAAGACATATAACTTTAGCAAGTAACATTTAATAAACGTGGGTATTTGTCTCTAGTGAGTAATATTTATACATTTTTTAGAGGATAGACTTAGGAACGTGGGTATTTGTCTCTAGTGAGTAATATGCTTTATTAGCGGCGTCTTATATTTGGCAGTTTTTTTTATAAAGAGGATATTCTCTACATATTATTGGAGAAATTAATTTGATTAAATTCTTTATCATCTTTTATTCATCGATTTATATAAAAAACAACATTGATCAAAAAGTACATATGCATGTGGTATTCCTACACGAATAGAGGATATTCAAAGATTTTAGTAGTGTTATTATAATGAGGATTTGCACGCAACGGTGAGAGACCTTATATGGTGGTATTATAGTATTTTGTGATATATTGGTTATATTATGATCTGTCTTCTATCCTTAAAGAGTCAGATATTTATAGAGGCTATTGAGTTTAAGGTTTAGGAAATCCTAAGAAGTGGTAACTGTTTCCCTTGATTGATGGAGAATTATGACCACCTATTTTCAAGGGAGTTGTGGTATGACTCGTTCTTATATGACTCGTGGGAAGATAATAGTATTATACACGACATTTGTCATAAAGGGGAGACCCCATACTGTCTAAAGACAACGCCCGAGTGATGTCTTACTAGGCGAGGACTTTGGCGTCTCCCCTATTTGATACTTTCATAAATATAACACTACACAGACCCTCAAACATGGGGCTTGTAAAAAGGTGAAGTATTTTAAGACTTATGTCAGGTTTTGTGTAACACCCTTCTAAAATACCCCAAAATATTTCAATTAAAATAACAACATATTAATCAGAGTAATTATGCCCCGAAGGGTGTCACACAATATTTCACACCAAAAATATTTAGTCATGCTCTTATTTATTCAAAACAGCAATTTGCATAATTTCGCAGCGGATATAAAGTCAATTCAATCATATCAAACATGTAACACATTACATGTAAAATGGTTCATCACCAACAATAAAACATTTAAAATGTTCCCTCCCGATGTTACATCTATCAGAGCATGACCCACTACGAAGACTACACTAGACTCCAAGCATTAGTCTCTATGCAACTCATTTCTCGTTACCTGAAAAATAGGTGTAAGGGTGAGTCTCTCAATCAATATAACAAGCATTATAGAACAACATGTAATGCTAAGTAAACAACACATTAATCACCCCAATTGCACACGTATTCAGTAACAACACATCAGTTCAAATATCAACATAAAGCACAAGTATACTCTCAATTTATACTTGACAACAACACACACCCACACGTATAATATTGGAATACATCCATTCATATTATACGCCATACATAATTTAATGCAATGAGACTCCATGCATGCGGTACCGACTATTCTTGAACATATAGTTCAACTTCACCGACCAACTCCAGGTACGGCTACCAAGCTCACTAGTCCCACTCATTTGAGACCTAGTGACTCACATCACTAATTCCTCACCATGGGAATTAGCTACCACCCCAAGGGCCATGCTATGCACGCTAATTCACCTAGCATGCAAATATCAACAACAGTCCAAAATGACTAACATCACTAATTTCTCACCATGGAAATTAGCTACCACCATAAAGGTCACATATGCATGCTAATCACCTAGCAATGCAACATCACAACAAAATCCACAAATGGACAATATGCTCACACTCTAAGCCATAAACAGTCCATTCACCACACATACATAACATATATATTCATAATATTATGCACATCATCACACATGTATCAAAACATGCATCAAATCATCATATTACATCAATTAATTCAATCACAGTATTAGCATACTCTACTAATACCGATACTGCTCAAAACAGCGGGAAATAATCCCTAATACATCACCCACGGGCATAGGCAACCATCACTTAGGCATACCACATTTTAATTAACAATTTTTCTCTTCTGCAACAGCGTTAACCGGTTAACGCCCTGGGTTAACCGATTAACGCAGCACAACACGCCTCCTGTCCCAAAACTTAACAGTGTTAACCGGTTAACGCCCTGGGTTAACCGGTTAACGCAGCACAAACAGCAATATTTTCAGCAGTCACAACAGTGTTAACCGGTTAACGCCCTGGGTTAACCGGTTAACGCAAGCAAAACAGCACATTTTCACAATTCCAAACAGTGTTAACCGGTTAACACCCTGGGTTAACCGGTTAACGCAAGACAGAAAGCTGTTCCTGCGCTAACACACAGCAGAATGCAGAATTCTCCGCATTTTCCGCCGTTGGAGGCCTTCCGGACCTCCGATTCCGATTCCGTAAAAAGCTACGCGTTCGGGAAAACACGACTCTCACAATTACGGGTTCAATTCCAGTTTTTACACAACTTATTCATACAAATATTCAGCACTCATCAAATCCCAATTAGGGTCAATTCAAGGTTATCACTACCCATTACATATGATCCCATAATACCCGTTAATCAACGATAAACCCCCCTTACCTTAACAATCCGGCAAAATCTTTGAGCTTCAAGCTTTCGTTCTCCAACCTTTGCTCTCCAGCTCCTCTTCTCTGCCCTTTTCCCTTTTCACGATGCTTCTCTGTTTCACGTGAATGTTTTTCTTCCAAAAATGAGAACTTTTCCTTATTCCAACATATATATATTTTCCAATAATAATAATCCAAAAATAATAATAATAAAATTTCTAATTATTCAATTAAATTAATAATTACATTATTAACTCAATTTAAATAATTATTTTATTATTATCGGGGTGTTACATTTTGTCATGTGGTATGAGGCAAATCTTTGATATGAGACATGTCCCTTATTTTGGGGAAAGTCCCTCAGCTGAAGGAGACATTCTTAATGGAAGACGAGTCCCCTAGCTTAAAGACGCGTCCCTTATGAAGTAGCATATCTCTAATACATTAAGGAGGAGAACCCCAATACATTTTTGTGGCTTGTCTATTCAGTTTTTGTTTCCTTATTATTGTTTATTGAGTTTCATATTCAATTGTACATCTTTGGATTAAATTTTGAATCCACGCGTTTTAGCATTCACAAAGTGTTTACATTTGAGTATGATCATTATGTTTTAAGTCAATTGGTTTAGTTAAAGAAACAAGAACCATATTTGATGTTGGTTCAAATTATGTGGCAAGTGAAATCTCAAACTATTTTGTAAAACTTGAAAAATTAAGATTTCATGCGTGTGACTCGAATCACTCACAAACCATGACTCGAATTAAATCAAACAGCAGAGAATAAGAAAGATTTTTGTATCTGTGACTCGAATCACAATTTTTACTTGATTCGAATCATGCAACAGTGTGACTCGATTCACAAGTTGCACATGATTTGAATCACACAACTCATGTTAGCATTTGCTTAGTTTGTTTCGAAACATGACTCGAATCACACATTTTTCTGTTGGACGTTGTCCAATTTAACTCGAATCATAATTTCTACATAACTCGAATCATGGCTCGAGTCATAGTTTTAACCTGATTTGAATCACAGGAAAATGAGTCACTTCTTTTATGTTGATCTTGTTCCACTCTCCGTGTTCATTTGACTCAAATTAACAAATGTTCTTGACTCAAATCAAAAATCTATTTTCATCTATTTTTTTGTGCTTAATCTCGAACACATATAGATCTTTTACCTTCAATCTCTTCTTTGGATTCAGATCTTCATTGAAAGATTTATGATTGTAGAGAAATACGTGTAACACCCTAATAAGTCTAATCGATGACATGGAAG
This sequence comes from Lathyrus oleraceus, assembly GCF_024323335.1. Taxonomy (NCBI): domain Eukaryota; kingdom Viridiplantae; phylum Streptophyta; class Magnoliopsida; order Fabales; family Fabaceae; genus Lathyrus; species Lathyrus oleraceus. The sequence continues at coordinate 480,549,795 of NC_066582.1, read as the reverse complement.
TAACTGACTTATAGGGTTGGTATGATGCAATAACAAATATAGAGAAACATCATGTCTAATGTGGCACAATATCACTAGAGAGAAGTGACCACATGGTACAATATCACTTGAGAGAAACACATTTGAAATTGAATCATATGTTGTAATACAATATCATTTGAGAGAATTAATACACAAGTGTAACATAAATTAAGAGAATCACATTTGTATTTGTGTTATGAGTGTAATGCAGTATCTTAGAGAGAAGTACTACATAATGCAATATCATAAAGAGAAGCACGACACTCTATAGAGTAGAAGGATACCAATTAAAGAGAAGAGGTTTAGAGTCTAAGAGCATATATATCATTGTTTAAATTGTGATTGGATTTGATTAATGTCGTGAATTATATCAACGTTCTATATTGAGTGTCTTGTATTAATGTTGTCTTTATATGAGAATATTCTACCTTGACATTATGAATCTTGTAGATGTTTGAAGTTGATGGTCTCTACAAAATGTGATTTGATGTAATAATATGTTTACCTAATAGTTTATGTGTTTTCTTGGTTATTTTATATGATCAAATATTTTCAAAACTCACCCCTTCGTATTTGTGTTTGTCTGGCTTGGTCACGCGTTTACGAAATTGCAGTAAATACAGGTTGATGAATTTTGAAGTTCAAGTTGGGAGAAGTCCTCTCTGATAGTGACACTTAGTAGTTTGTTATAGAGTCACATATTTTGTTACCTGATTTTTACTAAAATGTTGATGTATTTTGGAAAAATAAAGGAAAAGAAAAAAGTGTCTTTATCGTTATAACAATAACCTAATTTAAGAAAATTTAATTTTTAAGTGTAAGTAAAAATGTGGTACCTTGAACCTCGTGTGATAAATGATTTAGTAATTATTTTATATAGTTTTATTTTTTTTTCTCCGCGGTAAAATCTACCAAATAGAGTGTCACAAAACGTGTCTTGAAATTAACATTTCTTGAAGGATGTGTAAATATTTTCAGGAGGCTTGCAAGATATTGGTAGTTGTGACTGGTGGTGATAAATTCCAATGAAAAGAAGGAGGTTCTTCTCTCTAGACTGACCTTGATAGTGTTGTGTGAAAGCCTACAAACAAGGTATGAGTTCTTCTCAATGTTCGGATAATAACCACTCAAGAAATCAGTGAGATCAAGGGGGATTGCCACATACGAAGACTTGGAGCCGATTGGTGAAGTTGGGAGATTCAAGAAGCGAGAATCCAATAAAGATTTTACAGAGAGTTCAAAATCAAGGTTGTATACAAGTCAAAATCTAGATAGGAAATTTATTTTCTCAGCACTATTGTGGATTCTGTGATTGTATGAACTCATGTAATATTTGTGATCACATCTCGACAAGTGTACAAATAGCATCAAAGTAATAGTAAAAATATTGTCTCCACGAGGATTGTAATTTAATAAGAAAAGTATGTGTGATTGTAAGTAATTAAAGGGGAGGGGGTTTAGAAAAGCGATTATAAAGCGAGAAATTTAAAAGGTGATAGTCAAGATGAGAAATGCGATTAGGTTTTTATTAACGAATCCCCTTATTTTTACATGTTGATGAACTGTGTATTTATTGAGTTTCAATCAAATTATTATCTCATTGCGAATTAACAAAACCACTACACCTAATTCCTTGGTGTGTAGCTCCCTAATATATACAATAATCCCCTAATTTCTCAGGCCAATTCAAAGTTAAACTAAACGTTCTAAGTGCGTTAATTCATAAGCAACAACTTCAAATCACCTATCCCTGGTTAATTAAAAAGTTGAATAAATTACCTATAAGATAAATAAACCAACATTTAAAAATCCCTAATTATCTAGATTGATTCGTACGCCTGCAAGCGACGAAAATAATTAAACACAAGAACAATTTAAATAAGATAATAACATTAAAGATACTCAATAAATAGAGAATAAATATATGATCCAACATAGTAAAAATAAGGTTTATCTCAAAAAAGACCTAATCTAGAGAAACTTAGCTACTCATTGATAAATTAACAAATACATGAGTGGATAAGTCTTCACCATCAAAATCATTGAATGAATTATTCTCCAATGACTCCAATGTGCTCCAAAATCACCCATTGAATTTCTCTAGCCGCCACTTTCTCTATAAATTCAGAACCCCTAAAACTGTTTCCGAAAATAGCTTTAAATAAAAAATTGTGTGTCAACCAAAAAGCGTGCCATCAAGCCTCATCATGCTGTGATGGGATACATCGCGAGCACAAGAATCCTATAAGCAAATCCTTTATTTTCTTCATTTTTTCTTTATAATAATTGGTAACTCAGCTCGATGCAACAACATATATGTATGGAAGGTTGACTTACAACTCAAGAAAGCAAATTCACTATTAGTAGTTTAGTACAACTAGTCTTACAAGCAACAATAAACTTTATGTTCTTAAATGCCTCTTTCTTACACTACCCAATGACTTTCTATTTAGGACTCCCCCTAAATATGAGAATCCCTCTCACTTTATTTGAATAAGTAAACCCTAGTGATTGGTGTTTAACCCAATTATCAGTGTTGAATATTATAACACAACTAGACAAACCTATAAACATGTCGCGTTACTGAAGCATAATATGCTGTACATAACGAAATAACAAGGATTCTAAACCTTAGAGCTTTTGTGATCTTCAACGAATATTTCTTGCTTTCTAATGTAGGACTTGAGCTCCTTATATAGCAAAAATATTTTGGGCTTTTCTGTTTGGATCTTTGCTTTAATTTCACATAGAATCTTTGCACAGTCACTTGGATATTATTTGTTCCATAAATATCTCCAACAGAAAGACATGAGTTTGTTTAATTCAAATTCAAATTTAAATCACATTAGATCTGATTTGATCTTTACACCTATCCAACAAATCATATAATCATATTTCTAAATAAAAGCAATAAAATCTAACAGAAGATTCATCCCAAAACGCCAGAATTTGGTCTATTGAGCAAGGTCCAGATGTCGTACCCACATGTTGTGAAGTCGAGTTCAACATGTGTCCCTTTTGCACCAGAAAATCATCTTGAAGCAACTTGACAAACTTGAACACTTCTCCATGATGTTGCTTTGCAAAATGCAATCAATCCAAATAAAATAACAAAAATCCCCCGAGCCTTACAGGCCAAGCACGTCACACATATCAACGAGAGATTCAATGCCCTGGGATACTCCCCTGTACCACAGTCTGAAAACACTTCATCCTTTGTTAAAGGCCTAGTGCTTGAGGGACTATTTAGTATTCTATTTGTAAAGGACCTGACTAGGGTGATAACTATATGCCACCCTCAAAAGAGACGATGATCATATCGCCCTCAGGGAGGCACCACCTCGGTCCAACTTTTCCTTATTGGCCAGTCATAGGAAACTTGGGATAAGACATGTCTTGGGAAGAGAGAAGTCAAGGTCAATAACTGACCCACACCCCCTTGAAAATAGGGGTTCAATGGTCCACCATTAACTAGGTGGGCAATGACCTTTCCCAAGAAAACCTTAGGCCTAAAGCCTCTATAAATACTCATCTCACAGGGGGATAATGACATATCTTAAGCCATATAGATCCTAATTCATACGCCTATACACAAGAAACCAACACATATACAAAGCCTCTAAACCACCACAAAACACTAACGTACATGGCTTCTTGCTGTCGTGAGTAAGCCTTACCTACCATATAATGTAATATACGTACTAAGGCCTCTAAATACTCATGCCCTTGCAAGGGTAACATGCACACATGTATTTTTTGACCAGTATAAATTATATTTTTAACTGCCAAAACCATAGAGATCCAATTCAAACCTAAAATAAGACCTATCACCAGCCTAACCCGATATCTGAATGCCATGTTTCAACACTCATTAAAAAAAATTCTTATAAGATTCATCCATGATCCATGTACATTCAAGATAAAATGACTTTTGAAAATGAGTATTATGAACACTGCAAAGATCAATCAATAAAGGACAATGATAAGATATTTAAACTCTAGTAAGTACCTTGAATAAATATTTAGGGAAATATAATTTCCAATCTAAATTACACATTTCTAAGTCCAGTCTTTCAAAGATATGAACACCAGTATTTTATAATTTTTATTTGCTTTATTTTGTTGTTTTTTGATCAAGAATTTTGTGCAATGGATTGTAATGTTGAATATGGTTCAAATGTATTTTGATTATGTTTTCGGAACTAAACATATCAAGAAATAAAATAGTTCTTGTATGTTATGAAATATACATTTAGAGAAAATTATAAGCCTCTTATCAAAAGACTAATTAAAGAAGGTATTCCCCATAATCTCGACTTCTCTAATTTTTGCACCTGTCTGATTGCTTAAAAGAAAAGTTCACTTGCAAGACTAGGAATAGAAAAACGAACAAATGTAATGGTGTTATTCATAAGATTCACATACACATGTGCAAACCTATTTCTATGGGTGGGAATAAGTATTTCATCACTTTCATAAATGACTTTTCCAGATTCGGATGGATAGATCTTTTACAAGAAAATTCTAGTTCTTTAGATGCATTCAAATTCTTTATAGCCACTGAGTTATAAATAAGAAAGAAAATTAAATGTATGAGTTCCCACATTGAGAATAATATCATGGTGGATATAATGAAACATGAAGAAATTCATTATTGTTTGCTATTTTTTAGATGAATGTGGAATTAAGACTTAGTACACTATGGCGGGAACTCCTCAACATAATGTAGTTTGCATAAATATGTAATCGAATACTCACAGACATAATCATATGCATGACGACTCCTTTTGCATTTCCTCAGTTTCTTTGTGGAAATGTTTTGAATATTATTGTATACATTCTTAATCTAATGTCTAACAAATCTTTGTTGAAAACTCCCAATTATTTTATAACTTGTAGGATACCAAGCTTAACACATTTTCACATGTGGGGTTGTAAGGAATGAGTCAGAACTTATAATCTTTAATAGAAGGAATTTGATATTAAGATTGCCTGTGGTTCCTTTCTCATTCTATGCCAATTATTGAGTTTTTCCGGCAAGTTTTATTTAAGGAAGAATTGAGTAATGAGATTTCTATGTAACATCTATTTAGTCTAAAAAATAATGTGATTTTATTTATTTTTCCTCCCTCTTGTAGATATTATATGTTGAGTTTGGCTTATAGGTAATATTCCTTATGCCATTGCAGTTGGTTATTTGATGTATGTTATTGTTTGCACTATACTGGATTTGACACAAGCAGTTACTCAAATGTGCAATTTCATGTCCAAGCTAGGTAATAAGCATTTGGAAGTAGCCAAGTGGATCCTAATGTACTCGAAGGGTACAACAAATCATTGTATCATGTTCAACACATAGCAGGGTGTCCCATCAATAGAAGGTTTACAATAACTTATGCATTTACTCTTGCAGGGGAGCCTATATGTCGGAAATAATTAGTTCAATCCATACTAGCTATGTCTACAACTGAGGCAGAATACATGGCAGTAGCTGAAGCTTCCAAGGAAGAATTGTGGCTTACAGGGTTAGTGAAATAGTTGGGCATTGAGCAAGGTGGAATTCAGTTGTATTGTGATAGTTACAGTGCTATATATTTGGCGAACAATAAGGCGTATCATGATAAGACCAGGAATATTGATGTTAGGTTCCATAATATCAGATAGTTGGTGGCGTCCAGACAAATATTACTTCAAAAGGTTCACACTTTAGAGAATTGAACTGATATTTTAACCAAGCCAGTCAACATTGAAAAGTTCAAAAACAGTTTTGACTTGTTACATGTATTTCAGTGTTAAGTAGGAAATTCACACCCCCAGTTGATAGGATATGTATGGTATTATACAGTTAATCTTTATAGGGGTTTGATATTCTCTAAGGTGAAAATTATTGAGTTAGGCTCATAGGTAATGGAAAGTATGACTTATGGGTATTATTGTAATCTGGATCATTAATATCCCTATATATGCTTGTAACACTGAAACCCTAATGTGTAATTCAAAATAAATTAATAAGACGAAACTATAGCTTCTCTATAGTCACAGATGTAGGCAATTTGGTCTAACTGCGTGAACTAAGATTTCTTGTGTTTCTCTTTACTCTGATATGTATTCACGCACCTGTTCAAACATTATGGTTCCAATTATTTAGAACAATGATATGATTTTCAAGATAACCAACTTTCTGCACTGCAAACTTATAATCAATAACCTAATGATATTCTAGATCCTATTGACATTGCTAAAATAAGTGATGTTGCAAAAGTAATTCCCTTGAGAAGATCTCAGAGAGCACACAAACCTCCAATACCCATTAGCATGTTATGTATTTTCAAGAGCATTAGTTTGATATCCCCAATGATAATAATCCTATAACTTATACTTAGAGATGAATATATCTAGATCACAACTTTTGTGTTATGATTTGATTTTTTTGAATGGTGAAATAATATATTAATAAAGAAGGGCGAAAAAATCCAACAAAGAAAAATAAAGAGTAAAAAATGCATATGGAGTGTCAAGCCAACAAAGCAATTAACAAACATGAGAACAACAAAAACAAAAACACAATGAATTCACTTGATTTGGTTTGCTTTTATTGTTAGGGATGAGTATATCTAAATTTCCTATTGTCGTTTGTTACTTTTAGTGTTATCCATGCTCCATTTACTTTTAAATTAAAGGAGATGTTAATTAAATAATCTTGTCCCTATTTTCAGCCTCAAAATATTTGTTGGCTAGTTTGAGCATGACGTCGGCCAACCCTTTAGATTGTATCGCACTCTGGATAACTTAAATTTTTCTTTCTATAAGAAATTTTGGGGGATTATTAAGTCGGATAAGTTTTCATAATGTTGTTATATTGAAGATCTTGGCGTCTTTATTTCTTGCTATTATCCCAAAGGTTGATTCTTCTTTGGAGTTGGGAGATTTTAGATTTATTTCTCTTCGTGGTCTTTTGTATAAACTGGTGGCATAGGTATTCACTGCTATACTGTCTAGGGTGATTGAGAGTATTATTTCCTCAGGAAAATCGACTCGGTACCATATATTTACATTCAAAATATTATGATTGTAGACACGATTTATATGTGGTGTTATCAATAAGTAATTCTTTCTTTGTTATATATGTGCGTTGCTGACCTAAATTCTAATGTCATAGTATTTAGCTATTAAGCCTGATCAACTTGGTATCTATTTATGTGATAGGTAGGAATATGGCTGAGTGACCACGAGGATGCGGGAGGCCTATAGGCACCTGTGCTCAAAATGTGGAGCCAAACTAAAGGTTTGAAAATGATGAGAACCACTGGGCGCATATGATGCACCATTATCAACAACATCGGTTTCAAATGTAACAATAATAAAATGAATTTATGATGCAGTTGGTGCAATAATTGCAAGGTTGTGCACAACCTCAACCTCCTTAGCAGGGAGTGAGGAATCAAAGCTTTCAGGACTTTTATCGGATGAAGGAAGTCCCAATCCCCTTTTGGCACATGACTGGCTTAAAAGTATGGAGAGGATATTTCAAGCAGATTTGCCAAGGAAGTATGTCAGTGGCAGAGTTCGCAGAAAAATTTGAGGATATGGAGGCCTAATAAGAGGAATCATGGTAGACTTAATCATCAATTGAAACCGAAGGGATCCCCATTAAAAGGGAATCAAGTTCATGGTGCAAAACTAGTGTATCCACCATAGTGTCATTCTTATAAGAGATATCATTTTGGGTGATGTCACTCTAAAGTATTTAGATGTTATCATTGCCACGAGATGGGCTACATGGAATGAAATTATCCCAGGAAGAAACTTCAAGAGTCCTCAGGAAAGTACTAGTTGGAACCGACAAACTTTACACCTTGGACATCAAGAAAGCCAATGGTAATAATGATCTGATAGCATGTATATGTTATATGTACTGTTAACCACTTTTTGTCCTTTTTGATTATGGAGCGTCACACTCATTCATTTCCTCCAAGTGTGTGAAGATGCTCGGGTTAGAAGAAATTCCACTACTGTCTTCGATGGTAGTTACCACAATGATGGATAACAATATAGAAACTCAATGGGTGCACGAGAATTACCCGATATCTATTAATGGTCGTGTTTTCTTAATCGACTTGATATGCTTACCTTTCAAAAGGATTGATATGGTATTGGGAATTCATTGTCTCTCCGCCAATTTAGTATACATTAGTTGTAATGAGAAAGTTATTTTTCATACCCCTTGAAGCAGCTACCCTAGGTGACGTGGTGTCCATACTTTTGGAAGGTAGTACTCGCATGATCAATAGTCTTTAAGAGCAAGATAAAAATTTCTTGTTGTTTATCATTATGGATGTGGGCGAGAGAAAATATACATATTTAATCCCAATAGCGTGTGAATTTTCCGATGTGCTCCCGGAGGATGTCACTTTTTTGCCTCCTAAGAGAGAAGTGGAATTCTCCATAGACCTAGTCCCAGGATTGCCCCAATTTCCATTTCACCATATTGAATGTCTCTAGTGGAATTAAGGAAGTTAATGATTCAGTTAGACGATATTTTGGAGAAGAATTTGATTCGACCAAGTGTGTCTCTATGGGGTGCTTCTGTCTTGTTAGTGAAGAAGAAAGATGGTGGTATGCAGTTATGTATAAATTACCGCCAACTTAAAAAAGTCACTATCAAGAATAAATATCTTTTACCTCAGATTGATTACCTCCTATATAAATTTAAAGGAGGTAGTGTGTACTCAAAGATTGATCTACCATAAAGGCATTATCAAATTTGAGGAAAGAGTTCCGACACACCAAAGACCACATTCAGAATCCGGTAGGGACACTACGAGTTTCTGGTAATTCCTTTTGGAGTTACAAACTTTACAACTATTTTCATGGATTACATGAACCAGATGTTCTAACCATACTTGGATAAGCTTTTTTGTGATATTCATATATGATATTCTGATTTAGTCTCATACTCCCTAAGAGCATGAAGAGTATTTGAGGATTCTGCTTTCTTTTTTGTGGGAAAAGAAACTTTTCGAAAAGTTCAGCAAGTGTGAATTATGGATGTTGGAAGTTAAATCCGTTTGACATGTAATTTATCATGAAGGTATGACGGTAGACCCTTTGAAAGTAGAAGAAATGATTAATTGGTAAAGTCCTAAGAATGCATATGATGTTAGAAGCTTCTTAGTATTAGTTGTGCATTATCGAAGATTCATCATGAGATTTTCTCAATTGGCATTGCCTTTAACTAGGCTCACTTGCAAAGAAGTCCCATTTAGCTGGAACTCAGAGTGTGAGCGGAGTTTTTGTAAGCTAAAAGAAAAGTTGACTACCGCTCCCGTCCTAATCATCCTCGATCCTACTCAAAAGTATGAAGTATTCTGTTACACATCGGAGAAATGGTTAGGATGTGTGTTGATGCATAGTGGCCAAATGGTAGCTTACGCTTCCCGTAAGCTAAAGCATCATGAAGAAAATTACCTAACACGTGATATTGAGTGGGATGTGATTATCTTTGCACTCAAAATGTAGAGACACTACCTATACGGAGTACACTTTGAGATGTTTAGTGATAACAAGAGTTTGAAATATCTATTTGATCAAAAAGAGCTGAACACGCGTCAACAAAGATAGATAAAGTTTATGAAGGATTATGACTTCAAATTGAGGTATCATCCTAATAAAATCAATAAGGTAGCAAATCTTCTTAATAGAAAAGAGATGCATACATCATAGTTAATATTGTTGGAGCATGATCTATTGGAGAGGTTTTGAGACCTTGACCTACAATTTACATGGACTAAGGCAGAAGTCCTAATTATCCAGATGTGTGTCCTATGTGACCTGAGGGAAAGGATAAGGAAAGCCTAGCTAGCCGATGCATATTTGTAATATAGGATTAACCATCCAGGTTTCATCGAAGTCGCAGATGGGGTTCTTTTGTTTAATCAGAGGATGTATGTGCCAAATAATTCGAAAGTGAGAAGAGTAGTCCTAGATGAGGCTCATAAGAGCGATTTTACCATTCACGATTTCTCTTCTAAGGTGTATCAAGATTTAAAGAAGAATTTTTGGTGGCCCGATATGAAAGAGGATATTATAGAGTTTGTGGCTAGATGTGCAGTTTATTAGGAAAAAAACAAAGGACGAGCGGTATGTTAAAACCCTTAGAAATACCCGAATGTAAGTGAGAGAGTATCTCAATGGACTTCATAATGGCTTTACCTCGTACTCTTGGTGGTCACAATTAGATTTGTGTAATTGTTGATAGATTAACCAAGTCTGCTCACTTTCTATCCATCAAGACTACATACAAGGTTAGTCATCCAATGAGGCTATTCATTGCTGAGATAGTTCAACTACACGGTGTTTTGACTAGTATCATATCAGAATGAGACCCGACGTTTAATTTTAGGTTTTGGAAGTCTTTCCATCATGTGATGGAAACTAATTTGAACCTCAGTACCTCTAATCACCCTCAATCTAATGAGTAGACTGAAAGAACCATTTAGACTATTGAGGATATGTTTCAGGCATGTATCTTGGAAAGTGGAGAAAATTAGAAAAACTACTTGCCCTTGATTTAATTCTCCTATAACAATAGTTATCACTTGAGTATCTGAATGGAACCATATGAGGCATTGTATGAAAGAAAGTGTATAACACCATTATGTTAGGATGAAGTTGGAGATAAAGGGATTCTTAGACCAGATATAATCCAAGAGACCATAGAAAAGATAAAAATGATCCAAGAAAATACGAAGAAGGCTCAGGAACGTAAGAAAAGTTATACAGATCAACGTAGAAGCCCTTTAGAGTTTGAAGAGGAAAATCACGTGTTCTTGAAGGTTACCCCAAAGCCAAGACTCAAGAGACACTACAAGGAGAGAAAGAGGGAGACATGAAAAGGTTGTTCTTGATCAAGTTGGATCATCTTTGCATGTCAGATCAATTTGGAACATCTTTGCATGTCAAAGATTTGAGCTCTCGAGGTAGAAGAATTTTTGGAAACCTTAAAGAAAAAGCTTGAGGAACTTGAATCATCATCATCTCTAATCTTTATCCAATCCATGTTTTAGAGTAGGTTTCTCTTAGGCTTTAATTAGGAATTCGAACATTTAGGTTGAAAACATGATGGGAATAGGGCATGAATCCATGAAAATACGCTGTTTGTTTGAGTTCTTGAAAAGTGTGTTTCTTGATTATGAATGTCTTGAGTGAATTAATTTTATGTCCTCTACTATGTGTTTCTAGCTTCATACTATGTTGAAACATGATTCTATGTAGTTAGAATTGGAGGAAACATGAAAATTGAAGTGAAAATTGGTTATGCACAAACCTGTAACTGGTTATAGACAGAGCGTAACCGGTTAGCACTTGTGAAAATGGATAAATTGCAAGTTAGAGTCGGCCTATAACCAGTTACATATTTTGTGTAATCGGTTATCACCTGGGTATTTTGACCATATATGAAAGATAACAAACATGTAACCAGTTACACCCTTTGTAATTTTCTTTTTATCCCTTGTTTACCTCATTCCTTGGGTATTTAGCTGGTAAACTTGAATTGACTATGTATTGCTATGTATATGTACTATGTTTCTATGATAATGGAACTATAATAATATGCAGTTACGTACGATTGAGTAATGTTCTATGCTTCAATGTTAAAGAAGCCAAAATACCGTGTAATTCACTTAAGTTGATTAAGTATGAGATATTAATGAAGAAACACATTGATGTATGTGTTATTTACCTAATTGATCAAATGGAAAAACTACATGATGTGAGTGTCATACCCTAATTTTGTCCGGGTAAGAAAATTCTTTCACCAGCATTCACCACCAGATATTATAAGGCATAAACTCTATCTTAGGGTTGCTCAGCCCCAAGCTACTCCAAACTCCCCATCATTTCTAAAGGCACATTCAATACTCACATGATTATTCTAAACAAAACCCTCAGTGACATCAAATTTTCAACAAGATCTTTCAGTAGCATTTCATCCATGAAGACCCTTGTACGTAACTCAAGAAAACATCGGTTGCATTTGTCTCTTATTGCTGTTAACTAAAGCATGGGTTGGTATGCACATTTTGGGGCTTATTGGTTAACAAGGCCCATTTTGGTTTATCCATGAGATATTTTGGTTTTAAAGAGGCCCATTCCCATCAACATGTCTGTAATTAATATTGCAAGTCAAAGTGTGGTTGAAATCTCTTTTACGTTATTAATCCAAAGTCCATTTTCTTATTAGTAAGTGTTAAGAGCCATAATTATTATTTTTTATGATCACTTGTTATTTGCCCATGCCAAAATCCTAAGTCCTTCATAGGTCCCTAAATTAATGTTGCATCTTTTGAAACATGTATATGTTTGATTCAATCTAAGGTCAGTTGTTGGAAGGGACTATGGTGATGGACAATGTTTTAAGATTCATTTTGGTTGAAATTGAACTTTTAATGCTTATGGTATATGTTGTTCCTTTAATGATTATTTAAGCCAATAATAAACATAACTAAGGGGCAACCATTTCTGAAAGTCCATTTTTTGCATTGTGGCCCAAACCGTCTTTAGAATGAGATAAAGACTTAAGCACTTTGATTGATTAAACACAAATAAAGTTTTAAGATTAGAACCATACTTATGTTACAAACAGTCCAGAAAAAACATTTACATAATTATCCAAAAAAGTCCAAAGTTACATCTTAATGACTAAAATTGAAAAAATTAAAGGTTGCTGTAAATCCAGCAGTTTGGAAACGGAACTCTCAAAAGTCACCGGCCAAAACCATCTTTTAGGCCAAAGCACTCTAAAATTCCAACCTCCTCTTAGAGCCAACATGCATTCGTTCCCTCCCCCCCAATTGGGTTTTTGACATGTGAAGGAAGTGACCATTTAAGTCAAGAGTCTTTTCAATAAACACTTAAAAAACTAAAGAATAATGAATGAATTGATCAGTTCAAAGCTTTGCCCAAAATACCACAACGAACGCCCAATTCAAGCAACATTGAATCCACAAAATAACAATCCCACGAAATCTGGGATGAAAAGTAAATCGGATAGAGTTTATCATAGGATTCGATAGCTCCTCATGGGGAGGATCAACTGGACATTTTTTATTATTATTTAGTACCCAGAGAACACACAAATAAGAACAACGTTAATTTCTACAAGAAATCCATAAATAACCCTAACATTCACACAACAATAAAAAAAACAAAATTTTTCATTCAACACAAAGCATTCAGAGAGAAAAATAGAAGAAGATGAAAAGTTAAAGGAAAAGAAGAACTTATCTGAGCCGTGACGAATCACCGGGGACGAACTCGGACCAAGAAGCCTTCCTTCTCCCTCTTTCGCCTGAAATCCTTACTCCATTTCCTTCGTCGTTGTAAGTGGAACAAAAACCCCTTGTTAATTTCTGTGAATCACGACGTTGGGGGGCTTAATTTTGAATTTAGGTTTAGGGTTTTGAACTTTTCTTGTTATCATTTGTTGCGCTGAGTTTGTTTGGAGTCTAGAGTCGTGGGTGGTGATTAGGGTTGAACAGAGATTTGAGTCTCCGTCTTGGTAGGGACGCCCATCCGGTCGGAGGAAGAGGATTTAGGAAGAGCTAAGGCCGAATTTGGATACTCCGACCAAAAATAGGGTGGGTTAGTGTTTAGGGTTTGGTGTTTGGGTTTGGTTTCTCCGGAGAAGAAGGTGGCGGCGCCGCCGTTGGCCGGCAACCACCGTCTTCTCCGGTAGGTGATGACGGAGAGGGGGGATGAGAGTTGCAGAGCAACTTTGAACTCTGAATTGAAGAGAGAGAAAGCGAATGAGAAAATGAAATATTTTATTCCATTTTCATTTTTAAATAGTGGTTTTGAGTGGGCGCATGTGCGCCAAGTGGCTTCCTCTTGGAAGACCACGCCTGGGTTGACCTTGGTCAACCAGACAATCCTGTGTGGACTCCCCCACAATTAATCCCTTACCATGCATCGCTATCAGATCCCACTATTTTATTTGACCAAGTCAGATCAATGGATCTGACGGTCAAGAGCATTCGTTGGAGGTCAACAAAGTTGACCGGGCTCAACACCTCTTCCCTATAACTTTGGGCCTTCGAATTGGGCCCAAAGACTTTTTTTGCCAATAAAACCCCCCCTAATTATTATGTAGTGCGCCCAGATTTGGGCTTCTCTCACTTTTGGCCCATTTTTTTTGCTTGTTCATTTATTTTCTTTATTTCATTTCTTATATATACATATAAAATATACATTAGAGTATTATTGCTATAAAAAATAATATTTTTATTTTATTTACTCAACTTTTATTTTAAATGCTTTATTTGTTAATTGAAAATTAATCATTGTTTCAAGTTGTAGAATTTATTTAAGATATCATCTTAAATGTGTTTGATTAAACTCATTTGTGCAAATCCTAAGTCCGTTTGAACCATGATTTGAGTTATATTTTCATATTGACCCTTATCCCATAATCACTCTAATTTTTATATTAAATTATTTAAAATAAAACACATATTTATCGATTCAAAGTTGAGCCCATTTTCAAACACATTTGTAAGTCGATCGCTTTTAAAGCACCGCCGTCAATCTCACATGGCTTACTCTTGGGCCTTCTTACAATGAGACCTATTCAATTTTAATTAATCGATTAGATGAACTACTCACTAAATAAATTCAATTCATTCACAAAATACAGATTTGAAACCTCGATCCAACATCGAGTATTCTTTATTAAAATTAAATTAAAATACTTAATCACAATTAAATATTATTTAATTTAGAAACGAAAAAGGAGATGGTTTTGAGTTTTCAACTCCTCTCCTCGATTATTTGAATACAAATTCTTTTACTCGGTTAGTCGAATAGTTGTCATCTCTAATCCACTTAAGCACAAACCTCGATTAAATCAAAGCACTTTCATAATAATGAAATGAAAAAGGAGATGACTTTGAGTCTTCAACTTCTCTCCTCAATTGGTTGAATACGAGTTCTCTTACTCGATCAGTCGAACAATTGTCATTTTTCCACAAACATACAAGTTAATCAAATCACTTTCTTAATAAACTATACGTAAAAGGAGAAGGTTTTGAGCTTTCAACTCCTCTTCTCAAATGCTTGGATATGAGTTGTTTTACTAAGTCATTCAAGTACTTGTCATTCATTCTAAAATATGTCAACCATATACAACCTTATTCTTATAAATACTCAGATGAAACAGAAAGCGGTCTAGAGTCTTCTATTCCTTTTCTCGACTATTAGGATATGAGTTGCGTTACTCGATTATCCGAGTATTCGTCATCCATTCAAAACACCTTAATTATTATCAAATCCTTTCTATAATTAAGGATGAAAAGGGAGATGGTCTAGAGCCTTCGATTCCTCTCCTCGACTATTAGGATACGAGTTGTCTTACTCGGATATCCGAGTAATCGTCATCCAGTAAAATGTCTCCACACATCAAATATATATCTTTCTCGCCCCCGTGTGATCAAAACCTATCAAACAAAACGTCAAACATATTAATCCAACTTGTCACCCTCGTGTGATCAAAACTATTTTCAGAAAGAACACCATTTAATCCTTTCTAATGCGCATAACAAACCAATGCTTAAGCCTCCGCCGAGAGTAGACAAGCCAATGTTTAGCCTTTAGAACGCGATCTAAACAATTGTTCATTAAAAAAACACCAACCAATCGTAGTTCCCCGAACTACGAATGCTCTGATTTCCTTATTACACCATAAGGATACGTAGGCAGGAGATTGTTGTATCTTCGCGAGCACACTAATAAAAAACCTCTCTTTTCTCCCTTTTGAGGTCTTCATCCATCACTATTTTCAAACTCTAATTACTCGAATAAAGCGAACAACATAAATTAACACTCAAATCGCAAAATTGAACTAAAAGGTTCCCGTTGAGTTCAACGGACGTGAGGGGTGCTAATACCTTCCTCTTGCGTAATCCACTCCCGGACCTGAATATGGTTGCGATGACCATTAGTCTATTTTCTTAAAGGTTTTATCGATATTTTCCTATCCCTTCCTTGGGATAAATAAAGTTCGGTGGCGACTCTGTTCGAACATGATTTTTTCCGCGACCATCGCGAGGAATCATATTTTTCGAGATACGACAGATGGCGACTCTGCTGGGGACTAGCTCCAAGCAAAAGAGAGTGAAGCCTAATTTAGTTCAGTTGATGTATTATGTGTTAATTTTGTTTATTTGTTGTTATTTATTTTGTTATTATTATGCTGTCATAATTATTGTCTGGTGTTTTTATTGACTATGTATTATTGGGGTTCTCTGGTCGGTGATACTTTGTGAGATAGGCTCTCCACCCGAGTCTGAGAAAAACCATAAGATTAAGTTGGTGGTTATATAGTGGACGCCCACAAGGAGTCTTCCTTGTTGGGAAGATACGAAGACCCCGCCTAGAGGAGATTCTCTTAAGATATTATTGCCCGACGAGTTTTCGTCACGACGATAGTATTCTCAAGTTGGATCAATGACTCTAGGGACCTTTTAACCCGTTATGTCCGGTGGTTATATAGTATTTACCTGAAAAGTCCCAGACTTATTAGGTTAATACGAAAGCCCCAATCATATGAGATCCCTTGGGCGTATTACTACCTTACAGTAGTATTCCCAACCTCTATCTATGACTCTGAGAGCCTTATTAGAACCTTGGACTCGAGAGTTGTGTAGTATGGACCCACTAGGAGTCTTCCTCTTTGGGACCATATGAAGGCCTCACCCAAAAGAGACTCTTTTGGGGATGTTATGGGCGGATGAGCTTTCGTCACGACAATAACCTTCCTAAATAGTGATTGATGACTTTGGGAACCTCTTAACTTTAGCATCCTCCCAAAAAGGGTTTTTGTTTAGTAACCAAGGATACCCACTCTCACGGCCTGTATGTTGACCTACCTGTGGCATGCATAACATCATTCATAACATAACATTAATATTATTTTATTTCCAAGGAATCTGAGTGTCATAAGTTGCAGGAACTCAAGAAACATGGAATCAAGCAAAAGAAACATTTACTCTTTCAAGTTCAAAGATCCCGATCTAAGGAGCTTACGTGACTTGGTCTCTCAGATGCACCCGATATACAGAATCAACTTTGGGAAGAATTATGGCAATCTGCTCAGCATCCTCAACCAACGAGTGGACTATACAGCTTTCGTCACTTTGACCCAATTCTATGACCTACCTTTAAGATGTTTCACATTCCAAGACTTCCAGCTAGCACCGATGTTGGAAGAATTCGACCGTCTTGTTAGGATTCCTATGAAGAACAAGCCACTATTTTAAGGGATAGATGAATCTTTGCCCCTTGAGATCATTGCTAACACGCTTCACATGGATGAAAAGGAAGTAGAGGCTAACCTAGAGACCAAAGGGAATACCAAAGGATTTTCACTAAGTTTTCTCTTGGAAAGAGCTCATACCCTATTAAAAGCAGAAAGTTGGGACGCTTGTTACTCTGCTATTGCGTTAGCCATCTATGGCATCGTCCTGTTCCCAAATATGGATGGTTTCGTAGACATGGCTGCTATTTGCGTTTTCCTTACCGAAAATCCAGTACCCACCTTGTTAGTTAATGTTTACTATTACATGAGCCATAGGTACACTAAGAAGAAAGGAATGATTGCTTATTGTGCTCCTTTATTATATCAGTGGTTTCTAGAACATCTTCCAAAGACAGGTGCTTGGGTTGAACAGACAAATGTTAGTTGGCCTCAGAGATTGGGATCACTCCAATCCGAAGATCTTTCTTGGTATTTGAAATTCTGGCGTAGTCAGTATTCAGATGTTCTACGTCAAGTCATGACATCTGATCTAACATTGTACCTATTACAGCAAGACAGTTATTACACTCTGTACTAATGTGCACCTTTTCACAGTGCCACGACCTCTCCTTCTATGTCATCCTAGAATGGAGGAACACCTAGTTATGTGCACCATAACATTCACTTCTGTTGTTTTCCTACACAGATATCAGCACGATGTCTCAATCCTGTTTTGAACATCATCTGTTACATTGTTCCAGTTTGTTGGTCATGTACTTGTATTTCCTAGATTAAAGGTTGTAACAAGTTAAACTAATCTTCACTTATCAAGGAGCTAGCAAATAGATTATTTGCCAGGTTCATTAATTGTAGCTTAGTTGTTAGTTTCCTAGATTTTAGATCAGCTGGTGGATTCCTGAAGAATAGCCTGAGAAAAATCCTGAAACAGAAAACTAACCATCCAACAATTTAGCATATGCAGTGAGGAGTGAATGTCACAACATTCCGTTTGACATCCAAGTCCAGAACCATATGCTAAGTCTGTTTGGTTCCTGGAAACAGACTGAGCTAAATTTGCTGTACTGTAAAAGACCAACTAGTCTCTACATCAGCATTAGCTTTCTGGAAGAACTGTCAAGACACCCAGTTTGACAGGTTCACAATGATCTTTTGGCCAGGTCTGTGATGATTTTGAAATCCAGACTTCACTACATACTGAACTGAGATCATCAGCTTATTATACAGTATGTGCTGTTGTTGATGAATGTCAAAACATTCTGCTTGACATTCCAACAGAAGGCTATGTATCAGGTCTGCTATTATCTTGCTGAACAGACTGAATTACATGCTCAGTTTGGCAGACATGATTATATCATACAGAAGGAAAACAAACACAGGAAATTGTTAACCCAGTTCAGTCCAACATGACCTACATCTGGGGGCTACCAAGCCAGGAAGAAGATCCACTATTAGTAGTATCAATTCAGAGTTAAACTCCCCCGTTTACAACTCATCACTTAATCCCTACCCAATGCAATCTATACCTAGGAACTCCTAGATAGAAACCTCCAGTTTCCATTCCTATCACTACAAATACAATGTAATGTGCAAACACCTTGAACTTGCTTCACAGCTTCATTCAAGAACATAATTACTCTTGCCTACAGGCTTTGAGTAACAAACACTCTCAGGTTTACCACTGAGAAACACATGGTACCCTTCCCACAGATTGGGAGGTTTACCTTACACACACCCCTAAAAATTCATTCTAAGAGGCTTACAAAGACTAGATTACAATCAGCTATTTATAACCTAATCACCCAACTGGATTTGGGCCTTCAGAAAATTGCAGCAGACTTGTTCTTTGCTGTTGCAACTTCAGCAGAAAAATTCTGCTACAAACAAGGTCTTCAAGTTCCTAAACTCTCTACATATATATCTCCATGTTTAGAGCCTATATATATTCTGATTTAGTCTTCAAGACCTCCACATGGGAGTTAGGATATTCACCAGATATCCTTGCTGATCCCATGACATATACTGAATTAATTAATTCAGTTTTCTACACATGTGCGATGTCACAGACCTGATGTCGTGACATCGTACATGACATGTTGGTCCAGATGTTGAATTTCTTCAACCCAACATATTAAAACAACAGAGATGATTCCATTATTTGTTTTCTATAATTACTGCCAATCCTAAGGAATCAACAATCTCCCCCTTTGGCAAATTTTAGCTAAAACAAATAAGTCTCTGTCATTCTCTCCACCACCACAAACACTTATGTTGGTGTACATGAGGAGGTAGAGGAACAAGACACAGTTGTTCCAGAACCCTTCCCTTCAACAGGAGAGCTTCCTGAAGAGTATGTAATGCTGAGTACATAGACAATGTAACTCAGATCACAGGGCACAACTGTCTTCTTAACTCAGATCACAAGGCACAAGTGGAAACCCCAGTTGGTGGATTTTGTGCCTGATGCCAACTTCTGTTTGCTGCCACTTCCACAGTTGGCTTGCTTCTGGTACATTCTCAGCCCCAGGACTATCTTTCTCTCCCCCTTTTTAGCTAAACATTTGTAAAGGCACCCTTCACAAAACCAGATCCAGGCGCAGCTTGCCCAAACCTTAACATACCCCATGATTCTGAGAATGGAGTGTTTTTCTTGTGAGAGGAGGAGGGCTAGTGCATCCTTTAAATAGTCCAGCCCGTGCCTAGGAATTTCCGGTAGAAATAAATGCTTGGTCAAGATGCATTTATTTTTGCTGAGAAACAGTCAGAGAATCACCAACAAAATCTCAGACTATCTTTGAATACCTTTTATAGCTCTTGACTGTTTCTTTTCCAAAACAGCCGTTCCAGTGTATGGAGACCATTCCATATATGCAGTCAGACACGTTGCACGCGATGTCTTAACATTCCTGCATTCAGCCAGTATTCAACAAGACCTCTGTCATACCTCCAGTGGAGACTTGACACCTAGCACTGCTACAACCAACTTTTCACACTTCAGCTGATGGTTACTCCCCCTGTACCACACAGCTGTAGCCATCAGGCTTATTCTGGTTTATCAGACTTAGCCACATCACCCTCATAATTCCTACTGACTTTAAAATTCAGGAGGAATTAACAGTAATGTCCAGGGCAATGTCATGACATCCGGTCAGACATTCTTCTTCTCACTCAGCCTTGACATACATCACAGCATCCTGATAACTACCTAGTCATCTGGGAACACATAGACCACAAGCTTGGTGATTGCTTGCAGCACAAAGGCACAACTCCCCCTGTCATGGACCACCTACTCTCTTGGAGGTCACACATATCCAACTTGGTTGGACCTTCACCTTCTTCCTGATTCAAAAAGAACTCAACCCATTTGATGAATGGAAAACATAAGACTCATCTTCATGTCTTCAAGAGCGCACCCTCTGATCAACCCTCTTGGTTGAACACATCCACACCCAGTGTCAATCTCTCTTCTAACCAGACCAGACGGCCACTTCACAAAATGTTCTAACATTCGTTAGGACATCCATCACACATAACAGGGAACACCATCTGATAGTCTTCAGATATCACTGAGTCACCAGCTTGATCAAGAAGAACCCAGACATAAGTTGGGACATATACCTTTTTATCCCATTACATGAGATAATCTTCCATAGATGACTCAGAACTCCCACCACAAGCTCCAAGGGATGAATAGAAAACACCTCCTTTTGTCTTCAACTTAATACTTTTCTGCTCAAAAGTAATTTGTCTCAGACTTTCCTCAAGAATAATCAGCTGCCTTATGTTGATTATCTTGATTCTTCGAACTCACTTCTGAGATAGACCAACTGCCACTGGTTGATTACCTCCTTCATGAATTCTCATATGAAAAGGTCAAATGCTGCTTTTTGACCTCCCCAAGTTTATCAGACTTCTCCCTAAGATATTCTGACCTCTCAAGTGAGACTAGAACTTCAAGATTTTGAAGTATCCAATCTACAACCCTGTAGACCTTTCTATCTCAAGTTGATGTGCCATATCACCAACTAAGGGTCTGATGTTGAACCAAATGTCACAACATTGTGTTTTGACATCTAGCTGTTGAATTCAGCTCCTTCTTCTGCCGCTTGAAAGAACTTCCTCCCTTCACAGAACAAGAGTTCAATGTTCTCATAGACTTGATTGTGGAACCAAGTTTGAGTAAACAACCTCCATCCTGCTGGTTTGCAGTTAAGTCATCCAAGCTCACACCTTGATGAATCCCTGCTTCTTCTCCAAAGACATCAAACACTCTGATGTATGAGTCTTCAGAAGGACCAGTTAGACACTAACCCTTCAGCTCTACCAAGGATTTCACATCCTAAGGCAAGGTTGTTTCCATGATGTCAAGATTGCTGCCACTTGTTCTTGACTCCACAGTGTGCATAAGCTAATGCACTTCCTTACCTAGATCAGAAATAAACTGATCCAAGTAACCACCATCAAGACTATGATGTCTTCTTCTTCTTGTACATACCAAGGCTGAATCAAGTTTCTTGCCAGGAAACCTTTTCAGAGATCATATGCTTTTGCTGCCACCAAAGAGATAGATCCTACGCCAATGTACTATCCTTCCTGTGATTCTGCACAGGGTCTTGAAGAAGTGATGTTCCAACATCTTTAAGAACATCCGTTATCTTGAGCTCCAGGATAATCAATTACACACTTGTACTTGGCACAAGTAGACATTGATCTTAAATCCTTTCCCAATTTTCCTTTCAGATACTTCCACCATAAGAATACGTTGAAAGTACTCTTCTTGTGTCAACATCTTCTGCTTGCAAGCACCTAGACAATTTTGAAAGTCTTCCCAGATTAAATTCACCCTTAGGAATGAGAGAGATGAATTCTTCCTTGCAAATGTGTCACACAACCACCAGAACCCATGTGACACAGGTCAACAGCCAACCAGACCCTAGGCTGACCAGACTTGAGGAGGTTAACCAAAACTCCCCCTCAAATTAACCATCATGGATACTCCACACCAATATCCATGCATTGTACACATATGTCTCAACATGACATACACTATCCCTTCCAGTGGCAACTAACTCCTCCACTCACACCAATCAGACTTCAGCTGACCATAAGTACTAATGAGACAAACAACACCAGTCAATAGTAGATATGCATTGCCAGAGCATATTACCTCAACCAACCACTGAATCTTCATATTCTCACTCCTAGTAAGAACTGCCACTTCTGAACGTGGTGTCTGAATACCAAGATTCATGGTTATAACCCCCTTAAATGATATCACAGCCAGGTTACCCCATTATTGACTGCCAACATCCAGGAGACTTGTCTTCCAACACACCATAGTACTTCAGGGAACAACTATCCAACCCTGATCAAACTGCAGGGAGATGCCTAACAGCAGGAGATTGCACAATGTCACATCTCAACCAGCTCAACTTCTAGGGATGACCTTCTTGAGCACACACCCAGTTGACCCTGCTCTTGTCAACTTAGCACACACAGATGTCTCCTCTTCCAAGTCAGGAGTAGGTTCCAAACAGAATTATCCCATTGTTTGGACCCTAAAAACATCTGCTCTTCAACCAGTAGCTGCATACTTGTTGAACAACATGTTCTAACATCACATAGAACATTGGTTCCACCTCCTTGGAACAACCCTTCCTTGAAGGTCTTCAAGGTCTTCATATACACTACTCAAGAGAGTAAGAGAATCAGTGATTAAGTGACTCTTACCATCCTGAAGTGAGAACGTCATGATGAGTGGACTTGAGGAGACTCAAGTATCTTTGACATCTTCAGTAGATTATGATGAGATCTTGAACACAGCAGCCTTTCATCCACATGAGGGGAAACTACATCAGAGTTTGAGTTTTGCCATGTATTATGCAGCGGAAATCATAATACAACTCAACCTATGAACACACACTTCACCAGATTGGCCTCCAAGACCATACCAGGTTTGAATGTGATTTAGTACTGGCACAGCTGTCCCACACACAGGCCAATTGCCAACCTCCAGAGACAGGTACACACCATTCCTGTCATGAACAGTCCATCCACCTACTTCAAGGGACCATTCAGGGAATTACAGAACCTTACACAGGTTCCAGCATCAGTACTAACATAACTCCTTGCCAGCTACCAGAAAGTATCACCCATGGATCTCATCCAGAGACAGAACAGGATGCCTGCTCTGATACCAATAAAATTCTGGCGTAGTCAGTATTCAGATGTTCTACGTCAAGTCATGACATCTGATCTAACATTGTACCTATTACAGCAAGACAGTTATTACACTCTGTACTAATGTGCACCTTTTCACAGTGCCACGACCTCTCCTTCTATGTCATCCTAGAATGGAGGAACACCTAGTTATGTGCACCATAACATTCACTTCTGTTGTTTTCCTACACAGATATCAGCACGATGTCTCAATCCTGTTTTGAACATCATCTGTTACATTGTTCCAGTTTGTTGGTCATGTACTTGTATTTCCTAGATTAAAGGTTGTAACAAGTTAAACTAATCTTCACTTATCAAGGAGCTAGCAAATAGATTATTTGCCAGGTTCATTAATTGTAGCTTAGTTGTTAGTTTCCTAGATTTTAGATCAGCTGGTGGATTCCTGAAGAATAGCCTGAGAAAAATCCTGAAATAGAAAACTAACCATCCAACAATTTAGCATATGCAGTGAGGAGTGAATGTCACAACATTCCGTTTGACATCCAAGTCCAGAACCATATGCTAAGTCTGTTTGGTTCCTGGAAACAGACTGAGCTAAATTTGCTGTACTGTAAAAGACCAACCAGTCTCTACATCAGCATTAGCTTTCTGGAAGAACTGTCAAGACACCCAGTTTGACAGGTTCACAATGATCTTTTGGCCAGGTCTGTGATGATTTTGAAATCCAGACTTCACTACATACTGAACTGAGATCATCAGCTTATTATACAGTATGTGCTGTTGTTGATGAATGTCAAAACATTCTGCTTGACATTCCAACAGAAGGCTATGTATCAGGTCTGCTATTATCTTGCTGAACAGACTGAATTACATGCTCAGTTTGGCAGACATGATTATATCATACAGAAGGAAAACAAACACAGGAAATTGTTAACCCAGTTCAGTCCAACATGACCTACATCTGGGGGCTACCAAGCCAGGAAGAAGATCCACTATTAGTAGTATCAATTCAGAGTTAAACTCCCCTGTTTACAACTCATCACTTAATCCCTACCCAATGCAATCTATACCTAGGAACTCCTAGATAGAAACCTCCAGTTTCCATTCCTATCACTACAAATACAATGTAATGTGCAAACACCTTGAACTTGCTTCACAGCTTCATTCAAGAACATAATTACTCTTGCCTACAGGCTTTGAGTAACAAACACTCTCAGGTTTACCACTGAGAAACACATGGTACCCTTCCCACAGATTGGGAGGTTTACCTTACACACACCCCTAAAAATTCATTCTAAGAGGCTTACAAAGACTAGATTACAATCAGCTATTTATAACCTAATCACCCAACTGGATTTGGGCCTTCAGAAAATTGCAGCAGACTTGTTCTTTGCTGTTGCAACTTCAGCAGAAAAATTCTGCTACAAACAAGGTCTTCAAGTTCCTAAACTCTCTCCATATATATCTCCATGTTTAGAGCCTATATATATTCTGATTTAGTCTTCAAGACCTCCACATGGGAGTTAGGATATTCACCAGATATCCTTGCTGATCCCATGACATATACTGAATTAATTAATTCAGTTTTCTACACATGTGCGATGTCACAGACCTGATGTCGTGACATCGTACATGACATGTTGGTCCAGATGTTGAATTTCTTCAACCCAACATATTAAAACAACAGAGATGATTCCATTATTTGTTTTCTATAATTACTGCCAATCCTAAGGAATCAACAGTATTCCAAAGAATACATCAACATGGACATCATATTCAGCTGTGGAGATTTCCCTAATCTACCACTTATTGGAACTCAAGGATGCGTGAATTCTAACCCGGTTCTATCACTAAGATAACTTGGCTACCCAATGGAAGGCCCTCCAGAGGCAAGGTCTTTGGAAGCTTTCTTGTTGCTTGACTTTGGGGGTTGAGAATCCTAGTTTGTTCCAACGAATCAAAGAGGCTTGGAAGAATGTCAATCGAAAAGGGACAGCTGATTTGGGGAAAGCAAATGGGATTACAAAAGAACCATATTTTCATTGGGTAAAGGAAAGGGTGGAGATGATCAAAATGCCATTCGTCATTCGGACACTTGTGCCTCTTCTTGAACCTAAGCTCACCCATATCCCTATTGAAGAAGTGGAGGAACTCAAGACCACCATGGTGTCACAGCCTAAAAAAACATAGTGTGCGAAAAAACAACCGACGAGAAAGAAATGACAGAAGAGTCGCCACCGTGCGTTATTTATCCCAAAGGAGGGAAAGGAAACGCTCGAAGTAAACCTGGAGAGACGAAAGGAAAAGACAAGGTCTCGCAACCAAATCTTGGGTTCGGGAGTCGATTATGCGAAGGGAAGGTATTAGCATCCCTACGCATCCGTAGTACTCTACGGGATCCACTCTTGTTGTTCTTGTCTAAAGGGTGTGTGTAATATCTAATGTACTATTTACTAAAAGAGGGGTCAAAGAAAATGACTCGCACGGATGTCGCATCCACTGCATACGTATCTCATCTGAATATGAGAATCAGAGTCTTCGTAGCTCGGCTACCTATGGGTTAAAGAGAAGCGTGCTCGCTAAGACATCGCGTCTTATGCCTACGTATCTCATCGGGAATGAGAATCAGAGCAAAACGTAGTTCAACTAACTACAGGAATAAGGGTCTCGATTGCAACTAGGGCAAGAGAAAGGGAATGTCTCGATCGCAACGAGGGCGAGAGAAAAGAATCGCAACGAGGGCGAAAACAAGTAAAGATTAGTTGTTAGTTGTCAGTCAAACTCGGCAAGACATCGCATCTTGTGCCTACGTATCTCATCTGAACATGAGAATCAGAGTTGTCGTAGTTCGACTAACTAGGGGTTAGGGATTGCCATCTGAACATGGACTTACAAAAGAGGACACCAGCTGTGTCAAAGAAAAGTGGGCAATGTGTTCAACGTCCTAGCAATAGGTGTCGCAGCTTGCTGAATCGAGTCTTAGGCAGTTACCTCTTTGCAATAGAACGGATTGACATGCCACAAGATTGGAGACGCACAGAAGGTCTAAAAGTGGGGAAGCTCTGCCCTAGAATTGTCATGCAATGTGGACCTATGTGTTAGGATTTACAAATGGGAACATCTACCTAATGTTAGCATGCAAAGAATAAAGGAATTCTACCTATGTTATCATACAAAGGGTTCTACCTAATGGGTGCTACCTAAACGGAACAAGAGTCGACGGATGGAGCAAGGAGATGAGCCACGGATAAGGGTAGATGACGATGCCTGAGGCAATCGACTTACAGGTAGATGGAGATGCATGAAGCAATCGACTTACAGGTAGATGGCGATGCATGAAGCAATCGACTTACAAAAGGATGGATGAATACGTGCTGGTTCTGTTAAGTTTTGAAAATAATTACTCGACGTTGGATCGAGCTTTTGATCTTGTTTTGAAAATGATTATCGGATGTTTGTTTTAACTCTTGTATTAACAGATGAATAAAGAATGAAAGAATAAATATTATACACTTCATGGGAGAGGGGTACATTTGTTATGAATGAGGATTGTTCATGGCAATTAAACAATAAGAATATATGCCTCATACATCATACAAGTAGGCAACAATTATCAATCAAATCAGATAATTAAACAAATGTATAATCGAGCCAAAGAATCAAACAATGGAGCATTAAACAATGCATGGGAAGTATGAACATGTTAAACAATCAAACAAATAGAATCATGGATGAAAGGAACAAGTATAACAAATGACAGATGAATCAGACAGATGAAAAGAAATGCACAAAAGGTTCACTGAATAATTTAATCAGGAAATGAGGTAAGGATCAAATAAAATCAAGATGAAAGAACTCTAATACATGGCATATGAGATGAACAAGGGAGGATCAAAAGATCTCTTCAATTTCCATAAGCAATCCCTAAGTCAAACATCGATCACGAAGAAGTCAACTGAACATTCAAGTCAACTTAAAAAATATTAAATAAACAGTAAATTAATCAAGAAAATTATGAAAATTTAAACTAAGTTAGGTGTGGTAAGGAAATCATCATCTCCCAAAAAGATTTTAGAAATAATGAAAATTAGTGTATAAATTAATTGAAATAAAACAAAAGTTAAATGAAAAGTCAACCAAGCAAACTAGGTCAAAAATAAATCCAAAATAAATTGAAAATGGTAAATAAAATTCCAATAAAAGGTCAGGTTGACCATGAGACATTGGTCAACCCTCATCCCAAAAATCAGAACCTAAAAATAATTTTAAGTCGAGAAAATAAAATAAATGAAAAAATGTATGCTTAAAAGAACCACTTGAGATAAATAATTAAAATAAAATATTAACATTAAATAAAATATAAAAATAAAAATTTAATAAATTAAATAAAACATTAAGGAAAGTAAAAAATATTTTTTGGTATTTTTGTGAATAAATAGAATATTTTTAATAATTAAAACAATACAGAATAAAAATAAGAATAAAGAATAAAAATGAAAATGAAAATACAGAGTGAATTGGAAATGGGCCTGAATGGGGGTGTAGGTAGCAGCGCTGTACAGCGCTAGGCCCATTCCGGTTGGATTAAGTGTGACAGCATTAATGAACAATAAAAAAACAGCCATGCATGCAACACAACAATGGAAAACGCATGATTTTTTTGCTCATCTTCAAACCAACATATCTCCCTCTATGGTGCTCCAAATGGGATGATGTAAAAATCAAAGTTCAAGTTTCAAAAATGTAGAACACAATGGTGTCTTGTTTTATTAAAAATAATGGCTCTAGCATAGAGAAAAGTGAACAACAAGGGAGGCTCATGCACCAAAATGTGAGAAATGCAGCATATTTTCCCAAACTTCAAAATCCCCATATCTCACAACTCAAGGCTCCAAATGGGATGATATAAAAATCAAAATTCAAGTTTGAAACATGTAGAATACAATGGTGTCATATTTCATTAAAAATAATGCCTCTAGCATAGAGAAAAATGAACAACAAGGGAGGCTCATGCAAGGATTTTTGGCAAAAATTCAATGTTTCAAAATTAAAGTTTAATGAAAATGCTTCAATGAAGGGTCCATAAGACACACATAACATAATATTAACAACAAAAATTAGTATGAAACAGGCATGGCATAGTGGAAAATAGCATGAAATATGGATAGTAAGCATGAAAGAATAGTAATGAACAATGGTAAGCATGATGATAAACATGGATATATGGTCATAAAAATGGAGAAGTGAAGGTACCTAGTGGATGCAAGGTCCACTTCCCCTTTGAAGATGGAAGAAAAAAAATGAGATGCTTTGAAACTTCAAGAGCCTTGTGGAAATGCAATGGAATGAAACTTGGTCTTTTCCTCTTGCCTTGCTTGTTTGAAAATAGTGGCAGCCTCCACTTCAAATTAGGGTTTAGGAGCTTTAAGTATGTAGGGTTTGGAATGTTTAATGGCCTTGAAAGATTTGTTTTTGATTATGTGCATAATGAACAAAAAATGTGTAAAAGTGAGGTGTATGAGTAAACTCTAGTTGTAGCAAAATTTAAGTGAGTGAACCAAAAGCAAATGGCCAAATGAGGTAAAGAGTGGTGTGTGGGTCGTTTTTGGTTAGACTTGATTTTCTAGTGCAACACAAAAATGGCCCAACAGGGTGACTTTAAGACCTTGTATCTTGATGAATACATGTCCAAATGGCAAGGCAATGCAAACAGTAGAAAGAGGGCATGGAACTTAATATTTTTCATGTTGAACACATCTTGAAATTGTGAGTGGAAAGAGGTGGAAAATGGCCATAAAGTTCAGGTTTCATGGCTGCAAAATGGTTGGGCCAGTTTGGCCTAAATGCTGTCAAAAAATTCAGCCTATGATACCAACTTTAGATGAGTGTATCTTCCAAACCAATTATCCAAATGGGGGGGCAATACAAATAGTAGAAAGAGGGCATGGAACTTAACATTTTTCATGTTGAGCACATCTTGAAATGCTGAGTGGAAAGGGGTGGAAAATGGCCATAAAGTTCATGTTTCATGGCTGCAAAATGGTTGGGCCAGTTTGGCCTAAATGCTGTCAAAAAAATTTAGCCTATGATACCAACTTTAGATGAGTGTCTCTTCCAAACCAATGATCCAAATGGGGTGGCAATTCAAACAGTAGAAAGAGGGCATGGAACTTAACATTGTTCATGTTGAACACATCTTGAAATGGTGAGTGGAAAGGGGTGGAAAATGGCCATAAATTTCAGGTTTCATGGTTGTAAAATGGTTGGGCCAGTTTGGCCTAAATGCTGTCAAAACAATTCAGCCTATGATACCAACTTTATATGAGTGTATCTTCCAAACCAATGATCCAAATAGGGTGATTCCAAAAAGGTGTGAAAGAGGACATATCAAGGTACAACTGTCATGAAGAAAGTGTTTTCAAAAGATGGCTTGAAGTGCAAGAAATCTGGCCCATAAGTCTTGACAAATTTTGCAAATTTTGGACTAGGAAAAATTTCTAAGTGTTCTAAAATAATGTCTTACTTTGGCCGAGCCTAACTTTCTCACTTTTAATCCAAATGAAACAAACTTTATATCTCTAGAAAGCTTGAAACAAGAGGAACAACTTTCATGTTGAAGAAATTTCCAAATGGGGTTTGCATCTTGATGGAATATAGGCTTAAAGTGGGTGCAAAAACCATAAAAACTTGCCTTAAATGGAAAGTCAACTATTTCCAAATTTGGTAACTTTTCCAACTCCCGATTAAATGATGAATCCATGATCCAAACTTGATCAAATTTCACATGTGGACTTCCTTAGGCATGAATTTTGAGATTCCACCTTCAAAATGTCAGGAGTTGACTTTTTTGGCCCCACAGTTGAGTTTTCCCAAACCGTCTGATTCCCGATTCCATTGATCAATTGAGGCACCTCTGGCTCAAATAAAGAGCTGATTTTTTGCATGTAGATCCTTGTGGACATGTGGAGGGCCATGGAAATGAGTTTCACTCAAGGAATCAGAAATAAACCGATTTTATGCAAAACCCTAGTTTTAGGGCAAAAATGACTAGGAACTGATTGCACTGATTGCCAATGGATCTTTCTATAATAATTGTGAATCTTCCTAGGCCAAGATTCCTCTTTAATCATGACATGAATGAGCCCTTCTACTTCCAATCAAATATTGCCTATTGCAGATGGCCCTGAAACCCTGATTTCTGATTAACTCCATATGCATACTCTGAGAGCTCTGAATCTTCCACTGATGAACTGAGGAACATAATAAGACATATGGAAATTCTTGAGACCCTTGAGACTTATATAATTGGAGAATGAAATCCAACTCTCAGTCTTTCTTTGTGTGGGCTCCTTCTGGTAAGGAGTGACCAATCAAACCCTGATTTCCCAAGTCACTAATGCAGTATTCAATGAGTATGACCTAATATGATGCTAATGCAATGTAAGACATAATCCTATGCTTCCAGGAAAAAGTGAAGGGTTAATTTTGGGGTATTACAGCTGCCCCTATTCAATCAACTGGAGACCCGAAAGGGAGATAGCAACGACTTTCGCACTTTCGGGGTATCAAGGGATTTAATACAATAAAAAAACGGAAATTTACACTGAAGTGAAGTGAAGTAAAAATGCCTGTCAGAATCGGCAAAGAGGTAGTTTTGAAAAAGAATCCGTCTGGTACGGTGAGAGTCGGTCTGAACACCAAAAAAAAGGAGAATGTTAGCCTGAATACCAAAATAAATGGTAACACAGAGATAACCAGGGCCTGAATGCCGCTCATCAGTCTGAATATTGGAAATGACTTCGATCTGAGCATCGGGAGCTACAAAATTATCAACAATCGGTCTGAACACCGGGAAACTGGCCTGAATGCCACTTCGGTCTGAATACCGGAAAACTGACCTGAATGCCACAAGTTGCGTTGACCTGAACGTCGGAAACTTCTTCGACCTGAACATCGGAAGATATTAGATTATCAAACATCGGTCTGAACACCGGGAAACTGGCCTGAATGCCACTTCGGTTTGAATACCGGGAAATTGGTCTGAATGCCACTTCGGTCTGAATACCGGAAAACTGGCCTGAATGCCACTTCGGTCTGATTACCGGAAAACGGGCCTGAATGCCACAACTTGCGTCGACCTGAATGTCGGAAACTTCTTCGATTTGAACATCGGGAAATTGGCCTGAATGCCACTTCGGTCTGGATACCGGAAAATTGGCTTGAATTCCGCAAGTTGCATCGACCTGAACGTCGGAAACTTCTTCGATCTGAATATCGGAAAATTGGCCTGAATGCCACTTCGGTCTGAGTACCGGAAAATTGTCATGCCTGTCAGCGTCGGCAGAAATAGGGAAAGGAATAGTTGAGATGGAACGTGGGCCAATGACCTATGCTGAGGATAATGAGTCATGAACAACCTTCAGTCTGAGCACTGGAAACAACTTCTGGTTTATCACTTGGGATACCGAGAATGTCTTATGCTTTACATGCATATGTTTGAATTTTTCGATGGCGTAATGCTCCATGAAAATGGAAATGCTAAGCGATTTGGGAGGATGCAATGCAATATGATTCTACATGCAGGGATGTGAAATGTTAGGGAGAATGCCAAGCTGAGGCAAGGAAATCTGTCGGGGAATGATCACAATCTTCTTGACCCAGGCAATGTTGTTGGAGATGCACATCACAATGAACTTCTGTGGGGAAATGACCAGCCACACGGTGTTCAAGACTCTGACTAGGGAGAGAATGGCACTGAAAGCCTGCTGCTGAGGAAAGCGACGGTGGTTCTGGTAACCAAAATCTACGAGAGAGACGACTCAGCAAGGGAAGCAAACACCGATACGGTACCAAGATTCTGCTTCAAGGAAAGAGACCACGGATCTGGCTTCGAACTCTGAGGAGCAAATGCTTCTGTTGGGAAGATACAGTCT
Organism: Lathyrus oleraceus; assembly: GCF_024323335.1. Lineage (NCBI taxonomy): Eukaryota > Viridiplantae > Streptophyta > Magnoliopsida > Fabales > Fabaceae > Lathyrus > Lathyrus oleraceus. Next base: position 480,517,350 of record NC_066582.1, on the reverse strand, counting down.
GTCACTGTCAACTCCGCTGGGAGTATACAATCTGGCACTGTCAACTCTACTGGGGGAGTGTATAGTCTGAAACACCTTCTTGGGGAAGTACAGTAGTGAGAACCTTCTAGGGATTGAAGAATCCAATGCTCTGATCAGCTCTGCAGGAATAAGGTACCAAGTACCAATTGTTGAAGCAAAACAAATCGCGATCATCTGTTGGAAACCTTAAGGAAATGCCCCGAGTGTACCTGTTATGAATAGAAGCTCCCAAGTGCTTAAAATTTACAGCAATTTTAAATGTTTATTGAGCGTGTACCTGTAAAGCTCTTATGTTTCATGATGCAATGTTTATCAAAGATTTGGACGTCATTTTTGCAAACAAAATAGTAAAATGAAAATGTAAAACAGAGATATACTGAATAACATGATTTTATTGATTGAATGGCCTCTGAATAGGCATTTACATCAGGAAGCAGTCCCTGGAAAGAGGTAATCGCACAAAAAACTAGAAATTAATTTAATGGCAATGTGAAATGGATTTCTATCGGGTTCCAATTCTGCTATGATTCGCTCGTTTTCAAGGTCCTCCAGATGATCAGCTTTTCGAAAAAGGTGATTGGATTGTTTCCTATCCTTCGGAAGTTTCCGGTTATCGACACGAGATGATATTCAGAATAACTCAGAACGCAGCCATTCGCTTAATCCCTAACTTTTTCCTGGATCGCCCTTTCGGGTTTTCAATCCATCGGGATACCCATTTTTGCCTAAGTTGTCCTTTCAGGTTTTCAACTTACCGGGTGTACAATCTTTTCATTTTTTAATCCCTAACTTTTGCTCGAACATTTTTCATTTTCTTGGTTCGCCGGGATGCCCATTTTTTGCCTGGACTATTCTTTTATTGTCCAGCGGGTCTATTATATGCGAAGTATTTTTTAACTGTGTCTGAATTCACAGGGGAAGTGAAGTCTTCACCATCCATAGTTGCGAGCATTAAGGCTCCACCATCAAAAATCTTAGTGACAATATATGGTCCCTCATAGTTAGGAGTCCACTTGCCCCAGTGATCTGTCTGAGGAGGAAGGATCCTTTTCAAGACTAAATCTCCGACTTGGAAACAACGAGGACGCACTTTCCGATCAAAGGCTCTCTTCATCCTTTTCAAGACTAAATCTCCGACTTGGAAACAACGAGGACGCACCAGAGTCGACGATTTCTAGAGGAACATCTGTCGTTATGGAACACCCATAGGACAGAATATATCCAAAAGAAACCTCGTCTGGATGTGGGTCTCATGAACGACTCAACATAGCAACATGCCATGCAAGCCTCATGACTATCCACTCTAAAACCTGTGTGTACGCTCAAGCCTGGGTAGTGGGCTTATCTCTCATAGAACATCCCACCCCCACAAACAAACAACCCAACAGAGCCAACAGACACAACAATGATATGTACACAATGCAATAAGATAAAGCAAATAAATAAATAACTGCACAAAAGAATAAACACCCAATAAACAAACAACCTACAAAAGCTAGGAGGGACTCGCTTAGGGAAACCGGGTCCCCAGCAGAATCGCCAGCTGTCGGAGCCTAAAAAACACATAGTGTGCAAAAAAACAACCGACGAGAAAGAAATGACAGAAGAGTCGCCACCGTGCGTTATTTATCCTAAAGGAGGGAAAGGAAACGCTCGAAGTAAACCTGGAGAGACGAAAGGAAAAGACAAGGTCTCGCAACCAAATCTTGGGTTCGGGAGTCGATTATGCGAAGGGAAGGTATTAGCACCCCTACGCATCCGTAGTACTCTACGGGATCCACTCTTGTTGTTCTTGTCTAAAGGGTGTGTGTAATATCTAATGTACTATTTACTAAAAGAGGGGTCAAAGAAAATGACTCGCACGGATGTCGCATCCACTGCATACGTATCTCATATGAATATGAGAATCAGAGTCTTCATAGCTCGGCTACCTATGGGTTAAAGAGAAGTGTGCTCGCTAAGACATCGTGTCTTATGCCTACGTATCTCATGGGGAATGAGAATCAGAGCAAAATGTAGTTCAACTAACTACGGGAATAAGGGTCTCGATTGCAACTAGGGCAAGAGAAAGGGAATGTCTCGATCGCAACGAGGGCGAGAGAAAAGAATCGCAACGAGGGAGAAAACAAGCAAAGATTAGTTGTTAATTATCAGTCAAACTCGGCAAGACATCACATCTTGTGCCTATGTATCTCATCTGAACATGAGAATCAGAGTTATCGTAGTTCGACTAACTAGGGGTTAGGGATTGCCATCTGAACATGGACTTACAAAAGAGGACACCAGCTGTGTCAAAGGAAAGTGGGCAATGTGTTCAACGTCCTAGCAGTAGGTGTCGCAGCTCGTTGAATCGAGTCTTAGGCAGTTACCTCTTTGCAATAGAACGGATTGACATGCCACAAGATCAGAGACGCACGGAAGGTCTAAAAGTAGGGAAGCTCTGCCCTAGAATTGTCATGCAATGTGGACCTATGTGTTAGGATTTACAAATGGGAACATCTACCTAATGTTAGCATGCAAAGAATAAAGGAATTCTACCTATGTTATCATACAAAGGGTTCTACCTAATGGGTGCTACCTAAACGGAACAAGAGTCGACGGATGGAGCAGGAGATGAGCCACGGATAAGGGTAGATGGCGATGCCTGAGGCAATCGACTTACAGGTAGATGGAGATGCATGAAGCAATCGACTTACAGGTAGATGGCGATGCATGAAGCAATCGACTTACAAAAGGATGGATGAATACGTGCTGGTTCTGTTAAGTTTTGAAAATAATTACTCGACGTTAGATCGAGCTTTTGATCTTGTTTTGAAAGTGATTATCGGATGTTCGTTTTAACTCTTGTATTAACAGATGAATAAAGAATGAAAGAATAAATATTATACATTTCATGGGAGAGGGGTACATTTGTTATGAATGGGGATTGTTCATGGCAATTAAACAATAAGAATATATGCCTCATACATCATACAAGTAGGCAACAATTATCAATCAAATAAGATAATTAAACAAATGTATAATCGAGCCAAAGAATCAAACAATGGAGCATTAAACAATGCATGGGGAGTATGAACATGTTAAACAATCAAACAAATAGAATCATGGATGAAAGGAACAAGTATAACAAATGACAGATGAATCAGACAGATGAAAAGAAATGCACAAAAGGTTCACTGAATAATTTAATCAGGAAATGAGGTAAGGATCAAATAAAATCAAGATGAAAGGCCTCTAATACATGGCATATGAGATGAACAAGGGAGGATCAAAAGATCTCTTCAATTGCCATAAGCAATCCCTAAGTCAAACATCGATCACGAAGAAGTCAACTGAACATTCAAGTCAACTTAAAAAATATGAAATAAATAGTAAATTAATCAAGAAAATTATAAAAATTTAAACTAAGTTAGGTGGGGTCAAGACATCATCATCCCCCAAAAAGAGTTTAAAAATAATGAAATTAGTGTATAAATTAATTGAAATAAAACAGAAGTCAAATGAAAAGTCAACCAAGCAAACTAGGTCAAAAATGAATCCAAAATAAATTGAAAATGGTGCATTAATGAACAAAAGAAAACAGCCATGCATGCAGCACAACAATGGAATACGCAGGATTTTTTTGCTCATCTTCAAACCAACATATCTCCCTCTATGGTGCTCCAAATGGGATGATGTAAAAACCAAAGTTCAAGTTTGAAACATGTAGAACACAATGGTGTCTTGTTTTATTAAAAATAATGGCTCTAGCATAGAGAAAAGTGAACAACAAGGGAGGCTCATGCACCAAAATATGAGAATGCAACATATTTTCCCAAACTTCAAATCCCCATATCTCACAACTCAAGGCTCCAAATGAGATGATATAAAAATCAAAATTTAAGTTTGAAACATGTAGAATACAATGGTGTCTTATTTCATTAAAAATAATGCCTCTAGCATAGAGAAAAATGAACATCAAGGGAGGCTCATGCAAGGATTTTTGGCAAAAATTCAATATTTCAAAATTAAAGTTTAATGAAAATGCTTCAATGAAGGGTCCATAAGACACACATAGCATAATATTAACAACAAAAAATAGTATGAAACAAGCATGACATAGTGGAAAATAGCATGAAATATGGATAGTAAGCATGAAAGAATAGTAATGAACAATGGTAAGCATGATGATAAACATGGATATATGGTCACAAAAATGGAGAAGTGAAGGTACCTAGTGGATGCAAATTCCACTGCCCCTTTGAAGATGGAAGAAAAAAAAATGAGATGCTTTGAAACTTCAAGAGCCTTGTAGAAATGCAATGGAATGAAACTTGGTCTTTTCCTCTTGCCTTGCTTGTTTGAAAATAGTGGCAGCCTCCACTTCAAATTAGGGTTTAGGAGCTTTAAGTATGTAGGGTTTGGAATGTTTAATGGGCTTGAAATATTTGTTTTTGATTATGTGCATAATGAACAAAAAATGTGTAAAAGTGAGGTGTATGTGTAAACTCTAATTGTAGCAAAACTTAAGTGAGTGAACCAAAAGCAAATGGCCAAATGAGATAAAGAGTGGTGTGTGGGTCGTTTTTGGTTAGACTTGATTTTCTAGTGCAACACAAAAATGGCCCAACAGGGTGACTTTAAGACCTTGTATCTTGATGAATACATGTCCAAATGGCAAGGCAATGCAAACAGTAGAAAGAGGGCATGAAACTTAACATTTTTCATGTTAAATACATCTTGAAATGGTGAGTGGAAAGAGGTGGAAAATGGCCATAAAGTTCAGGTTTCATGGCTGCAAAATGGTTGGGCCAGTTTGGCCTAAATGCTGTCAAAAAATTCAGCATATGATACCAACTTTAGATGAGTGTATCTTCCAAACCAATGATCCAAATGGGGTGGCAATGCAAATAGTAGAAAGAGGGCATGAAACTTAACATTTTTCATGTTGAACACATCTTGAAATGATCAGTGGAAAGGGGTGGAAAATGGCCATAAAGTTCAGGTTTCATGGCTGCAAAATGGTTGGGCCAGTTTGGCCTAAATGTTGTCAAAAAAATTCAGCCTATGATAACAACTTTAGATGAGTGTATCTTCCAAACCAATGATCCAAATGGGATGGCAATGCAAACAGTAGAAAGAGAGCATGGAACTTAAATTTTTTCATTTTGAACACGTCTTGAAATGGTGAGTGGAAAGGGGTGGAAAATGGCCATAAAGTTCAGGTTTCATGGCTGTAAAATGGTTGGGCCAGTTTGGCCTAAATGTTGTCAAAAAAATTCAGCCTATGATACCAACTTTAGATGAGTGTATCTTCCAAACCAATGATCCAAATGGGGTGGTTCCAAAAAGGTGTGAAAGAGGACATATCAAGGTACAACTGTCATGAAGAAAGTGTTTTCAAAAGATGGCTTGAAGTGCAAGAAATCTGACCCATAAGTCTTGACAAATTTTGCAAATTTTGGACTTGGAAAAATTTCTAAGTGTTCTAAAATAATGTATTACTTTGGCCGAGCCTAACTTTCTCACTTTTAATCCAAATGAAACAAACTTTATATATCTAGAAAGCTTGAAACAAGAGGAACAACTTTCATGTTGAAGAAATTTCCAAATGGGGCTTGCATCTTAATGGAATACAGGCTTAAAGTGGGTGCAAAAACCATAAATAAACCGATTTTATGCAAAACCCTAGTTTTAGGGCAAAAATGACTAGGAACTGATTGCACTGATTGCCAATGGATCTTTTTGTGATAATTGTGAATATTCCTAGGCCAAGATTCCTCTTTAATCATGACATGAATGAGCCCTTCTACTTCCAATCAAATATTGCCTATTGCAGATGGCCATGAAACCCTGATTTCTGATTAACTCCATATGCATACTCTGAGAGCTCTGAATCTTCCACTGATGAACTGAGGAACATAATAAGACATATGGAAATTCTTGAGACCCTTGAGACTTATACAATTGGAGAATGAAATCCAACTCTCAGTCTTTCTTTGTGTGGGCTCCTTCTGGTAAGGAGTGACCAATCAAACCCTGATTTCCCAAGTCACTAATGCAGTATTCAATGAGTATGACCTAGTATGATGCTAATGCAATGTAAGACATAATCCTATGCTTCCAGGAAAAAGTGAAGGGTAAATTTTGGGGTATTACACATGGCAAAGCTAGAAAAAGAGATGAAGAGTTAAAGATAAAACTTCAACAAATCATCAATGAGAAAAACACCATGAAGTGGGAGCTTGAGAGAAAGGATGCACAACTTCAAGCACATGTAGAAAAGTTCAACAAAGAGGAGCATAAGAGAAAAAAGATCATAGTGGTACTAGAACAAGCTGACCATTGTCTAGATACTCTTAAGGGTCAATTACGACGAGCCCATAAAGAATGTCAAGACAATGAGCATTGGTGGCATCTGGCCACGGAGGAAAACAAGACGATAAGAGATACACTTGGGGCTCAGATAAAAGAACTCACCAATTCTATTCGTCATGCAAAGGCTGAAGCAGATCAAGAACGCCGACTCAAGAATATAGCCACCGAAGCTTCTAGGGTTTCGCCCATGATATGGGAGGAGAAGTGTCGAGAAGTAAGAGACACAAAAGAGTCTGCCAGCTATTGGAAGAACCAGCTAGAGTCATTACACCGAGACAACTCCATATGGTTGAAGGAACGAGAGTATGTGATTGAAGATTATGAATCCTTTAAGAAGACCATAGACTTCTTTCAAGGAGATAGGGATAAGTTCCGCGCAAAGCTCGATGGGCTAGTGTGGTTCTGTAATTGGGCGGCTAAAGAATTACCATGGAAGTTAAAAGACGCAGTTGAAGAGTTGAAGGAAGATAGCACTCCTCCAGCCATAATCAGTTTCATTCTGCTCTGTAGAGGGTTGCTGGAGAGATTCAAGGAAGAACTAGAAGAGCTCCAAGCCAGAAATACTGCAGTTTAATTTCCCTATGTCTTATATTTTGTTCCTTTGACAATGTATTTTGAACAAGGGCCTTTTTGGACCCCTATGTTATGTACTTGAATGAATGACGTTTAAAAAATTACTCCATTATTGTTATTCTAAGTATTTCTTGTTTCTTCGAATTACTAACAACTAATGAAACTCGAACGATTCCTTGAAAATAAAATATGCATAACATCCGCATCTGCGTTATGCATCACGCTTCACAAAAATTCAAAAAACTTACCCAACCTTTTTACCCTTTATCCAGCCACACTGACTAATCAACACCGATACGAGACGCGAAGCAACTGCAAGATGACGTTAGAGCAAGTTGAGGCTAACCAAGTTACCATGAGGACAGACATCAATACAATCCAAGAGAAAATGGATCAACTGTTGGAGACAATGCTCACAATTGCCCAAAGAGAGAGGACTGTGGATGAAGAAGCTAGGGCAAAAAGGAATGATAGCACACTAGGTTTGAACCCCCAAGACGAGAGTTTCGTCCCCACCAAGAAGAGACTGGTTCAGATATCGGTAGGAGGCAAAGGAGATAGGGATCATGCAGAGCCTTCTGATGCGTCTACTTATCATGGATCCGAAATTGGAGATGACCCGTACTATGCTTTCTATGTGCCTGATCAACCAAAGCCTAAGATACTTCCAGATCCTGCTGCAGATAGGCTTCGTACCCTGGAAAAGAAAATCAAAGCTATAGAGGGGACTAATATCTTCGGCGCCTCTGCCATGAACATGCGTTTGGTATCAAATTTGGTCATCCCGACTAAATTTAAAACTTCTGATTTCGAGAAATACAGAGGACAGACTTGCTCAAGAAGTCACCTGGTAATGTACTTCAAAAAAATGGTTACTAATACTGAAAACGACAAACTTTTTATACACTGTTTCCAAGACAGTCTAAGTGGAGCGTCCCTAAGATGGTACATGAGATTAAAGTAGGGGCGGATTCAAAGCTGGGAAGATTTGGCTGACGCATTTCTCCGTCAGTACAAATATAACTTAGATATGGCACCCGACCAAATGCAGTCACAAGGGATGGCCATGAAAGAAAATGAATCATTTAAAGAATACGCCCAGCGATGGAGAGAGTTGGATGCTCAGGTAGAGCCACCATTATCTGAAAAGGAAATGACTGGAATATTTGTGGACACGCTGAAGGACTCATTCTTTGATAGACTGGTGAGTAGTGCAGCGTCCGACTTCACGCATCTAGTCACAATCAAAGATCACATAGAAAAAGGGTTGAGGGATGGAAAGATCCCAAGAGCTGTGGCAGCCCCTAGCGCACCGAAAAAGTATTCCGGAGGCTTCCCGAAGAAAAGAGAAGGTGAAACAAACGCTATATCCAGAGGCTATAAGGGGAAGAAACAGGCTTCATATGGCCAAGTCGTCGCCGTGGTACCCATACCTTATCAACAGCCAATGCAACAACAACAAGTGTATCAACCACAACATCAACAACATCGCCAACAGCAAAACACCGCGCCACCAAGACAATTCAAGCCAAGGCCTCCAAGGAGGCAACTTGATCCTCTACCAGTACCTTATAGCCAAATATTCCCATATCTCCAAAAGGAGGGTCTTCTGACATTGAGGGAGCTAAAACCGGTTGTTTTTCCATATCCACCCAGATACGATGCTAACGCCCATTGTGAGTTTCACATGGGAGCACCTGGTCATACCTTGGAGAATTGCTTCACATTTCAAAATCGAGTACAAGACTTGATCGAAGCAAAGGTTGTCTCCTTCACTCCGAGACGCCCGAACGTGAACATCAATCCCATGCCAACACATAAGGATGCTTCTGTCAGTGCCATTGAGGAGAGTGATCAAGGCAAATTGATCTGCAAGGTTAAAGAAATTCAAACCCCTATCGCCAGGATAGGAGCGTAATTGCTGAAGAGTGGTCTAATCCTGGAGGAGCTAGTTGCTGAAGAGAACAATAAAAAGTTGAGGAATTTTATACAACAAATGTTGGATCAAGGCGAGTTACAGATAAATCGCCGTGTCAAGAGCAAGCGCCAGGAAGAGATAACCGCGGTGGACATCCCTTATGATGAGGTCAATGTGGAAATACCTATAAGCCCATTGGTGATAGAGTTTCCAGCACCGTTCGCGTATGAATACGAGAAGGTGGTCCCGTGGATATATCATCCCAGAGCTTTTAAGCAGGGGCAGGAAGACCAACCTTTGATGATCAACGAACCAAACGTCACCTCAATTATAAGGCTAACAGGAATGACACATAGTGGCCGAATGTTCGCGCCAAGGACTGATGATACTTCTGCAAAGGCTAAAGGGAAGGAAGTTGTTGTCCAGATCCCTGTCCCTAATCAAGAAATGCAAGACATGCACCTGTCTCCTAAAGATGCAGTCACTCGTGAAGAGGCCGAGGAATTTCTGAGGATAATCAAGAAGAGTGATTATAAAGTGGTGGACCAGCTGAATCAAACACCTTCAAAAATCTCCATGTTATCTTTATTGCTCAACTCAGAAGCACACAGGAATTCGTTGTTGAAAGTATTGAGCGCAACACATATCACGAAAGACATAACGATAGAACAGTTTGACGATGTGATAGCTTGTGTGACCACTGGGAATTTCTTGGGTTTTAACGATGATGAACTGCCAATCGAGGGAAAGAACCATAATAAGGCCCTACATATCTCCTTGAAATGCATAAACACTATACTATCAAGGGTATTGGCGGACACAAGTTCCTCGCTGAACGTCATGCCGAAGACAACTTTGATAATGCTGCCAATGGAAGGGATAAGTATGAAGCCCAACACCCTAATCGTAAAGGCATTTGATGGCTCAAGGCGAGCAGTGATAGGAGAGGTTGACTTACCAACCAAGATAGGTCCAACTATTTTCAATATCACGTTCTAGGTCATGGACATACATCCCAGTTATAATTGCCTACTTGGGAGACCCTGGCTTCACTCCGCAGGAGCCATAACCTCCACTCTACGTCAAAAGCTAAAATTCATTACAAATGACAAGATAATTGTGATCGGAGGGGAGGAAGATATCTTGGTTAGCCACTTGACATCTTTCCGGTATATCGAGGTGGATGGCGAGATAACTAAGACACCATTCCAATCCTTGGAAGTGGTAAATATGATGGCCATCCAACATACATTGGAGAACCCAAAATCAAGACCATCCATGGCCTCGTGGCAAGGAGCTAAGGCTGTTATGGAAAGTGAAAATGCTCAAGACTGGGGCAAAGTGGTGGAAGTGAAAGAGAAACGAGATAAGTTTGGCCTAGGGTATGACCCTTCATCAAATAAAGCTGGTAACCAACATGACAAAGAGCAGATTCCTTCTGTAGAGGAAACGTTCACCAGCGCTGGCCACATTTTTGGCAAACAGGTGGCGATGATCAGTGATGAAGATCGCGAAGAGGGGGTGTCTAGCTGGATGCGACAAACCGCACCTAATGAAGAGCTGACAAACTGGAAGGTTGTGGAAGTCCCCCAAATTTTTCAAAAGTAATTTTTGTATTTTAGACAAAACCCTGTGCTCTACCCAAGGCACGGTGGTGTGTTGTAGGGCCTCCTTTATCTTTTTCAAGAGTTTTTATATCATTAATGAAATGGCAATTTGCATCCAAATTTTTGTCCCTTTCCTTTCGTTTTTTTATTATTACAAAAATGGCATCAATTTTTATGCACGCACTTTCTAAATAAACTGCATAAATCATAACATGCAGAAACACCACCGAGACCATTGATATCGACACTGCTAAGGTCCAATATGATTTTGATTGTCCAATCTACCAAGCTGAAGATGAAGTGGGGGGAGATTGTGAACTCCCTGAAGAGTTGGCCAGATTACTCAGACAAGAAGAGAAGGTCATTCAACCACACCAGGAGGACGTAGAAGTTATCAATCTGGGAACAAAAGAAGACAAGAGAGAAGTAAGGGTAGGCGTCGCGCTTCAAGACGCAGTGAAGACAAGATTGATAGAGCTCTTCCACGAATATGATGACGTGTTTGCATGGTCATACCAAGACATGCCCGGATTAGATACTGATATCGTGACCCACAAGCTTCCCTTAAAGAAGAATGCTCTGCTGTCAAACAAAAGCTAAGAAGAAATCGACCAGATATGGCTCTCAAGATCAGAGAAGAGGTGAGAAAGCAGTTTGACGCTGGTTTCCTGGAAGTCGCCAAATACCCACAATGGGTAGCCAACATTGTACCGGTACCAAAGAAATATGGGAAGGTCCGCATGTGCGTAGACTACCGAGACTTAAACAGAGCCAGTCCCAAAGACGATTTCCCATTACCTCACATTGATGTATTGGTGGATAACACAACTCAGTTCTCCGTATTTTCCTTTATGGATGGTTTCTCTGGATACAACCAAATTAAAATGGATCCCGAGGACATGGAGAAGACCACGTTCATTACCCCTTGGGGCACTTTTTGTTACAAAGTAATGTCGTTTGGATTAAAGAACGTTGGGGAAACATATCAACGTGCCATGGTGACTCTCTTTCACGACACGATTCATGAAGAGATTGAGGTGTATGTTGACGACATGATTGCCAAATCTCAGACAGAAGAAGAACATATCACTAACTTGGGGAAACTGTTTGCTCATTTAAGGAAGTTTAGATTGAGACTTAATCCTAACAAATGCACATTTGGGGTTTGATCTGGGAAGCTTTTAGGCTTTATCATAAGCCAAATAGGAATTGAAGTAGATCTCGACAAGGTTCGAGCCATTCAGAACATGCCTGCACCAAAAACTGAGAAAGAGGTTCGTGGTTTCTTGGGGTGACTAAATTACATCGCCAGGTTTATCTCTCACCTTACTGCCACGTGTAAACCAATATTCAAGCTTCTAAGGAAGAATCAAGGCGTGAAGTGGAATGATGACTGCCAAATAGCCTTCGATAAAATCAAAGAATACTTGCAGGAGCCACCGATTCTGATGCCCCCTGTAGAAGGGAGACCTCTCATCATGTATTTAACCATGCTCGACGAGTCCATGGGTTGTGTGTTAGATGCCCAAAAGTGCTTATTTGAGCTATCATATGTGGGCATCTTTCACTCTATTTCCTTGCTAAATTGTCTAAATCACCTTTGTTTTAGATGAAATGCATTACATTGATAAACAAGCTTGGTGCCTTTGATTTGTGTGTTATTGTGCAGGAAGAAGGCATGAAATAATTGAAATTTAAGACACAAGAAAGTTGGCAAAGGAACCAAAGAAAAACAAGCATTCATCATCATGCTCGCTAGGCGAATGCTGTGGCGAATCCTGCTCGCTAGGCGAGCGCCCAGCGAAAAGCTCCAGTAAAATGTCAATAAATTCGCCAGGCGAGCTGATAGCGAAGGTGGTAGCGAGTTCGTTCAGTTTTGGTGGAAAGCGCAGCCAGCCTAGCGAGTCCCCAGCGAGCATTCCTGTAGCAAAACCTCTCAACCTCGCTGGGGCGAAGGTTGGAGCGTGTCCTTCGCTAGGCGAAGGTTTGTTCGCTAGGCGAACATGACAGTTCAACAGACCCTGTTTCTCTGGGCACAGGTGCCTTGTGTGCCACAATTAGACCCTCGCTAGGCGAGCCTTTCTGCTCGCCTAGCGAGCATGACAGCCCAGTACTACTCTATAAGTAGCAGGTGCCACTTTTGAGCACCATACCTAGTTTTTACAGCATTTTTCCACTTTTGTACTTTCTTAGAGATATTTTCCAGCATTGTTCTTGGGAGCTTTTATGCCCTAGTTTTCATTTCTCTTCATCTTGTAACCATCTTCTACAAAAAGAAGGTGGATTCCCATCCAACATCGATTATCCGACTTGGATGTTGATCAACCTTCTTCCGAAACTTGCCGACCAAGCTACCATGAAAATGAGTAGCTAAGTCCTCCATTTGTCAAGGTTAGATGTAGGTGATTACTAGCTTTGTGTGTAAATGTAAGGATCTTCATGTGTAAACTCTTTAATGGTGAATATATGATGAAAACTTTGTTTCTATTTAAAACTCTTAGTGTTGGTTTATGATCGAGAGATGTTTACCAACTCTTGACCTAGGTTTTCATCCAATCTTGTTTGTTAGCTAGAGATAGTAATGAATGATTTTGTTCACCATAAGGTTGAACTAAAAAGTTGTCATTTTGATAGATTGTGTTCGAGAGAAACAATGGATCAAAATGGCAAAACTCACAATGGGTGTTCGAGAGAAACACATTGGGAGGACCTTGTGAAATAATTTATCATCTAAAGGAGTTTATAAGATTGTTGACCGAACAAATACATGCAAAGTGATCATCGAACCCTAACTTTGGCAATATTTCTCATTTATTCAAACCATAACTTTTACCGCAATTTATTACCTTTTTATGCAAGATAACGTGACAACCAACCAAAACCTTATTGTTACATTGAGCTAGAATTAATACAACCATCGAACGGCGGTGATATCTTACAATCCCTGTGGATACGATAACAAAAACCCGACACGTAAATTTACAACTAACAAAATGGCGTCGTTGCCGGGGATGAATGATTTGTGGCGAATCCTGCTCGCTAGGTGAGCGCCCAACGAAAAGCTCCAGTAAAATGTCAATAAATTCGCCAGGCAAGCTGATAGCAAAGGTGGTAGCGAGTTCGTTCAGTTTTGGTGGAAAGCGCAGCCAGCACTCACTCGCTAGGCAAACAAATCCTAATGCACATTGTAAGGCGATCATGACGAGAAGTGGGAGGGAGTTGGGTAGTGAGAATAAAAAAGGAGTTGAGAGTGAACAAAGAGAGAAAGAGAAAGAAATTGAGGAGGAAATATTGGAGGAAAATGTTGATGGTGAAGTAGGAGAGTGGAGTGAGGGTGAAGAAGTTGAAAAGAATAAAAATAATGGTGAAGTTGAAAAGAAAAAAGGTGTGGAGATTGAGAAAAATACAAGTGATGAGGTAATAGGGGAGGTAGTAAAAAAGCCTAGATGGAAGAGTGCTAGAGTTGCAAAGGGAAAGGAGGTAGTGAGCGCTACTCCAATCCAAAACCTTCCTTATCCTCATGCCCCGTCCAAAAGGGAGAATGAACGGCATTACGCCCGGTTCATGGATATTTTTAAACAGTTGCAAATCAACATTCCGTTTGCCGAAGCCTTGGAGCAAATGCCCAAGTATGCCAAATTCATGAAGGACATACTAACAAAAAAGCGGAGGTATACGGAACCGGAGACCATCGTCCTTGACGCAAGCTGTAGTGCCATTATTCAAAGGACGCTTCCTAAGAAAGAGGTTGATCCGGGAAGAGTTACATTGCCGGTTAAAATTGGTGACGTTTATGTCGGGAAAGGACTTATTGACTTGGGGTCAAGCATTAATCTTATACCTTTGTCAATTATCAAGAGACTTGGCAACATTGAGATTAAGTCCATCCGAATGACGTTGCAATTGGCGGATAAGTCGACGACCCATCCTCATGGCGTAACCCAAGATGTTTTGGTGAAGGTCGACAAATTCTTTTTCCCGGTCGATTTTATAGTTATTGATATGGAGGAAGATGATGATGCTCCGCTCATCTTGGGCCGACCGTTCATGAAAACCGCGCGAATGATGATAGATGTTGATGACGGTTTAATGAAGGTGAGAGTTCAAAATGAGGAAGTGACATTCGATCTATTCGAGGCAATGAAGCATTCAAAAGATAGAAATGATAGCTTCCGCGTCGATGTGATCGAAGACGCTATTATGGAGGTTTCAAAGCATATTCATGAGATATCTCCTATGGAGTTAGCTCTTGATGACTCATTGGAGGTTTTCACTGTTGAAGAAGAGCTAGCTCTTGAGGAATGCTTAAAGGAACTTGATAGTTTAGACGACCTACAACCATGGGAAGTAGAGGAGGAAAACTTGAAAAAGGAGGTTATTGACGAAAAAGCGCCAATTGAATTGAAAGTGCTACCCTCTACTTTGAAATATGTATTCCTTGATGAGACCGAGGCAAAGCCGGTCATCATAAGCAACCTTTTGACGAAAGAAGAAGAAGCCCGTCTAATCATTGTGCTAAAAACAAATCAAGAAGCAATGGGTTGGACTCTTTCCGATCTCAAAGGAATTAGTCCATCCTATTGTATGCACAAGATTTTGATGGAAGAGGATTTCAAGCCGGTAGCTCAACCACAACGCCGCTTGAATCCTACGATGAAGGAGGTTGTTCGAAAGGAAGTTGTGAAGCTATTGGATGCGGGAATGATTTACCCGATCTCGGATAGTCCATGGGTTAGTCCCGTGCACGTTGTTCCGAAGAAAAGGGGGATTACCGTGATCCGGAATGACAAGGACGAATTGATCCCCACTAAAGTTGCAACGGGGTGGAGAATGTGTATTGATTATAGGCGGTTGAATACCGCGACTCGAAAGGACCATTTGCCACTCCCATTTATGGATCAAATGCTCGAAAGACTATCGGGCCAACAATACTATTGTTTTTTGGACGGCTACTCCGGGTACAATCAAATTGCGGTTGACCCGGCCGATCATGAGAAGACGGCCTTCACGTGTCCGTTTGGAGTGTTCGCATACCGAAAAATGCCCTTTGGGCTGTGCAATGCACCGGCGACTTTCCAACGATGTGTGCAAGCCATTTTTGCCGATCTGATAGAGAAAACAATGGAAGTCTTCATGGATGACTTCTCGGTATTTGGTGGGTCTTTTAGTCAATGCTTGGCGAACTTGAAGACGGTGTTGGAGAGATGTGTGAAGACCAATTTGGTGCTTAATTGGGAGAAGTGTCACTTCATGGTGACCGAGGGGATCGTGCTAGGCCACAAAGTCTCTAGAAGGGGGCTTGAAGTGGATAGAGCTAAGGTTGAAGTGATTGAAAAATTACCCCCTCCGGTGAATGTGAAGGGCATCCGAAGCTTTTTGGGGCACGCGGGGTTCTACCGGCGCTTTATCAAGGACTTCTCAAAGGTGGCTAAGCCTTTGAGCAATTTGCTCGCCAAGGACCAGGTATTTCTCTTCACCGATGATTGTTTGCAAGCTTTCGAAACTTTAAAAGAAAAATTGGTTACCGCTCCAATAATAGTCGCTCCCAATTGGAATGAAAATTTTGAACTAATGTGTGATGCGAGTGACTATGCTGTTGGAGCGGTACTTGGCCAAAGAAAAGACAAAACTTTTCATGCGATACATTATGCGAGTAAGGTTCTTAACGAGGCTCAAATAAATTATGCCACAACGGAAAAAGAACTACTTGCAATAGTGTATGCGCTAGAAAAGTTTAGGTCTTATCTTATAGGGTCTAAAGTCGTTGTGTATACCGACCACGCGGCGATTAAATATCTGCTAACCAAACCGGATTCGAAGCAAAGGCTCATCCGTTGGATCCTCTTATTACAAGAATTTGATGTGGAAATAAAAGACAAGAAAGGGTCGGAAAACTTGGTAGCGGATCATTTATCCCGCTTAGTGAATGTGGAGGTTACCGCGTCTGAAAAAGAAATCCGGGAAGAATTTCCTGATGAAAAACTGTTTAAAGTTCAAGTTAGGCCGTGGTTTGCAGACTTTGCAAACCATAAGGCTAGTGGTTTTGTGCCTTCCGACCTAACTTCGAACCAAAAAAGGAAGTTCCTTTCGGATGCGAAGTATTATGTCTGGGATGACCCATACTTGTTTAAGTTGGGTAGTGATAACCTATTAAGGAGATGCGTGACTGGCGATGAAGCCCAGAGCATCCTTTGGCATTGTCACAACTCGCATTACGGCGGACATCATAATGGAGTTAGAACGGCCACTAAAATTCTTCAATCGGGATTTTATTGGCCCACTATTTTCAAAGACGCACATACCCATGCGCAAAGTTGTGACAGTTGCCAAAGAAGCGGTGGGATAGGTAAGAGAGATGAGATGCCTCTCCAAAATATCCAAGAAGTGGAAGTATTTGATTGTTGGGGCATAGATTTTGTAGGACCTTTCCCACCCTCTTATGGGAACGAGTACATGCTTGTTGCTGTCGATTATGTCTCTAAGTGGGTTGAGGCGATTGCCTCACCTCGGGCGGATGCGAAAACGGTGATAAATTTTTTAAAGAAAAACATATTTTCCCGTTTCGGAACCCCCCGAGTGTTGATAAGTGACGGAGGGTCACACTTTTGTAATGCACCTTTGGAAACTATTTTAAAACATTACGGTGTATCGCATAAGGTGACAACTCCGTATCACCCACAAGCTAATGGGCAAGCTGAGGTCTCTAATCGTGAGATTAAGAGAATCCTCGAAAAAACCGTGTCTAATTCAAAAAAGCAGTGGTCCCAAAAATTGGACGAAGCATTATGGGCCTACCGTACGGCCTTTAAAGCTCCAATTGGCCTAACTCCCTTTCAATTGGTATTTGGTAAAACTTGCCACTTGCCGGTTGAATTGGAGCACAAGGCCTTGTGGGCCCTAAAATTTTTAAATTTTGAGAATGAGTTGGCCGGTGACAAAAGGAAGGTACAACTACTTGAGTTGGAAGAGATGCGCAATGCCGCATACCACTCAAGTTGGTTGTACAAGGAAAAGGCAAAAAAGTATCACGACAAGAAGCTCCGTAACAAAGAATTTGTGCCCGGACAATTGGTCTTATTGTTTAACTCCCGGTTGAAATTGTTTCCCGGGAAGTTGAAATCAAAATGGTCCGGGCCATTTCGGGTGAAAGATGTGAAGGAGTACGGGGCTATTGTTATTGAAGACATAGACAAGAAAGATAGTTGGACCGTGAATGGCCAACGATTGAAAGTTTATCTCGGCGGTCATGTGGATCGCGAGAGCTGTGCTTTGCCGCTTGATGCTCCTCTGTAAGCATCGCACCGTCGAGCTTAGCCGACGTTAAACAAGCGCTAGTTGGGAGGCACCCCAACATTGTAAGTATTTACTTTTTTTTTTTTTTGTGTTGTGTTGGGTTTCTTTGTGCTTAGACCATGTTGTATGAACATGAACTGCTGCCTTTGAAAAGGCAATTGCTGTCATGCTCGCTTGCTGTTCGCTAGGCGAGGCAGTAGCGAGCTGATTCGCTAGCTGCTCGCTAGGCGAAGCAGCAGCGAGCGCTGCATGACAGCACTTATTTAAAAACTCAGCAGGGCACTCATTTTTGCCCTAACACAACTTTGCTGTCTTGCAACCCTGCTGATAACATTTTTACAGAGCTCTCCACACTCTCTCATTTGCATCTCTCTCACCAACACTCTCTCTTTTCGGTCGATTGCAAACTCTACTCATTTCACATTTCCAAATCCGTGTAACTAAGGTTTGCCCTACTACATTTTTCTTTTTGTTTGAACTCTAAATTTCCAATTTGAATTGCAATTAGGATGAGTGGAGTATGGGAAACATTAGGTTTGCATGTGGTAATTTAGGTTTTGCAAATTCGGATTTTAGGTTTTAGAATTGGGGATTTTAGGTTTTGAATGCAAATATGTAATCCCCAATAGTATAGAACGATTATTTACTTGTTGAAATCATTAAGTTCTGATGTTGGAACCATTTGAGTATGGGTTTTGGGGGAGAATCTCTGAACATGCTGAAAAACCCCAAAACCCGTAAGGTTCGCTAGCACTCGCTAGGCGAACCTGGGGCGAGCGTTCGCTGCCACTTCGCTAGGCGAAGCAGCAGCGAGCATGTCAGTCTTTTGAATATTGCTTTGATGTCTAATCTGTTTGTTTGGTGTGTGTTGTTTTTCTCTCATATTTTGCAGATGGAGTCAAGGTCTGGAGCGCCTAAGAAAAGAAAGGGAGCGACTACTTCCCGGACCGTGCCTATCCAGTTTGACCAAGATAAGTTTGTCGGCCTGAAGCAGGCCGCCAGATACATTTCTCTGGAGAAGCGGAAAATTCTTCCAGAGAAGCGATTCCTGATCAACCCACAGGGCACTAACAGAAATTTTGCCGGGTTGATTGACGCGAAGAAATGGGATCGGTTGATTAATCCTTTGGAACATTACGACATAGCTACAGTGCGGGAATTTTATGCTAACGCACTGCCCGACGACGACGAGCCCTTTACTTGGGTATCTAAAGTGGCCGGGCGTCAAATTGCATTTGATCGGGATGCCATCAACCGAATCCTTGGGGAACCGCTCCAGCTGGGAGCTGATGAGAGAGACCAATACCACACTGACCTACGACTTCACCGTGATGTTGAAGCAATTTCTGCCGCCCTGCTTTTACCAGGGAAATCTGTTGAGCTGAACCCATCTGGGGTTCCAATGAGGTATCACAGGGAGGACATGACTCCCATGGCTCAACTGATACTGCTTTTGGTTTTAACCAACATCCAGCCTAAATCCCACACCTCTACAGTGCCGATCCCAGTGGCACATTTGGTCCATTCTATCCTCACCAACGTCCAGATCGATGTGGTGAAGATCATCGCAAATGAGCTGAAGTCCGTGATCGAGAGCGGGCTAAAGTCGGGGGCTCGTGTTAATTGTCCCCTAGCTTTCCCGTGCTTGATCATGAGTTTATGCATTCAGGCAAGGGTGAGACTTCCGTCTCGGGGTCAGGTAAGGATCCCGTCACCTATCGATGACCGGTATGTGGCCAAATATTGTAGAGCGAAGAATGCGAGAGGCAGTGCTGCTACAGGGAGTACCAGGGCTTCTGATGGTCCTAGTACTTCTACTCCTGGACTTGATCCCTACCTCCGAGCTGTGTGCGATTACAGTTTTGAGTGGATGGCGGCATCCCAGAGAGCCATGACAGATATGCACAACTGTATGCAGAGGTTAGAACTGCAAGGAAATGACCCCACCGGTGCTCAGGCATTGTTGGCGCGTGAGCAGTTTCTGCTTAACGCCAACTGGCTTGTGGACAGGCCTGTCTATGGTGAGGGGGTGGGCGCTGATGCTGATGATGATGATGATGATGATGTTGATGATGAGGCTACCGGTTCTGATGCCGGTAGCGAGGAGGAGTCCTGAGCCCTTAGAGGGTTAAGTTTTTGTACTTTTTAGTTTTTATGTTATTTTTATTTGTATTTTCGGATTTTGTATCTTAACTTTGGTGTTGTACTATTGGGGTGTTTTGTCCCCCATGAACAAATTTATATTTTCAGTTAATGTTATTTATTTATGTTTTTAATTTTGTTTGTTTAATAAATTTTTGGGTGATTAAGTGGCAAACCTTCTAGATTGGTTGCTCCTCAAGAAGTACCCAATGAAGGTGCATCCGAGCTTGGATGGCAATGATAAGAATAAACAAGTGAATGAGGCTAAGGTACATAGTTACCTCCGGCTAGAATTTTAGAATGCATTAGGAACTTTACTCTTTTTGGTAAATTGAATATTGTCTTTTTGCAACATAATAGAATGAATGTTTCATCTAGAACTTAAAACCACAAATTGTGAGGAAACCTCCATTGTACACTTAAATGCTGGATTCTAATAAGTTTTGTTGATTCATGTGATTCATGCTTTGTCTTTTATTATTGTGAAATTGTGGAAGCAATTAGAAATGATCAAGGCACTTGTTTTCTTTTGAGCACAACTACATCCAAAAACAACTTACCTGTGAGCAGAGAGAGTATTTGTTAACCCCTTTGAGCTTAAACAGTTGAATCTCGGCTTGAAATAAAGCGAGATCTCAAAAATCTTTTTTTTACAACCCGGAAAATCTTGATTATTGTTCTTTTGCCGTAAAAAGTTAAGAGCATTCACTTAGGGTGAGTAAGAAATAAGTTGGGGAGAATTGGTAAGTACCACAACTCTTGAAAATAAAAATGAAAAACCGAGCAAGCATAAAAAAAAAATATATGTATAGAAAATATAGAAAAGAAACATCTGTTTTGTATATTTGATGTGAAAGAAAAGAACAAAAATAGAAAGAATGAAAATGAATGATTGGTTGGAAGAAAAATAGTGAAAAATAAAAATTGAGTTGTGGAATATGTGTTGTGAAGGTTTCAAATAAGAAACAAATGAAACAAAGTCGAGATGTGTGAATAATACTGTGAATGTCTCTTTTGCATCGGCACTTTCGTTTCAATGGCCTTAGAAATGACCCTTGTTTGTTAACCTAACCAAGCTTCAACCGAAAAGCCCTTAGTGATCTTTATGCTTCCACAATACCATTTATAATTGTTAGACATTGTATGAATCTATTTGATTTCTTCATTGTTTGTTAGAGAGTGAGATTATTCCCGCGGTTGCAAACGCGTAAAATCTTCATTCCTTATTCGAAGAGGAGAGATAGGATGAGTCATTCAGAATAGTATTGTTGTAGATAGATAAATATTTTGCATTGCTATTTAAGTTTTAGTTCTTGTGTATTATTTTATTCGAACCGTTGGAAACTTGTATATGCGGATTTCGCTTGTGTTTGAGCCGTTTATCCAACTTCGGAGAAACCTTTTTCTTAAAGCAAATCCTCTTGTCCTTCAAGAGGCATACTTTGCTTGAGGACAAGCAAGAATCTAGTTGGGGAGAGTTGTTAGATGCCCAAAAGTGCTTATTTGAGCTATCATATGTGGGCATCTTTCACTCTATTTCCTTGCTAAATTGTCTAAATCACCTTTGTTTTAGATGAAATGCATTACATTGATAAACAAGCTTGGTGCCTTTGATTTGTGTGTTATTGTGCAGGAAGAAGGCATGAAATAATTGAAATTTAAGACACAAGAAAGTTGGCAAAGGAACCAAAGAAAAACAAGCATTCATCATCATGCTCGCTAGGCGAATGCTGTGGCGAATCCTGCTCGCTAGGCGAGCGCCCAGCGAAAAGCTCCAGTAAAATGTCAATAAATTCGCCAGGCGAGCTGATAGCGAAGGTGGTAGCGAGTTCGTTCAGTTTTGGTGGAAAGCGCAGCCAACACTCACTCGCTAGGCGAAGCTCTAGCGAGTCCCCAGCGAGCATTCCAGTAGCAAAACCTCTCAACCTCGCTGGGGCGAAGGTTGGAGCGTGTCCTTCGCTAGGCGAAGGTTTGTTCGCTAGGCGAACATGACAGTTCAACAGACCCTGTTTCTCTGGGCACAGGTGCCTTGTGTGCCACAATTAGACCCTCGCTAGGCGAGCCTTTCTGCTCGCCTAGCGAGCATGACAGCCCAGTACTACTCTATAAGTAGCAGGTGCCACTTTTGAGCACCATACCTAGTTTTTACAGCATTTTTCCACTTTTGTACTTTCTTAGAGATATTTTCCAGCATTGTTCTTGGGAGCTTTTATGCCCTAGTTTTCATTTCTCTTCATCTTGTAACCATCTTCTACAAAAAGAAGGTGGATTCCCATCCAACATCGATTATCCGACTTGGATGTTGATCAACCTTCTTCCGAAACTTGCCGACCAAGCTACCATGAAAATGAGTAGCTAAGTCCTCCATTTGTCAAGGTTAGATGTAGGTGATTACTAGCTTTGTGTGTAAATGTAAGGATCTTCATGTGTAAACTCTTTAATGGTGAATATATGATGAAAACTTTGTTTCTATTTAAAACTCTTAGTGTTGGTTTATGATCGAGAGATGTTTACCAACTCTTGACCTAGGTTTTCATCCAATCTTGTTTGTTAGCTAGAGATAGTAATGAATGATTTTGTTCACCATAAGGTTGAACTAAAAAGTTGTCATTTTGATAGATTGTGTTCGAGAGAAACAATGGATCAAAATGGCAAAACTCACAATGGGTGTTCGAGAGAAACACATTGGGAGGACCTTGTGAAATAATTTATCATCTAAAGGAGTTTATAAGATTGTTGACCGAAAAAATACATGCAAAGTGATCATCGAACCCTAACTTTGGCAATATTTCTCATTTATTCAAACCATAACTTTTACCGCAATTTATTACCTTTTTATGCAAGATAACGTGACAACCAACCAAAACCTTATTGTTACATTGAGCTAGAATTAATACAACCATCGAACGGCGGTGATATCTTACAATCCCTGTGGATACGATAACAAAAACCCGACACGTAAATTTACAACTAACATTGTGTATTGGGACAGCAAGATGAAACTAGTAGAAAAGAGCATGCCATCTATTATCTGAGCAAGAAATTTAATGATTGCGAGATCAGATATTCATTACTCGAGAAAACTTGTTGTGCACTCGCATGGGCCGCTAAGCATCTCAGGCAGTACATGCTAACTCACACGACTTGGTTGGTGTCTAAAATGGATCCCATCAAGTACATATTCGAGAAACCAGCTCTCACCGGTAGAATTGCCCAATGGCAGATGTTGTTATCAGAATATGATATTCAATATATTACGCAAAAGGCAATCAAAGGAAGCGTATTAGCAGATCATCTTGCTCACCAACCGCTGGAGGATTACCAACCTTTGAAGTTTGACTTCCCAGATGAGAATATCATGGCTGTTAAGGATGTTGAAGACTCCGAACTAGAGGAAAGTCTTGAGCCAAAAGCAGGCTGGACTCTCATGTTCGATGGCGCCTCAAATGCAATAGACCATGGAATTAGGGCAGTGCTGATGTCTCCAAAGAATTTCCATCTACCGTTCACCGCAAAGCTCTATTTTACCTACACAAATAACATGGCCGAGTATGAAGCTTGCATATTAGGGTTGGAAGAAGCTATTGAGTTGAAGATCAAGATACTAGAAGTATTCGGGGACTCCGCTCTAGTCATATATCAGATTATAGGTGATTGGGAAACAAGACACGCTAACCTAATTCCATACCGGGATTACGTGCTGAAGCTACTCCCAAAATTTGACAAAATCACTTTCTCTCATATTCCTCGAGAAGAGAATCAGATGGCAGATGCCTTGGCAACTTTGGCTTCCATGTACAAATTAATATGGCCCAACCACCAGCCTCACATTGAAATTAGGCATTTTGACGAACCTGCACATTGCCTGGCGACAGCAGAAGAGCCAGATGGTAAACCCTGGTTCTTTGATATCAAACAGTATCTAGAGAAGCGGGAATATCCGGCAGAGGCTTCCAGCCTTGACAAAAGGACCCTCCGGAGGTTGGCATCAAAGTTCCTCTTGAATGGGGAGGTATTGTACAAGTAAAACTATGACATGGTTTTGTTAAGGTGTGTGGACAAACATGAAGCGGATCAGCTTATGAAGGACATACACGAAGGTTCTTTCGGTACGCACGCAAATGGGCACGCCATGGCAAAGAAAATCCTAAGGGAAGGTTACTACTAGTTAACGATAGAAGCCGACTGTTATCATTACACCAGAGCATGCTACAAATGCCAAATCTATGCTGACAAGATACATGTACCGCCTACCCCGCTGAACGTTATAGCATCACCTTGGCCTTTCTCTATGTGGGGCATCAACATGATTGGAATGATAGAACCCAAAGCATCAAATAGACACAAATTTATCTTGGTGGCCATAGACTACTTTACCAAATGGGTGGAAGCCGCATCTTATGCGAATGTCACGAAGCATGTGGTCGCCCGTTTCTTAAGAAACAACATCATATGTCAATATGGGATCCCCAACAAAAGCATCACTGATAATGGGTCCAATCTTAACAACAAGACCATGGAGGAGTTATGCACAATGTTCAAGATCGAGCATCACAACTCATCACCCTATCGATCTAAGATGAATGGGGCTATTGAAGCTGCGAATAAAAATATCAAGAAAATCATCCAAAAGATGGTTGTCACGTATAAGGATTGGCATGAGATGTTACCTTTCGCGTTACATGGCTATCGCACGTCGGTACAAACTTTAACAGGGGCAACCCCTTATTCCTTGGTATACGGCATGGAAGCAGTTCTCCCTATAGAAGTGGAGATCCCCTCGATGAGAGTCTTGATGGAGGCTAAGCTAGACGAGGCAGAATGGGTTCAATCAAGGTACGACGAGATCAACCTTATTGAGGAGAAACGCTTGAAAGCGTTAGGTCATAGTCAACTTTATCAAAGGCATCTTAAGAAGGCATTCGACAAGAAAGTTCGTCCCAGGGTGTTTCAACAAGGAGATTTGGTGCTGAAGAAAATCTTGCCCATTCACTAGGACTCCATAGGGAAATGGACACCAAATTATGAAGGTCCATTTGTGGTGGTTAGAGCCTTTTCCGGAGGCGCTCTAATCCTAGCAACCATGGACGGTGATAAGTTGTCACTTCCCACCAATACTGATGCTGTTAAAAAGTACTTCGCCTAAAAAAAGTGGAATAATAAAAGCCGCTAAATTGAAAACCTGAAAGGGCGATTTAGGCAAAAATGGCTATCCCGGTGGATCAAAAACCCGAAAGGGTGATCCAGGCAAAAATTAGGGATAAAAATAAAAGAAATGACCCGCTGATTTGAAAACCCGAAAGGGCGACTCAGGCAAAAATGGGTATCCCGGTGGATCGAAAACCCAAAAGGGCGGTCCAGGCAAAAATTAGGGATTAATTCCAAGGCAAAGAGTTGTACTTTCAGGTGTCTAACATATCCCTCGAAGACAAAGAATCAATCTACCTCACTTTTCAAAAGCAAGGTGCTTGGACTATCAAAGACATAAGGACCATAGCAGTGTGGAAACTCAATAAGAACTCAATTTTCATTGCCATTTTGTTTCTATGCACAACAATTACCTCATTAAGGAATTACATCTTTATGTACAATCGCCCATTTAAGGGTCAAATCAATAAAAGAGAAATTTTCTCAACAAAAGTTGTGCCCAAATCATTTTTGTATTTTATCTGTTTGTTTGCAATGCACCTTTATTTTTGATAAACATTACTCTTAAAATCTTGGAGAAAATAAAACACATGTTTGAACAAAGTGATAAAATTGCTTTTGAAACAATAAACGGACAAATCCCTTAGTCTCCAGTTTCGTTCTCGTTTTTCATAGAGGTGTAGGACTGTTTGCAGACACCTATGTTCCTTTCAACCACTAATTCACGCCTCTCATAAATGTACTCATGGTATAGCCGAACCAGGGCAAGGCTCAATTGCATTCACCAACAAAGACGTTAATAAATCGGGATTGAAGTATCGCGTGTTGAGGAGTCTGAACCCTTCAGTGGCTTGGAGCAACCCAAATATATTCCCAAAATCACCTAGTGGGGCATCAAAGCTTGATCTCCATGGATCACCCCAATAACACAATTCTACACTATTGGCATCATTCCTCAAAACAAAAACGCCTTAACCGGGGCGTATCCCAATTACCCATTTGCA
This sequence comes from Lathyrus oleraceus, assembly GCF_024323335.1. Classification (NCBI taxonomy): domain Eukaryota; kingdom Viridiplantae; phylum Streptophyta; class Magnoliopsida; order Fabales; family Fabaceae; genus Lathyrus; species Lathyrus oleraceus. Next base: position 480,491,287 of record NC_066582.1, on the reverse strand, counting down.
TAACCGCATACATCATATGCGCCATATACATTAATTACATACATAATCTTCCTACCAAATTCACTAAGAAATAATCATAGCAATCATTGTCATATATATGCATAACCTTATACGATTTGCATTCCTACATACACATCCTAAATATCCCCAGCAATTGCATACTCGCATACATCTCATGCATCATCCCATGCATGGTATTCCCACCTAAAATGGATCATGATACAAAAATCAAATATAAAATATCAGGATCCAGGGTCATTCATGTATATCTTGGACATTTCTCATTTCCAAATAAAGTTATTACCCTGCATGTGCTCGTGGAACCATTTATCCAGTAAGCCATATTTTTCAACTTCATGATTAATGATGATATTCCCATCATTTTCTTTGCTATCATTGCTCCCCAAGCAGAGGTTACCCTAAAAAGTCTCTTATGAGCTTTTTCCATGCAGAGCATTTCTAGCATACTTCCTCCAAAAGGAGTCTTTTCTTGAAAATTCCCCCAACAGACGAATATTTGAGATACTGCTTCATTTATCTGAAGAATCTCATTTTTACTATTTGAGATACTGCTTCATCAATATGAAGAGTCTCATTTCAGATTTTTTTAGAGATACTGCTTCATTTATCTGAAGAATCTCATTTTTACTGTTTGAGATGCTGCTTCATCAATATGAAGAGTCTCATTTCATTTTTTTAGAGATACTACTCTAATATCCTCGGAGAGTCTTAGATTCAATTAAGGTATATTTCCCTTGCTGGAATATCTTAATTCTATCAGATAAGATGTTGTTTCGACTCGATACAGAGAATCTCATTTTTACTGTTTGAGATACTGCTTCATAAATATGAAGAGTCTCATTTCAGATTTTTTTAGAGATACTGCTTCATTTATCTGAAGAATCTCATTTTTACTGTTTGAGATGTTGCTTCATCAATATGAAGAGTCTCATTTCATTTTTTTAGAGATACTGCTCTAATATCCTCAGAGAGTCTTAGATTCAATTAAGGTATCTTTCCCTTGCTTGAATATCTTAATTCTATCAGATAAGATGTTGTTTCGACTCGATACAGAGAATCTCATTTTTACTGTTTGAGATGCTGCTTCATCAATATGAAGAGTCTCATTTCAGATTTTTTTAGAGATACTGCTCTAGTATCCTCGGACAGTCTTAGATTCAATTAAGGTATCTTTCCCTTGTTGGAATATCTTAATTCTATCAGATAAGATGCTGCTTCGACTCGATACAGAGAATCTCATTTTTACTGTTGAGATGCTGCTTCATCAAAATGAAGAGTCTCATGCCAGATTTTCTTTATACTACTCTAGCATCCTGGAAAAGTCTTGAGATTTAGCTAGAGATGTCGTTCCATTACTAACATATCTCGACTATGATGTCCAAGATATTGTTCTGACGACTCCCAGAAAGTCTTGGTTGTTCCATTTTACTTTAGGATATGGTCTCTTACTATTTCTCACTGCATTTTCTTCCTTGCATTTCCTAGGACAAAATTAGGGTCTTTTTGTATTTAATTATCTCCCACCGCGAATGCACGACGACTACTGTCATTCTTACTTTCCGGTTTGAGATAATTAAATAGGGGCAGCTATCATACCCTAATTTTGTCCGGGTAAGAAAAATCCTTCACCAGCATTCACCACCAGATGTTATAAGGCATAAACTCTATCTTAGGGTTGCTCAGTCCTAAGCTACTCCAAACCCCCCATCATTTCTAAAGACACATTTAACACTCACATGATTATTCTAAATAAAACCCTCAGTGACATCAAATTTTCAATAAGATCTTTCAGTAGCATTTCATCTGTGAAGATCCTTGTACATAACTCAAGAAAACATCTGTTGCATTTGTCTCTTATTGCTGTTAACTAAAGCATGGGTTGGTATGCACATTTTGGGACTTATTGGTTAACAAGGCCCATTTTGGTTTATCCATGAGATCTTTTGGTTTTAAAGAGGCCCATTCCCATCAACATGTCCGTAATTAATATTGCAAGTCAAAGTGTGGTTCAAATCTCTTTTACGTTATTAATCCAAAGTCCATTTGCTTATTAGTAAGTATTAAGAGCCATGATATTTTTTTATGATCACTTGTTATTAGCCCATGCCAAAATTCTAATTCCTTCATAGGTCCCTAAATTAAAGTTTCATCTTTTGAAACATTTATATGTTTGATTCAATCTAAGGTCAATTATTGGAAGGGACTATGGTGATGGACAACGTTTTAAGATTCATTTTGGTTGAAATTGAACTTTTAATGCTTATGGTATGTGTTGTTCCTTTAATGATTATTTAAGCCAATAATAAACATAACTAAGGGGCAACCATTTCTGAAAGTCCATTTTTTGCATTGTGGCCCAAACCGTTTTTAGAATGAGATAAAGACTTAAGCACTTTGATTGATTAAACACAAATAAAGTTTTAAGATTAGAACCATACATATGTTACAAACAGTCCAAAAAAAACATTTACATAATTATCCAAAAAAAGTCCAAAGTTACATCTTAATGACTAAAATTGAAAAAATTAAAGGCTGCTGTAAATCCAGCAGTTTGGAAACGGAACTCTCAAAAGCCATCGGCCAAAACCATCTTTTAGGCCAAGGCACTCTAAAATTCCAACCTCCTCTTAGAGCCAACAAGCATTCGTTCCCTCCCCCTCAATTGGGTTTTTGACCTGCGAAGGAAGTGACAATTTAAGTCAAGAGTCTTTTCAATAAACACTTAAAAAACTAAAGAATAATGAATGAATTGATCAGTTCAAAGCTTTGCCCAAAATACCACAACGAATGTCCAGTTCAAGCAACATTGAATCCACAAAATAACAATCCCACGAAATCTGGGATGAAAAGTAAACCGGACAAAGTTTATCATAGGATTCGATAGCTCCTCATGGGGAGGATCAATTGGACATTTTTTTTATTATTTAGTACCCAGAGAACACACAAATAAGAACAACGTTAATTTCTACAAGAAATCCATAGATAACCCTAACATTCACACAACAATAAAAAAAACAAATTTTTTCATTCAACACAAAGCGTTTAGAGAGAAAAACAGAAGAAGATGAAAAGTTAAAGGAAAAGAAGAACTTATCTGAGCCGTGACTAATCATCGGGGACGAACTCGGACCAAGAAGCCTTCCTTCTCCCTCTTTCGCCTGAAATCCTTACTCCATTTCCTTCGTCGTTGTAAGTGGAACAAAAACCCTTGTTAATTTCTGTGAATCATGGCGTTGAGGGGCTTAATTTTGAATTTAGGTTTAGGGTTTTGAAGTTTTCTTGTTATCATTTTCTGCGCTGAGTTTGATTGGAGTCTAGAGTCGTGGGTGGTGATTAGTGTTGAACGGAGATTTGATTCTCCGTCTTGGTAGGGATGCCGATCCGGTCGGAGGAAGAGGATTTAGGAAGAGCTAAGGCCGGATTTGGATTCTCCGGTCGAAAATAGGTTGGGTTAGTGTTTAGGGTTTGGTGTTTGGGTTTGGTTTCTCCGGAGAAGAAGGTGGCGCCGCTGCCGTTGACTGGCAACCACCGTCTTCTCCGGTAGGTGATGATGGAGAGGAGGGATGAGAGTTGCAAAGCAACTCTGAACTCTGAATTGAAGAGAGAGAAAGCGAATGAGCAAATGAAATATTTTACTCCATTTTCATTTTTAAATGGTGGTTTTGAGTGGGCGCATGTGCGCCAAGTGGCTTCCTCTTGGAAGGCCACGCCTGGGTTGACCTTGGTCAACCAGGAAATCCTGTGTGGACTCCCCCACAATCCCTTACCATGCATCGCTATCAGATCCCACTATTTTATTTGACCAAAGTCAGATCAATGGATCTGACGGTCAAGAGCATTCGTTGGAGGTCAACAAAGTTGACCGGGCTCAGCACCTCTTCCCTGTAATTTTGGGCCTCCGAATTGGGCCAAAAGACTTTTTTTTGCCAATAAACCCCCCCTCATTATTCTGTAGTGCGCCCAAATTTGGGCTTCTCTCACTTTTGGCCCATTTTCTTTTTATTTTTTTTGCTTGTTCATTTATTTTCTTTATTTCATTTCTTATATATACATATAAAATATACATTAGAGTATTATTGCTATAAAAAATAATATTTTTATTTTATTTACTCAACTTTTATTTTAAATGCTTTATTTGTTAATTGAAAATTAATCATTGTTTCAAGTTGTAGAATTTGTTTAAGATATCATCTTAAATGTGTTTGATTAAACTCACTTGTGCAAATCCTAAGTCCATTTGAACCATGATTTGAGTTATATTTTCATATTGACCCTTATCCCATAATCACTCTAATTTTTATATTAAATTGTTTAAAATAAATCACATATTTCTCGATTCAAAGTCGAGCCCATTTTCAAACACCTTTGTAAGTCGATCGCTTTTAAAGCATCGCCGTCAACCTCACATGACTTACTCTTGGGCCTTCTTACAATGAGACCTATTCGATTTTAATTAATTGATTAGATGAACTACTCACTAAATAAATTCAATTCATTCATAAAATACAGATTTGAAACCTCGATCCAACATCGAGTATTCTTTATTAAAATTAAATTAAAATACTTAATCATAATTAAATAATATTTCATTTAAAAACGAAAAAGGAGATGGTTTTGAGTTTTCAACTACTCTCCTCGATTATTTGAATACGAATTCTTTTACTCGGTTAGTCGTATAATCGTCATCTCTAATCCACTTAAGCACAAACCTCGATTAAATCAAAGCACTTTCATAATAATGAAATGAAAAAGGAGATGACTTTGAGTCTTCAACTTCTCTCCTCAATTGGTTGAATACGAGTTCTCTTACTCGGTCAGTCGAACAATTATCATTTTTCCACAAACATACAACTTAAGCAAATCATTTTCTTAACAAACTATACGAAAAAGGAGAAGGTTTTGAGCTTTCAACTCCTCTTCTCAAATGCTTGGATATGATTTGTTTTACTAAGTCATTCAAGTACTTGTCGCTCATTCTAAAATACATCAACCATATACAACCTTATTCTTATAAATACTCAGATAAAACAGAAAGCGGTCTAGAGTCTTCTATTCCTTTTCCCGACTATTAGGATACGAGTTGTCTTAGTCGATTATCCGAGTATTCGTCATCTATTCAAAACACCTTAATTATTATCAAATCCTTTCTATAATTAAGGATGAAAAGGGAGATGGTCTAGAGCCTTTGATTCCTCTCCTCGACTATTAGGATACGAGTTGTCTTACTCGGATATCCGAGTAATCGTCATCCAATAAAATGTCTCCACACATCAAATATATATCTTTCTCGCCCCCGTGCGATCAAAACCAATCAAACAAAATGTCAAACATATTAATCCAACTTGTCACCCTCGTGTGATCCAAACTACTTTCAGAAAGAACACCATTTAATCCTTTCTAATGCGCATAACAAACCAATGCTTAAGCCTCCGCCGAGAGTAGACAAGCCAATGTTTAGCCTTTAGAACGCGATCTAAACAGTTGTTCATTAAAAAAACACCAACCAACTGTAGTTCCCCGAACTATGAATGCTCTGATTTCCTTATTACACCATAAGGATACGTAGGCAGAAGATTGTTGTATCTTCGCGAGCACACTAATAAAAAACCTCCTTTTTCTCCCTTTTGAGGTCTTCATCCATCACTATTTTCAAACTCTAATTACTCGAATAAAGCAAACAACATAAATTAACACTCAAATCGCAAAATTGAACAAAAGGTTCTCGTTGAGTACAACAGACGTGAGGGGTGCTAATACCTTCCTCTTGCGTAATCCACTCCCGGACCCGAATATGGTTGCGACGACCATTAGTCTATTTTCTTAAAGGTTTTATCGATATTTTCTTATCCCTTCCTTGGGATAAATAAAGTTCGGTGGCGACTCTGTTTGAACATAATTTTTTCCGCGACCATCGCGAGGAATCGCATTTTTCGAGATGCGACAGTGAGAAACCCCTAAGATGATATAGATCACTTAATATTGGGTTACTTGGATACGTAGCATACTCCTAGTTGGTATGTGTCGCAAATTTTAGGTTTAAAAGGAAACCAATTGTATACACTTGTGGGAATATCAATGATCTTTATGGATGTCTAAGAAATTATTACCAATAACGGAAGTGTGATTCACTAATGGAGGTAGGTCACACCGTAAATCCGGCCATAGTGGAAAATTTTAGTTTGAAGTCTGTGATCTGTGACCAAACTTAGATGAGAAGCAGTGACCGAGGAGAGACATTCCATATAATGTGGGAGTCCGTGATCTATGACCAGACTTATTTGAGAAGTGGTGGTCGGGGAGAGACGTTCCATGTAGTTATCTACCTCCCAAGGTAGACGTAGCTCATTCGAGCATGAGTATCGATACTCACACGTCATATGAGACTAGTTAGGTCTCGATTCCTTTAACTTGCATGAACGTAGGATATGTAAGATTGATAAAAAGGTTATAAGTAGAATAGAATTTGGAACACCTTGACTGGGTGGACTTATGGTTTAATAGGACTCCATTGAGATTGTAAATCTCACCCTATGTTGTGGTTACATTTTCCAAATATGCAGGTATTGGACAAGGGAAAAGACAAGATACCTTGAAGAATTTGAAGATCATGTTATCTATTTTGTTTTCGGATGTACTTTCTGTTCTAGTATTCGGTTTCCGACATCTCATTTGTACATGTACTATGTTGTAGACCTTGTTTCTTACACGTCTTGATGTCATTTAGACACTTTTATTCTACTCGGTACCACGCTTTGACATTTTAAATATTATAATTTTAGACGCATTTTATTTGGGATATTACAAACAATTTATATAAAATAGGAACAAAATCAAGCAATTTAAAATATATTAGTTTAATTATTTTACCAAAATTATTTGACTAATATTATGTATGTAAAAAAAGTTATGTAACTAATTTTTTTAGTATACCGTTTAACACAATCAAGATAAATGTACGTAAAAAAAAGTACTGTAAAGCTTTTTAAAATATTTCTAACAATAAGCTATGTTGTTGGCATATATATTTAGTTTCTCCATCAATTTTCTAATGTTACGGCAAAAACTATTGTATTATTTTTAATAAAAGAGATGATGTCTTTGAAAAAAAACTGTATCATTTACAATGACACATTATGTTCCTATTAAAAATATTGAATTATTTTCATCAATATAATATGTTGTTGCTAAAAAAATAAATTATTACTAACAAAAATAGTTATTGTTGAGATAAATTGTTTTTTTCATTAATAATGAGGATGTTGCAAATGGATAAATAATTATTGTTGAGATAAGTTTTTTTATCCCAACATAATAAAATTATTGGAAAAATAAAATATTATAACGACTTTATTCAGAGTAATATATATATATATATATATATATATATATATATATATATATATATATATATATATATATATATATATATAGAGAGAGAGAGAGAGAGAGAGAGAGAGAGAGAGAGAGAGAGAGAGAGAGAGAGAGAGAGAGAGAGAGAGAGAGAGAGAGAGAGAGAGAGAGAGAGAGAGAGAGAGAGAGAGAGAGAGAGAGAGAGAGAGAGAGAGAGAGGAGAGAGAGAGAGAGAGAGAGAGAGAGAGAGAGAGAGAGAGAGAGAGAGAGAGAGGAGAGAGAGAGAGAGAGAGAGAGAGAGAGAGAGAGAGAGAGGAGAGAGAGAGAGAGAGAGAGAGAGAGAGAGAGAGAGAGAGAGAGAGAGAGAGAGAGAGATTAATTGTTATGTACTGTTAGTGTAAAAAGTTTTACACTATCAATGCATCACAATCATCCGTTTGCATTACTTTTAAAATAAATCAATGGTTGGGATTAATTGACCGTGTAAAAAATCTTTGCACGATCGGTGTAAAAAATTCTTATATATATATATATATATATATATATATATATATATATATATATATATATATATATATATATATAATACCTTATTTTGAGTGTATCACACTACATATCATTTGATAATCCAATGAATATCTGATCCTTTGACCAAATAGAATATCTAAAATGAAGGAATATCAAATATATTTAGAACGTGCTAGATCTAGCTAAAAGAATTTCCTATACCCACTTTACTTTTTACAGTATATTTATGGACTTACTTAAAGTCATAATTTTAATAGATCCATTTGTTTCTTAGAAAATATAGGTAATAAAAATAAATATAGTTTACTAATTATAAATTAGTTAATTACTCGAATGTATCAACAAAATCATTAATCATTTATGCTAATGATTCTAACAAAAAATCATTTTGGGGTATAATGAGACATTTTTGTCGTTAAATAATATTAGAGGGTTTTTCCATCGTCGCAGAAATTCCATTTCTACTACAATTAAGCTATTTCTTAGAAGAGGCATAAAAAATTAAATCTTAAAATTTTGAGATCAATTCATTCCATTTTTCCTTTTTCGAGGATTAATATTTACATTTTTAAGTTACATGTCAAATATATGAATACCTATCATATCCATAAGAGAATCTTAGCTTAAATCCTTCAATACTGTGGGGAAGATGTTGTAATTAATAATAATTAATTACTATGGGTGTGTTATAAAATGACAAAAAAATGCAAGTGAATATTATTTTTTGAATTCAAAAATATGCAAGACTTGAAGTGTTGTAGTAGACAGTTTGTATTTTAAATTCGAAAAAAGACAACGCTTTGTGAAGTGTTGCAGAATGCAGTCAGAATAGACAACGCTTCTGAAATGTTGTTGTAGGAAAAACAGTATAACGTTTGAAAATGATTGTTGTAAGCAAAATATTACAATATTTAGTAAAAATGTTGCTGAAAGTGTGTGTTTTATCAAGAATTATAACCTTGTGAAGTATCACCACTTTGGCCTATAAATTGAGCATTCATAATTCATTAAAATATATTAGAAAATCCTATCCCTTTTACACAAAACACTACGCCAAAAACTGGAATAGACAGCGCCCCTTAGAGGGCGCTTTATTACAAAAGCGCACTCTAAAGTGAAGAGAAAAAATAAGGAGCATACTACTAGAATAGACAGCGCACTTTAGAGGGCTCTTTTGTAACAAAGCGCACTCTAAAGTGAAGCGAAAAATAATGAGGAAATGAAGGGACACCAATAGAGGACGCTTTATTGAAAGCGCCCTCTAAGGGTAACCTTAGAGGGCGCTTCTAAAAAAGCGCTCTCTATGTCCATGTACATTTCCAGTTTATAAGGCGCTTTTGGAAAGCCTTAGAGAGCGCTTTTAGAAGCGCCCTCTTAGACCCCCTTTAGAGGGCGCTTTTGTAACAAAGCGCCCTCTAAAGTGAAGCCAAAAAAAAAATGGAGGGACAACAATAGAGGGCGCTTTTGTGAAAGCGCCCTCTAAGGTTACCCTTAGAGGGCGCTTTTGAAAAAGCGCTCTCTAAGTCCATGTACATTTCCAGTTTAGAAGGCGCTTTTGGAAAGCCTTAGAGAGCGCTTTCAGAAGCGCCCTCTTAGGCCCCCTTTAGAGGGCGCTTTTTTTAAAAAAGCGCCCTCTAAGGTCCCCTTTAGTAAACATTAAAATTATAACATATACTGCATGTCTCTTTATTTTCCCTCTCTATAAGCTATTTCGTTTACGTAACTGGGTTTTCTCTCTACTGCGTCCACCGTCTACTGCGATTACTCTCGTCCTCCGTTCGTTCTCCCTCCCTCACCGTCATCGTCGCCGTTCGTTCTCCCTCCCTCACCGTTCACGTTCACTGCGTTATCCTCTTCCACCGTCACTGTTCACTTTCTTCTCCATCGTTACCGTCACCTTTAAGGTATTTTTCTTCTCCATCGTTACCGTTCACTTTCTTCATGTGTTTGGTTAGGGCATTTTCTAAACTTAGTTTTTCATTTTGTGCATTATGTTGATTAATGTTGTTTAGGGCAAACTGAGTTTTTTATTTCTGATTGAAAACTGATATATTTGAAGTGTGTTTGAGCTTGTGCTTGGAAGTTTGATGATTATGGATGCAAGTTTGTTCATGTTCCAAACACCATAAGTTTGCATTGGTCTTTTGCATGCAGTAGGTGTGTGTGAGTTTGTATTCAATAATGATAAAAAAAAAAAGAGTTTAGATTGTTGCATGCATTGGTATATGAATGTGTTCACGTATTGAATCATTGTCTTACTTGGGTCTTATTGAATCATTTCTATATTACAGATAAAATGGCTAACCAAGACGATACCAATGCCGCGAATGAATCACGTAATAATGTTGAAAAAGAAATCAAACGAGGATTGACTGTTATGAAGTCAATCATTCGTGCAAGAGATAAGGGTGTAAAATTTGAAGTACATTGGAGTGCTGAAGACCAACTAATTGAGCCTAACGGTTCAATGTTGGCAAGTTACATTGGTTTCCTTGTTCGCCAACATATTCCGATTACATGTGATAATTGGAGAAGTCCGGACTTGAAGGTTGGCAAGGAAAAAATATGGTCGGAGATAAAGGTACTTACCATATATTGTTATATGTTTTTTTTGCTGACTATTTGTTAACCATATATTGTTATAATATTACTTTATAATAACACACTCCATTTGTATGTTTTTTAGAGATCCTTTCACATCGATGAAAGCCGGCAAAAATATTGTATTCAATTGGCCGGAAAAAGACTCCGAGGATTTCGATCCTTTTTGTGCAACAAATTTCTCAAGGATGAGGAAGGAAAATTTGTTGAAGGAGAACGGCCAATGAAGTATGCCGCGATTATTTCAGCCGATGAATGGGATAACTTTGTCGCCAAACGAAGAAACGAAAAATTCCATGTAATGTCTATTAATTATGCTATTATACAATTGTTAAGTTACTTGGTTCTAATATGCCTTAAACTTTTTTATCCAGGAAGTAAGCGACATAAATAGGAAAAGGGCAACAAAACCCGCGTATCCGTACAAAAAAGGGCGTACGGGTTATGCACGGTTACAACAAAGAATTGTGAGTATATTCAAATGCTATGAGCTTATACATTGTCACAATATGTTATAATTGATGATCTTATAATCTAATTCAATGTGTAGCTAGCCGAGGAGAAAAGTGACGCAACATCTCTTCCGGAGCACGTATTATGGAAGGCTGCTCGGGTTGGGAAGGATGGGGCTGTCGTTGAAGCGGTCCAAAATGTTTATGACGAATGTGTAAGTATATGAAACATTATTTCTTTAATTATATCGAAAATTTTGTTAGACATATAATTCATTTTTAATCTCCTCTAATAATATTTCAGGAGACTTTATCCCAAACCGTACCTTCAACCGAGGTCCAGGATTGCAGGAGCGTACTTAGTCGAGTACTAAATGTTCCTGAGTATTCCGGTCGTGTGAGGGGTAAGGGTTTTGGTGTGACTCCGTCGTCATTTTATAAAAAAACAAAAACAAAAAATCCTACAAACAAAGAGGTGATGGAGACCTTGGCGGAGTTAAGGGCACAAGTACTCCAACTGCAAAACGAGAATGCAAGGTATAGAGAGGAAAGGTGCGCTTCCGAGGCAAAAGATACTAGTGACCGAGCTAGTATCAATCATCAACCGAAATTTCCCGAGGTAATTATATATGTTATTATGAAATTAAAATAGCACTTTTTTACTTGACACATATACAAGTTAACAATAACATTTATTATTGGTTTAGGGCATTTCACCTTGTCAGCTGTATCTATCGTCACCAACTTATCGCATGGTTGGCAAGGGAAAAGTGCACAATACTTCGGGTGAATTACTTCACCATAATCCCCTCCCGGTGGGATTTATGAAAGTTTCGGTTGACCTCGTATTCGATACGGACGCCCGTCTACCATTACCTGACGTTGTTTCAGAGACAACGTTGATGCGAGATGCAGTCGGATCCTTTGTTGGTTGGCCGTCAGAGCTAATTTTCCCTGATGCCGAGGTATATATGTTCTAAATGATTATGAATATTTAGTATTCACATTTCAATTCAGCTACAATTATGATATTTAATCAATCCTTATTACATGGTAATGTTAGACTCCTACAAGACCCACCCCTAAAGCTGGTAAAGGGATTTCAAGACGCATCGAGTCGGTTGCATCTCAAAAAGAGGTACAAATATATATACCCATTGAATTATATACACAACGATTCTTTTGCATCACAAAAAGTAATGATTTATTTTATATGAATTTTTAGGTTCCCGGTCGAAAGTTGAAAAGCGATGGTAAGGATATTCCAACGAAGGATATTCCAACGAAGGATATTCCAACGAAGGATATTCCAACGACGTCCGGGACAAAATCTCAAATTTTGATGCGTCTTGAGAAAATGGTGGAGGAGTCCGATATTATGCATGAGGGGGCCATTCGTACTATAAATTTTGATGAAGGTGTTTTCGGAGCTGCTCATTTCGAAATAATTGGAAAGGAGGACTTCCAACAACTTTTTGAACACACCGAATTGGGCATCGCTGTCATTCATACATACATATGGTACTCCGATCAATCTATAATTTACTTAGTTGAACAATTTATTTACACATTTCAATGAGTAGTCTAATGTTTATTATGTTTCTATTTAAGGTATATGTATGTAACATTGATGCGGGGAACTGAATTGTGTAACCGTTTCAAGTTTATTGCTGCTTCCCATATCAATGCAACGTTAATAACGAATAATCCAACATCCGTAAAGAATGATCTAGTCGAGAGATTCATGGCGGCCGATGATAATACTACACCCAATTTGTATTTTTTACCGTTTAATTCTGGCAACGGGTTAGATTTTCTTTCTAATAATTTCATTCTAATCTATGTATATCTTTTACGTAGAAAATTTTCAATTATCTAAATTTTTGTTTTATTTTACAGTGGTCACTGGGTGTTGGTTGCTATGGATCTTTCGAGACTAATAGTGTATTATCTCGATTCTTTATCGGGTGATTGGACGAAATATCCGAATATGAAGAAGACGGTTGACGCGTAAGTGAAATTCCCTTAAATATTCGTGTGTATTTGTATATTTAATTATGTCTGTCAGATTGATCTCAATATACGTTTTTATTTTGTTAGGGCAATACTAAAATTTAGATTGAAAAAGAAATACCGCAATAGGAAGGACATTACCTGGATCAGAGTTCAGGTATATATTAAGTATCTTATTTTTGCTTATAATAGTGTTTGTTTTTTTGCTTATAATAGTGTTTGTAAGAAATTAACTATATATATATTGTTTGTTTTTCTGTGTAGTGTCCTCAGCAAAATAATTCGGTCGATTGCGGATTTTTTGTAATGAGATTTATGAGAGACATCATTGCGTTGAATCGTATAGACATCCCAAAAATGGTATGGAATAATAACTTAGGGTTTATTTTAATACTATCGGATATTTCATCTAATTTGTTACTAAATCATGAATATTTTTTATTCTCTTAATTGTAGTACTTTGAGGAATACAAAACATACTCAAGAGCTCATTTGGATGAAATCAAGGATGAATTGTGTCAATTCATTGTTGATCAAAGAATCATATAGCTAGGTTGTATATTGTTGTACATATATGTATGGAATGTTGTTGTTGTATGTTGTTGTTGTATATATGTTGTATATTGTTGTTGTAATTTTACTAAATCATGATGTTGTTGTATATTGTTGATCAAAGAATCATATATTAATGTTGTATATATGGAGGATTAATGTTGTATATAAATGGATTCATGTTGTATATATCAATGGATTAATGGTGTATAACATTGGATTAAAGGATGAAATCAATATGAATTTTACACTTTTGCAGCATGCGCTTTACAGGTTACAGGTTACCAATATGAATTTTACACTTTTGCGCTTTACAGGTTACCAATTAAATATCCACTGTTTTTCAAACAATTTTTTTTAAAATAACTAACACTTTAGAGGGCGCTTTGTCCAGAAAGCGCCCTCTAAACACTTTACATTGACAACTTTAGAGGGCGCTTTTCCTGAAAGCGCCCTCTAAACACTTCACATTGTCAACTTTAGATGGCGATTTGTCCAGAAAGCGCCCTCTAAACACTTTACATTGACAACTTTAGAGGGCGCTTTTTCCTGAAAGCGCCCTCTAAACACTTTACATTGACAACTTTAGAGGGCGCTTTTTCCTGAAAGCGCCCTCTAAACACTTTACATTGACAACTTTAGAGGGCGCTTTTTCCAGAAAGCGCCCTCTAAGGTGTCCCTTTATGGACCACTCCAGAGGGCGCTTTTTTCTGGAAGCGCACTATAATGTGGCCACTTTAGACAGCGCTTTCTCCAAGAAAACAAAGCGCTGTCTTTACCTATGCCAGCGCCAGATTAGAGGGCGCTTAAAAGCGCTGTTATAGGCCAAAATAAGCGCCCTCTTTTCCCTTATTTGGCGTAGTGAAATTCTGAATTTCATCTTCCCTATGTTTGAGTTTCATCGGTCTTGTGCAAACTCGAATATAAGCTGAATTATTATGCGTACTCATCCACACACACTCTAAGATAATTTGAGAGTGCTTGAAATGTTATAAGAAAAGTGATTCATTCATGATTCTAATCTCAATTCATTTGATTTAAATTATTTTTTTCTAACAATCTTACAATATTACATATAATGGCAATCAAGACTTATGTTTCAAGTATCAAAGTGAAGAACCAAGACAATCTTAAAATTGTCTTGAAGATCTTTTATTTATGATTGATATTAAAGGTTGTTACTTTAAAATTTTGATGATAATTCTCTATGATGATGAAAGACACACAATTAATTCTATAATATTTTAGAATTTATGAATTTCAGTTTATGAATTTTTTTATTAATATGTGGATGCAATTTTGATGGAGAAATAAATATTCATGTTTGTTTATTCTTTCATGCAAATAAATTTTGATACCATAATTTTTGTTGGTTATTAATTATTTTCTATGCAAGTTGATATTGATATTTAATATATTGAGATGTTGTTAATATGTTTAATGCATTAAAAATTAGATAAAGATAAGTGGACGATAAATGTATTATATATTCATGAGTTTTTTTTCATGTACCATTAAAATAAATTAATCCTTTGAGTTTAAGTGTTATTTTGATATTTGTTTGAGTCTCCTTCTATAAAAGAATTATATTGACTTATAATTAATAATTAAAATGTTATAAGATGAATAATACATTTAGTTATGGATAAAATAATTTGAATAAATTATAATGAATGTGAATTTACAGTGCATGTAATGAAAATATAAAATGGTATAAATAAAAAAATAAAAAAATAATAATAATTTGAAGGACATGTTTCAATTGTGTTGTTGTTTGTGCAAGAATTTATCAAATTTAAAATTATTTATCTCATTTATATCCGCATGCGAATATGAAAATATTATTTCTTGATCATCTTGATATTAAAAGTATTTTATACATTTTCTTTACCATTGAAAGTTGACAAATGTTTATGGAGAAAAGTTCTAGAAATATTATTGATTTTTGTTTATTGTTTATCTTTTAATGTGATTCTTATTTGGGTATAACATAGATCATTGTTAAACATGAAACTAAGAAATATAATTCGTGATTCATATGTTAGTTACGCAATAAAAAAGTTTGTTTTAAGAGAATATAAATAAATGAGTGTTAGTTAATATGATGTATATGATTTTTATGTTTAAACTTCTTTATAAAATAAAAGTTACGATCATGACTGTCGATTGCTATAAATATTTATTGCATTAAATATATTTTAGATATATTCAAGTTGAAGTGTAACTTCAAAGTAAAATGATTATTAAATATTTTTTTTGATAATGGAAGGATGTCATAAAATTTGTGTATGTGACACAATATAATAAATGACAAAAGAGACATTACTTAAAGTCCTTGTGTCATATAACGAATATAATACCTTTGAAGAAAAATCAATATTTCTCCATATGAGGTATGGAAAGGAAGATCACAAAATATCGGTTATTTTGGAGTGTGAGATTGTATAGCTTGTTATAAGAACATTGACCCTAAAAGGAATAAGTTGGGTCCTTGAGGGATTAAATGTGCTTTTGTAGGTTATGCACCTAGCATTAAAATATATAGACTTTTAAATTTGGAGTCTAATGAAATTATTGAATTTCGAAATATGGAATTCTTTGTGAACATCATCATGAGGGATAAGAAATTTGAGATTCCCATAAATGAAGAACCTCGTGAGAAAGATTATTCACGGATTGTTAAAACACAAAGTCAAAGAGTTTGTTATCACCAACAAGGGGGAATTGTGAAGAGTACATCTTATATCTAATTTAGTTTTGACAAGGACAAAGATTATCAAAGAAGAAAAAGGATCAAAAGTATCTTACACATCAATGATGAAGTTGATAAAGAAGGTTGAATATAGAAATTCAAGTGAATATTTGAGAGAAGTGAATATAATCAAGGTGCTCATTGAAATTCATGCTACACTATAAATTTCTTAGATTTTGATCTCTCACTTCATCTAAAAATATTTTTGCATCATCATGCATGATCATCTAAAATATTTCTTTATCTAATTCTTGTGACAAGTGTTTGTGCACAAAGTTATGTGAGGATATTACGATATTCATTTGTCTCCATATTGATTACATGATTGATCATTAGCAATGCGATTAATAGAATTTTAGAAACAAATAGGTTTCTAACTTACACATTCAAGATAAAAGATCTTGGACTAGTTGATATTCTCTTTGGGATTAGGAAGCTAAATGGTTGAGGGACATTCTATTAGAGGTTCCATTGGTAAAAGACAATGTTTCAAAGGTGTTGATACATTGTGGTAATCAAGCCATTTAGAGAATTCTGCGAAGTGTATAATGGAAAGTCTAAGCACATAGAACTTATACATTCTTTTATATAAAAATTGATTAAAGATGTAATTATTTCACTCACATATATACGATCGAGCTATAATTTGACTGATCCATTTAATAAATCATTGGCCAGAGATTTAGTAAAGACTACCTCGGGAGGTATGTGATTTAAACTCCTTGAAAAAAAATTCCAACTGGGTGGTGGCAACCCAATTTAACGTTAATAGAACCTAACCTTAACATGTTTCAATGGGTAACAACAATCCGTCGACTTAGATGCTTGTGCGACTTAATCTAATAATGTTGATTATTGTATATTGAGGGTTGAGTTTTTCAAACTCTTAATGAATTTCAATGTTGATAAAATGTAGCTTAAGAAAATATATACAATATGAATTTCACCTATGTGAATTTCGAAATGGCGTTGTCTCAAAGTGAGAATTGGAGTTTCTCTCACGAAAAATTCATGAAAAGGGAAAAAGACATGATCATAAATAGTGCTAGGCAAGAGATGTATGTGAAGAACCATTAAAGAGTTTGTCCAAGGTAATTCATGTATAATCCCAAGGGATAACGATTCAAAGCATTGTTATCTAAAATTTTGAGCAGGCTTTTTGTTGTCCTTATTGACGTTAAGTTCAAATTGAAAGACACTTAACTATATTAACATTCTTTGTTTCTCTTTTTTCTAGAATTGATCTTGTCATTATTAGAAAAAGTGGGGAATTATTGTAATTAATAAGAATTAATCACCATGCGTGTGTTTCAAAATGATAAGAAAATATGCAAGTGAAGGTTATTTTTTAAATTCATAAATAGGCAATACTTGTGAAGTGTTGCAGTAGAAAGTTTATAATTTGAATTTGAAAATAAGAAACGCTTTGTGAAGTATTGTAGTAAGAAGTTTGTATTTTGAATTTAAAAATAGGAAACACGTCGTGAAGTGTTGCACAATATAGTCAAAATAGGCAACACTTTTGAAATGTTGTTGTAGGCGAAACAATATAAAATTTGGTAAAAGTGTTGCTGAAAGTGTGTTTCATCAAGGATCGCAACCTTGTAAAACATCACCACTTTGGTCTATAAATTGAGCATTCCAGAATCAGAAAAACATATTAGAAAACCTTATCATTTTCACACAAAATTCTGAATTTCACCTTCCCTATATTCGAGTTTTCACCGGTCTTGTGCAAAATCGAATATAGGCTGAATTATTATGGATATTTTTGCATACAAACTCGAAGACAATTTGAGAGTGTTTGGAATACTATAAGAAGAATGATCCGTTCACGATTCTAGCCTTTATCCATTTGATTTAAATTAATTTTTCTAACAAAAGATGTCCCTCTTTTTATTTGTTACAATTGTTTCTTTATAGTTTTTGTAATTGAAATTATTTTATTACTACTGAAAAATCTACTTCTAGTTTTTCAAAAAGTAATGCAAGATTCTTTTCTACGAAATAAATCCTCTCATCTACGATTAAATTTTTTTAGTGTTTTTTTAGAAAATCTTTTTTATGCAAAAAGAGAACATATTGTAAAAGATTTTGCTAAAGATTTTTCATATACTTGAACATTCTTCAAGGATCCTAACACTCATTAGGTTAGATATCAAGGAAAATGTATTATGACTTCAAAAAATGCACATTTTTATTGAATAAATAGAAACACTATTTTATCCATTTAGGGCAATATATTTTTTGTTTGGTCTCAACAAAGAATGATAAATATAAATCCATTATCCGAACATTCATTTCAACTTTTAGGCTATTTTTCAAATGTGCGACTAAATCGTTCAGTGTTATGAAATAAAATACTGCAAAATACACTTTTAATCAAAATTGTTATTAAAAGCTTGATATATTAGTTCTAATTATTCCTTTCATTAGATCACTGACTAAAGTGAAATTTTTTAACGTATTAGGAAAACCCATTATTAAGCTAGTTTGAGTTAATTGATACGTTTTTGATATTACTGGTCGGTTTTTACAAATATGTAGAAATCATTCTCACTGTTATAACGGATCTTAAAAAAAATGTACGAAATAAAATATATATTTCAGTTTTTTTGTATTAAAACTTTGGCTTGTAAACACAAAAGTATTATGCGCACTTTTTTGAAAAGATAAGGTTCGGAAAAATAATGGCAATAATTATTTACAAAGGAAAAAGAGATTCTTTGTTTGATTTTTCCAAGAAGTTCTTCTACTATGCAGATTATATAGAAATTGAATTTAGTATTTGAATATTCTTTCAGAGGTTATGATATGATACTTAAATATATATATATATATATATATATATATATATATATATATATATATATATATATATATATATATATATATATATATATATATATATATATATATATAAAGGATTATGAAATGTTGATGTAGTTAAGAGTTAAGTTTCAAGATTCCTCCTTTGGAGAAGTAACTCGGGGTTAGACGTGTAAACATATGAAAAGTCATGTGCAATGAAAAATGCATGCACGAATTGGGGTGGGAAATTTTTATTGTTTTATTTGATTAAACAATGGATTTTCTACTTCATCCGATTAGTTCGAGGTTCGAGTCACAGACAATCCACTATAATTAATAGATACATTATAATTAATATAGAGAAAAAAAATTAATATATCACTATTTCATATCATAGTCATATCTATGGAATATATAAAACCTTTTTTTAATGGATGGTGAAATGAGGTAAAATAGATAATTTGCGCGAATCTAAATCAATAATAGGATATAATGGATATTAGTATTGTTGTACCCCAAAATCTGTCCTCCATTTTCGCTTCTCATCTGACTTATGGCTTGAGACTCATTCATATTTTATTCAGGTGCATCATTCATTCATGATTAACACTTGCTAATAGGCATCATAGATTCAAGGTTTATGGTTGGTAAAAACAAGGGCTTTGCTTGAAGGTGGTGGTATTGCACACCTTATGGGCTGAAACCCTAATTCTTGATCTTGAGGGATCTTGTGATTGACTTTGTGGATATATGACTTTTAAACCCTAATTGTGGGTCCATGGTTTGAGGTGTTTCCTGTTGAGCTTTGGGCTTTGTTTGAAATCCTAATCAGGGATAGTTATTATTCAGGTGCTTTGCTGGTTTGGCTTTCTGATCTATGGTTCATCAAAACCCTAGTCCTTGGCTCCGAGGTTTGTGAACCCTATGGTTTACATTGAGGTAGTGGAAACCCTGGTTGAGATTCATGGCATCGATGTGCCACTTGAGTTGACTTCTCACATGGCTTGAGATTCTTGATTGATACATAACTTTGAACTTTGACCTAGTAAACCCTAATTCATGGTGTTATGTGATTGATTCAAGGCATGTATGCATTCATGTTTCATTGATCTCATGGTCTCATGATCCATTTGATCTGAGTTTTATTTCATTCCTACTTCATCCATTACTTTCATGGTTTTATTAAAATGTCAAGATTCATTCATGCTTTGATTTATAGTCCTATTGATACAAGTTCATTGTCCATTTGATCAAGTCATTCCATGACCCATTAATTCAATTTCATTCATTCATTCAAAGAAATCCAAGCCATTATGCCTCACACATAACCTCATGCATCAAAACAATAGAAAAACCCATCTTGCGTGATGGAAATTGATTACCATGTTTGGGAAATCGATTTCCCTGCTCCAGTAGCCAAAAAATGCATTCCTGGGTGATGGAAATCGATTACCATGTTTGAGAAATCGACTCCCTGCTCCAGTAGCAAAAAAATACATTTCTGGATGATGGAAGTCGATTACCATGGTTGGGAAATTGATTTCCCCTGCTCCAGTAGCCATAAAAACCATTTTCATAATGGAATCGATTTCCATGCTTGGTAAATCGATTTCCCCTGGGACAGTGGGTCAAAATACAACATTTTTCAACAATAATGCAGTTTCCTTTGCACTCCAAAACAATTCTAATGTTTGCATTAATGCACATTGAAATCTCTACATAATTATGAAACAACCAACCATAACATTCATGCATTAAACCAAGTATTCCCAACAATTCAAATTATCAACTTTAAGCTATTCTAACATCCCTCAACTTTCATAACAGTCCCAAACTAATTCCAAACCACATCAAACTAACTCAAACCTCTTCAAACTAATTCCAAACTATTTTAACTAATTCCAAGCCTCATTTAACTAATTTCAAGCCTCATCAAACTAACTCCGAACCTCCATTTGATCCAAACCTATAACTTATATAAACACAAGGGGGAGCAAAAACTCAGAACTTGGTCATTCTCTCAAATTACTCATTGCAAATTCAACTTTTCTCTTATCACTTCATCTTCTCCAATTCCCCTCCCTACCCCAAAACTTAAATCACCATTGGAGCAAGCTTCACATTGAAGTTTATTATCAATTGAGCTAAACCTCTTGCATTCAACAATCATCCATACATTCACATAATCAACATCAACAACAACAATTCAATTCAAAAAATTTCAGAGTTGATTCTTGAAGAGGAAGGGTTCATAGTGGAATTAGAATATTAAAGGTTCAAAGTAGCATACCTCTGGTTTTTGATTCATCTTCTTCATCTTCACCGCCTTCAAATTTCAACAAGTTCCAATACAATCCTCCATCTTGCAGGTCGGTGAATTTTCATCTTTGTTTGTTTGCTGAATTTTTGATACCATAATGTAGCTCATGTAGTGGAGAATCAAAGCCCCAAGGTTTGGTGGTTTGGTTCTCCTCCATCTCCATTTAATTTCAGATTTTGTGCTTAGGGTTCTTGACTTTAATGGCTCAATTTCCAGAATCTATTAACTTCTAGTTAGAATAGATGAGATTAGGATAGAAGAGGTCGAAAGGAGTAAGAAAGTGATGCTTTTCTTGATTCCGACTAACTCCGCCGCCTCTGACGCGGTGGTGTCAGAGCCCCGATGGTGGTTTTGTTTTGACATGAGAATTGGAAGATGATGTATAGAGAAGAGAGTGAGTTTGCTGATTTTTACACCTCCCTTTGCAAATTTTGTTGGGCTTAGTCATTAAGCCCAATATTTCACTTTCCACACCCCTGTTTTGCTTAGCAACATACTTGCTGAATCCAACTACACTTCTTGGTACTTGAGCTTATTTTGTTGGGCCCAAAGCCCTTTTTGTTGGATTCTGCACTCTATTCAGGACATGCACCCCCCTTGGTCCAACATTTTAATTACATTTAATTCCATTTTATTTTGTGTTGATATTTTTGGTAATTGTTTTTTTAGCTTTTTAATTAGGTTTATTTTGGCTTTAGATTTTTTATTAGAATTTATGACTTTATTAGATTTTTGTATAATTTTCTAATTTGGCTTTTGATATAGTTTTAATTAGATTAGAAATTTGAAAATAATTAGATTTTAGTTAATGATAGAATTTAGTTAATTCTTGAATATTAGGTTAAAATAGATTTTAGGATTTAATCAATTTGTAGGTTCTAATTAGACTTTAATTAGAAATAAATTTGTATTCATGATTTGATATTTTTGGGAAATGACCTTTTTACCCTTAGGGGGTCATTTTGGCATTTTGACCATATAATTGCATGCCCCCTTAGGAATAGCCTTTGAATTTAATTCTAACCTTTAGATTAGGTCCTAACATAGTTTCAAAATTATTTCAAGCCCTTCGATTCAAATTGATCAAAAGCAATTTTGATCAATTAAATCATTTGAACTTGTATAATCTCACAATCTAAATTGAGTGACCAAAAGACCCTTGGTCACTTAATATGACTTTTTTTTGTAAGTTGTGGAGCTCGAGACTTCAAGTCAGATCTTCAATCAAGGCATCCTCAATCACATCAAGCAGCGTATTATACAAGATAAATCAAAGGTTAACACTTAGTATATATGATTCAAATAATACGATACGAGCCTTAAGTAATAAGGAATGATGAGATAAAGTTTCTCCTATCCTTGTCTAGAGTGACTTTGCGTACGGGGCATAGGCCCTAGCTATTCATATCATTCACCCTTATTCATAGACTTTAGTGTAATACGAATCAAATGAACTACCAAGTCTTCTTCATACAAGACAACATTAACACAAGGGGCAACAATCAAGATCCTTCTCCAACAACTTGTCAGTTATAGAAAGTATCATACGCCATGAGCCTTAAGTAATAAGGAATGATGAGACGGGGTCTCTCCTATCCTTGTATAGAGCAACTTTGCGTACGGGGCGTAGGCCCTAGCTATTCAAAGCGTTCGCCCTTATTCATAGACTTTAGTGTGATTCTCGTCAATCAACTGTCAAGTCTCCATCTCTTCATCATTGCAAGAAACAACAACAAAGATTCTCCTTCAGCTACTTAAAAGTTAGGATGAGAGTTACATGCCACGAACCTTAAGTGGTAAAGAAGGAATGAGACTGGAGCTTTCCTACACTCATTCTGGATATTTTTGGATGTAGTACATTTGCCTCATTGCTTATTGTATCCACCTTTACTCATAGACTTTAGTGCGATTCTTATCAAGTAACTATTAAGTCTATTCCACTCTTTTAATCAATCAATCATCTCATCTTGTCTCCTTAATTACTTTGTTTTCAGTCCTAGTGGGCTGAAGTACGAAAGCTCTGATTTCCTTATTGCACTATAAGGATACGTAGGCAGGAGAACCCAGTTTCATTACGAGCTACCTTATTTATCAATCTACCTTATTTATCGATCCTACCCTATTTATTAATTAATCATTCTTCATTCATCAAATCAATATCATCTTTTTGAGATCAACTATACTTCTCCTTGGACTCCTTGTACATCCTTTTAGGATGATATAGCGGCAATCCACCTCATCAATAGAGAGTTGTTTGGGTCATACCCCCAAGCATTTAATTCTATCTTTTTGGGTTTAAACACAACCTTGCTCTTTGATTCAAAGTCTATCTCTTCCTTGGATCCAAGATACTTCTCCTTTGATCTCGAACTGTTTGTTTCCCAGCCAGTGATATATTGTTTCCTTGTACACAATAATACTTTCTCTTGGGCCCCGCCTACACCCTTTTAGGACGATATAGAGGAAGTCCGTCTTGCGAATCAAAAGTTGTTTGGTAGGCACCCAAACACTTAATTTAGTCTTTGTTTTTGGCTTTACCCTATAGCGGCAACCATTCTAGCCCACGTACTGGTAAAAGCTTGTTTACTCTTCAATTCCAAGTTCCATCCATTTGTGGGTTCCCTTGATACTATTCCGTTGGTACAAGTTTTACTTTTAATCACTTATCTCTCTCTTTGTTCTCGTGGTTCCACGAACTACGATTGCTCTGATTTTCTCATCGCACCGTGAGAATACGTAGGTACGAGGATGTGAATCCTTGGCGAGCATACTTCTAATTATTCCTTCTTCCACCTTAGGGCGCCATTCATATCTTTCATGATCCATTATCTACCTTCGACCATAAATCGTTCACCTAGTGACATACTACTTCTTTGACACCGAAACACGGTTTTCCTTGGAGATCCATATACACCCTTTTAGGAAGATATATCGGTAGTCCGCATTTGTCCCTAAAGTTATTTGGCTAGTACCCAAACATTTAATTCCTTCTTTTTTTGGCTAAATATCAGATATTGGCAACCATGATGTTCCACGTATCGTTTAATATTGTTTCCCTCTATGGTACAAATCCCACTTTTCTTATGGATTCCAATACACTTTCACCTTTCGGTTTCAAATCATACCTTTTCAGTCACTTACTACCAAAACTTCAATTTTATGACTTTGGTCACTTCATTCTGTTCATCTCCATGATGCACTCATATTCTACCTTCATTCACTCCATGTGATATACCGGTTATCTTTGAGCCACATACACTATCTATTTGTGCTCCTTCTTGCATCACCTTGTGAATCAAGAGATGTTTGGGTTATACCCCTAAACATTTATTTCTTCGTATTTTCGGCATTACCCTATAGCGGAAGCCATGCTAGCCCACGTACTGGTGATAGCAACCTTACTCTTGGGTTCATGTTTTCACCCTTGTTGGAGTTCAAAACATAATCCTTTGGTTCATACCATACTTTGATCACACATCTTTTCATCTCCCGCCACTAGTTCTTTGAACTATAGAGCTCTGAAT
Organism: Lathyrus oleraceus; assembly: GCF_024323335.1. Lineage (NCBI taxonomy): Eukaryota > Viridiplantae > Streptophyta > Magnoliopsida > Fabales > Fabaceae > Lathyrus > Lathyrus oleraceus. The sequence goes on along the minus strand of NC_066582.1, from coordinate 480,466,363 downwards.
TCCTCATTGCAATATGAGGATACATAGGCATGAGGGCCCAAATCCTCACCGAGAACTTTATCTATTTCTTTTCTTTTCCTCCATTCTTTAGATATCATACATATTTGAGCGGGAACAATCAAAACAGTTCCCATGGAGAACCATGGATGTTTGGGGTGCTAATACCTTCCCTTTGCATAATCGACTTCCTTACCCAACATATCTCTTTACCCTGGGTTTTATCGATGCTTTCCCTTTACTTCGGGAATAAATAATTTTCTATTGCGACTCTGTTGTATGTTTGAGCGTGCGATGCGTTCGGATATGTTTCCGCTAGCTCCAGGTATCTGTTGACACACGTATATAAGTCATGTTATACTGATTTATAACAAGCCCTTAATTTTAAAGTTATAGAGAATTCATGTGCTTGGGAGTCCCTGATAATTAAATTTAAATAAACCCAATATTTTACCATGATTACAATTTTAGAGAGATACGATAGTAAAACCTATGGGATCACTTATATAACTGGATAACCAACACTAAAAATTATCTTTATATTGGATGGTTTGGTGTTTTGATGATCCCTACCTTATTGACCTCAACATTTGTATTTATTATGCTTTCATTGCTGCCCCTCTAGTAGATATTGATGGTATTCGTGAGTCTATTTCTGGATCTCTACTTTACGAAAACAATATTATTTCTGGTGCCATTATTCCTCCTTTTGTCGATTTCGGTTTGCACTTTCACCCGACGTGAGAAGACGCATCCGTTGAAGAATGGTTATACAATTATTGGATCATGAGGAGGAGCATCAACATTGGGCAAAAAGCAACACACAAGTGAGAGAGACACCACATATTCATCCAAAACCTTAAGGTGTCAGGTGTGTGGATTCTCCCACTTATAAATGCTCAAGTCTCTACATTTATAACCAATATGGGTCTCCAACTTCCACTTGGCTTATTATTATTAACACTCCATCTCAAGTGTTATTCCATAATGCTCCCCCTCAAGTGAAGATTCTTTTGTCCACATATACTTGTACCTCCGTTGACACCTCTTCCTAGGAATTTCGATTTCAACGGGACACCTCTTCCTGGACTTTTCGATACAAGTAAGTCGTACTATTTATTCGAACCAAAGGCTCATGGTACCATTTGTTAGGTTATAAGGATGATCATCAACATTGGGCTAAGAACAACACACAAGTGAGAGAGACACCACATATTCACCCAAAACCTTAAGGTGATAGGTATGTGGGCTCTCCCATTTATAGATGCTCAAGTCTTCACATTTATAACCAACGTGGACTCCAACTTACACTTGGCTTATTATTCTTAAAACTCTCCCTCAAGTGTGAGTCCACAATGCTCCCCCTCAAGCGAAAACTCTTTTGTCCACACACAGTTGGACCGCCGTTGAAACCTCTTCTTGGCTATTTTGATACACCTATTCCTTGGCATTTCAATTTCAATAGGACACCTCTTCTTGGGCATTTTGATACAAGTAAGTCCATCCCTTTATTCGAACTAAATGCTCATGATACCATTTTTTGGGTCATGAGGAGGAGCATCAACATTGGGCTAAGAGCAATACACAAGTGAGAGAGACACCACATATTCACCCAAAACTTTAAGGTAATTGGTGTGTGGGCTCTCCCACTTATAAATGTTCAAGTCTCTACATTTATAACCAATGTGGGACTCCAACTCACACTTGACTTATTATTCTTAAATTTTCCTCTCAAGTGTGAGTCCACAATGCTCCCTCTCAAGTGGAAACTCTTTTGTCCATAATACCATGTTTCGCACATAATTCTTCAAACATCTTTGATGTATATTTTCCACCTCCATCTATTCATAGAACTTTGATCTTCTTCTCACTTTGATTTTCAACAAGCATCTTGAATATCTTAAAGATTTTAAATACTTTAACAAATTATTTTGATCACGTTATCATAGGTATTCAAGAATCCAACAATCTCGAAATCCTAAAACTTGAAAATTTGGTTCGTTCGTTGGATCTACATGAGATTAGGATTGTCGAAAGGAAATGGGTTCAAGATTCGATACATGTACTGCAGGCTCATGCATGGAAGAAGAATGGTGGTTCCAACAAGTTCAAATGCAAATGAGACAAGACTCAGAGTAAGAAGTCTTTGTTAAACTCTCAAAAGCATAAGATCGACGATAGGGCTTTTGAATCCTAAAAAAGAGGAGAAGGAAATTCCTATCAGAAAGACAAAGAGAAAAAAGATGTGCAGTGCTATAACTGTTAAATGGGTCACTTGGCCAAGAATTGTTGGTACAATAAAAACAAGGGAGCAACAAAAGGAAATGAGGAATGAGCAAACCTTGCATGCCAAGATTCAGATGATTCTGAAGATATGATGGTTATGGATGCAGTTCCAGATGACCATGTCGAATCCAAGATCTGATTCCTCGAATCGGGCTGCTCGAATCACATGGCTGGTCGAAAAGTGTGATTAGCAGATTTCGACTCGTCGAAGAAGAGCAAGGTAAGACTTGCTGATAATAGCTCGTTGCAAGCAGAAGGTACTGACGACATATTTATTCAAAGGAGAAATGGAGAAAAAACTATGATCAAGATGTGCTCTATGTACCTAGAATGAAGTGGAATATGCTAAGTGTTGGATAACTGATCGAAAAAGGTTTCTCAGTGATTCTAAAATATGGATCTTTGGAAATAGTCCTTGAATGTTAAAATAATTTTGATTTTAGTTTCTAAAGTGAAAATTCGTAGAAAAATTCGAAAGAAAATCTACAGATTTTAAATCCATGACAAATTTCAAAGAAAAATCGCAGAAAATCCGCAGAGTTTCGTGCAAATTTTAATTTTAAATATTAAAATCAAAAAATTTAACATTCCGAAATTATTTCCACAAAAAATTATTCTGAAATCAAATTGAAAAATAGGGTCAGATAACTATTTAATAACTAATAAACTCATTTTAAGTTGATGTAAATGAAGACATTATAACCATCAAACAAGCATACGGACATAATAACATGACTATAGAAGCAATACAACTACATGACTTTTTTTTAGATGGAGATACTATTGGGAATGCCTCTACAAGTCAATCCTTCTTCACTAGAAGGATAAAGCAAAGTATATGGCATCTTCACTGGCCCATATCGATTCCTCAACGACTCGTCATTGTTCCTTTGAGTGAGTTTTTGCTCAATTTCAGCCAACTTCCTTCCAAATCTCTTGAAAGCCTCTAATGGTTGTGAATCACAAGTCCAAAGATCACCTTCAATTCTCTCTCCAAGGTATTGTTCATCAGAGGCATGTCTTGACAAAATCTCAATAATGGTTAAATTAGTAAGGGTATCCTTCTTTGGTGTGATTGTCCTCAAAAATGTCTTTTGGTAGTTCTTGGAAAGCTCATCATACTCAGGAGTTCCTTTCTCAGGCATTAACCTTCTAGTTTTAGTTGGCCGGTTAAGGATGAATCCTCCATATGGATATTGTCCAAAATTAACAGCGGCATGAAGTGCTGAAGCTATCCATATGAGAATGGTGCAAGCTTCAATCAACTCTGCACGAGTTTGCATCTTAAACCACCATGTTGCATTCTTCAAATCACCATGGCCCACTTCTACAAGTTCTTTCCAGAATGCTTGAAGTTCAGAATCTTGTACAATAGTTGCATCGGAATTGTAGTAGAAATTCACATATTCTTCAACCCATGTCTTAATAGCAGTCCATATTTCTAGTCCATCAGCAGCATAAGGGTAGTCCTCTATCAGAAGGCGAAGACCTTGCGGGGAAGTTGGATCCTCAACAGCCATTCCTCTAGATAACAAGTATGGAAGATATCATTCACATCAAAATTTAAATAGTTGAGATCAATATATTTTTAACCAAGTTTAAATTTTTTGCAAGGCTACCTTTTGAGTAGATCATGAGGCAGTCCTTGTTCTGTGAATACCCAATCCTTATACATTACAGAAGACAATTCTATAGAATAACTTCCCAACAAGAATGTCGATTCAATGATACCTTCTGCATTTACCAAGATACTCCTTGCAAGTGAATTTATGTTCATCGTATCGCGATAGTGTGGAAGTAAAAGTTTATGAATAGGATGAACCACACTAAGATGCCTGTTTGTTGCTATGATGAATGGCTCAACAACTGCATGAGTGTTCAACCTGTCACACATGTAGATGATTATTCATGCAACTGATCATGCATAAATAACTAGTGTTTCATTCGATAAACATCATGAATAAAATTCATACCAGTGACTAACAAGTTGGTGATAACACGAGTCATTTACAACAACATAAGCTTTGGCAAGAAGCCAAATTGAAGCTTCAACACCTTCACTTGCCGGTAAGTAAACTTTACTGATAGGACCAAAGCTATCAGCCTGTGGATGTGGGCTACTTAGTTCAATGGCCAATGGCTTCAAAGTTCCATCATTTTGCAAGAAAAGGATGGTTCTAGTAGCATATGCTTTTGTCTCAGTTGCATTTATTTTCCTCAAATATGGGAATAATGGATCATGGTGATCAAGAATGTACAATCTATTGGTTTGGATAGCCTATTTAAAAAAATAAATAATTTAATTCAGTAATTGCAATTATTTGAATAAAAATAAACCAGAATTGGCAAAACAGTAGTATTGATGGTAAATTGTTTAATTACTTGTTCAACTGTGACACCACACATGTTTGTTTGTAAATGTTCTTTAGTTACTTTGCTGGTATTATCACCAAAGACTTGTCTATCTAGCTTGCTCTTAGGTGGAAACTCCTACATTAAATGTAGCAAACAATATTGAGTTTAACAATTGAATATATGGTATATAAAAAATGGACAAAGTATTTTTAGTTAAATATTTGTGTTAGAATAAAAATTGTTAAACTACTAAGTTTACCAGAAGTCTTTTGATGATGTGTGGATTCACACCAGCGATCATCTCCCTCGTAAATTCTTCATCTGTCATCCATCCAGACTGATTCACTGCTCAAAATAAGATCAATGCAAAAAATCTCTCAGAATCTTTCGATATTTTTAAGATACTATATTACTAAGACTAAAAGTGTTTTGCTAATGATACCTTGAATCACTTTAGGTGGCGGAAACTTAAGAGGTGCTTCACCATCTGTTCTGAGGAGTTCCTTGAACAATGGTATAGGACTCAGTTTGCTAAGTGCATTAGTAGGCAATTTAATTCCACCCTCGTAGAACGTACGCACTTCATCAAAGGTATTAAACTCTGGCCGATTAAACTGTAATGTTATGGCAGATTGTAATTGAGGTATGACATTTTGAGACACTGATTTGAGTACGTAAACAAGAAAGTCCGAAGACTTCAAGTGACCAAATGATTCGTCTCTTGGAAGATAAACAAAGTCGCTCCGACTCTCACTTTTTGGATCTGCTCACATACACAACAGAAAAATAGGTATTAGCAACAAGAATGACTTCAAAATCAAGTAAAGATAGAATACAAAGTTTATAACCTTTCTTAGCTGGTTTTCTTCCAGTTCTCCCCCTACGAGGGTAAGGCAAAGTGTTCGATCCTCCAATAACGGGACGAGCCAAACTAGCTTTTTTGTCAGGAGCTCCCAAATCATTATAGACATCATAATCATATATTCTATCCCATTCTTTGCGTTCTCCCGTTCCATCTCCTCTTAAAGTTTTAAGTTCTTCTTGTCTATAGTACACTAGTGGAGACGGTGTTTCACTCGGAAGATATGTCTATTTTTATATATTTACTTCTGTTAAACTTTCGAAAATATAATCTATATTTAACATGTTAGACAAATATGAAACTTTTTTATTACCTTGTTAGCAAAGAAGATGCGTTTGGTTTTATACTTTGTAGTATTGTAAATCCATGAGTTGCAAACAAAGTGGATGGTTCCATGGTTGGGAATATCTTCAAGAGTCAAACTTACAAGAAAGAACTCTCCAAGCATGAAATTCTCAATATAAAATGCTCCTGGAACTCCCATCTGTTGGTGATTTTAGTATCATCAATGTAATTTTAGTAGTAATGTGATTTACTATAGGCCGATGCAATTATGCGTTAAAGCTTGGAAACGAGTTAGGGGTAGTGCGGAGTGCACGCTCGTCGAGTCAACGTATAATTGAATGCGAATAATTGAAACGGGGTTCCAACGTTCTAAATTTTCTTTTGAATTTCGAATCCTTTCCCAACCGACGTAACCGTTTCTGAACAGTTGCGTCTTTTCGGTTTCTGTTATTGATCTCCTATATAAGGAGTCATTTGGCCTCAGTTTGAAAACACATAACGAAACCAAACTTTCTCTCTACATTCCTGAACATTTCTCTTTGCCAGAAACAAATTGTTCTTCAAGAATTATCCCCACAAAGATTTCGTGAACCCAGGCAAGAATAGGGTCGAAATACTTTGTTCGGAAAGTGTACGAACACGATTCTTCGAAGTTATCCAGGATTATCATACCCAATTTTCTAACAAACGAACAAAGTATTTTCTGATAATCATGGCTGGAGGAAGCACCGTCAAGGAGATGACTACAAACTTCGGAAAATTGGACAAGTTTCAAGGAAAAGACTTTAGGCGTTGGCAAAAGAAGATGCATTTCATGTTGACAACGTTGAAGGTGGTGCACGTCCTGTCTACACCGATTCCAGAACTTCTGGAGGAAGACACGGTTGAAAATCTGAGACGTAGATCAAAATGGGAGAACGACGACTACATATGCAGAGGGCACATTCTTAACGGTATGTCTGATCCCTTATTTGATATTTATCAAAACATAGAATCTGCAAAGGAATTGTGGGATTGTCTCGAATCCAAGTACATGGCAGAGGACTCATCCAGTAAAAAGTTCCTGGTAACCGATTTCAACAATTACAAAATGGTTGAATCGAGGTCTATCATGGAACAATTCAATGAACTCCTCCGAATCCTTGGACAGTTCACACAACACGGATTGAAGATGGATGAAACAATATCTGTCTCAAGCATCATAGACAAGTTGCCTCCTTCGTGGAAGGATTTCAAACACAATCTGAAGCATGGAAAAGACGAACTGTCTTTGATCCAACTTGGAAGTCACTTGCGCATAGAAGAATCTCTAAGAGCGCAGGAGGATGACAAAGGAAAAGGCAAAGAAATTGCTGGACCCTCGGTTAATATGGTCGAAGAGGGTGGTAAGAACGGTAACAACAAAAACAAAGGAAAGAAGCGTGCTTTCAAGAACAATAAGGGCAGTTTCGGTGCTAACAAGAAACCGAAACTAGAATGCTGGAAGTGTGGCAAAACAGGCCACTTCAAGAAGGATTGTCGTTCCGGCAAAAAGCATGATAACGCGAATGCAAGTGGTTCAGGAAAGGGGTCTAAGGACCAATCCGAAAACCAAGGTCAGAAATCAATTCGTGATTTGAATAGTTTGATTAAACATTCGGTTTCACTAAATTCTGAAGCATTCTATGTGCAGGATGATGCTATCGCATGGTGGATTGATTCTGGCGCTACAACACATGTTTGCAAGGATCGTTTCTGGTTCAAGACTCTTGTTCCAGTGGAAGATGGTTCTGTCCTCTACATGGGAGATGATCACTTCGCTCCCGTTGAAGGCAAAGGAAACGTGGTGCTAGAATTCAGTTCTGGAAAGACTATTACTTTGTTTAATGTTTTGTATGTTCCTAAACTACGTAAGAATTTAATTTCTGGTCCTGTATTAAATAAGCTTGGATACAAGCAAGTGTGTGAATCCGATAAATATGTTTTATCGAAGTCTGGTGTGTTTGTAGGATTTGGATATTATAATAATGGTATGTTTATGATGAATTTGAATGGAGTTCCTAATGATTCTGGTTCTGTATTTATGTCCTCTTCGAATGTTATCAATTCATCGTTATGGCATGCTCGTCTAGGACACGTACATTATAAAAGAATGCATGAAATGTCTAAAGATGATTTAATTCCTGTTTTTGATAAAAATGTAGAAAATTGTAAAACTTGCATGTTAACAAAGATCACTAGGCAACCTTTTTAAAAGTATAACAAGGAAATCTGTCATTCTTGAGTTGATACATAGTGATTTATGTGATTTGCATGCTACTCCATCATTAGGACATAAAAAATATTTTGTCACTTTCATAGATGATGCATCTAGATTCTGCTATGTTTATTTGCTGCACGCTAAGGACGAATCCTTAGATAAATTCAAAATTTATAAAACTGAAGTTGAAGTGCAACAGAATGTGTTGATTAAAACATTACGGACAGATAAAGGTGGTGAATATTATGATCCTGTATTTTTCCAATCCGTAGGAATCATTCATGAGACTACGGCACCTTATACACCTCAACAAAATGGTGTGGCTGAAAGGAAAAATAGAGTGCTTAAGGAAATGGTGAATGCCATGTTATCTTACTCTGGTTTGAGTGAAGGGTTTTGGGGAGAAGCTATGTTAACAGCTTGCTATTTGTTAAATAGGGTTCCTAATAAAAGGAACAAGACTACCCCATATGAACTTTGGTATAAGAAACGACCCAACTTAACATTTCTACGTGTTTGGGGTTGTAGGGCCGTGGTTAGACTCCCGGACCCAAAAAGGAAAACTTTGGGTGAAAAGGGTGTAGTTTGCATCTTTGTTGGATATGTTGAGCACTCCAAGGCCTATAGGTTTTATGTTATAGAACCTAATGACTCGATTTCTATTAACACGATTATAGAATCGAGAGATGCCATATTTGATGAGAATTGTTTCTCTTCTATACCTAGACCAAAGGACTCTATACCTAATTCAGATGAATCTCTAAGGGATGATCATTCAAATGATGTGCCAAGTGAGACACTTGAACCCCGTAGGAGCAAAAGAGCTAGAAAATCTAGATCTTATGGATCTGATTTTCAACTATATTTAGTTGAGGGATCAAAGGATCAGATTGACACTCAATACTATTATTGCTATAGTATAGAGGAGGATCCAAGAACGTATGATGAAGCTGTGAAATCTCGAGATTCTGCTTTTTGGAAAGAAGCAATTGACGAAGAGATTGGTTCTATCATGGAAAATAATACTTGGGTATTATCTGATTTACCACCAGGTTGCAAACCATTGGGTTGCAAATGGATCTTCAAAAAGAAGATGAAAGTCGATGGTAAAATTGACAAGTTTAAAGCTAGATTAGTTATCCAAGGCTTCAGACAAAAGGAAGGGATTGATTATTTCGATACATATGCTCCTGTTACCCGTATCACTACTATTAGATTGTTGATTGCCTTGGCGGCTATTCATAATCTAGTGATTCATCAAATGGATGTCAAAACAGCATTTCTGAATGGTGATTTGGAGGAAGAAGTGTATATGAAGCAACCTGAAGGATTTGTAATGCCTGGTAATGAGCATAAAGTGTGTAAGCTAGTTAAGTCGTCGTATGGGCTGAAACAAGCTCCGAAGCAGTGGCATCAAAAGTTTGATGAGGTTGTTTTGTCTAATGGTTTCATTCTAAACCAAGCTGATAAATGTGTATATAGCAAATTTGATACTTCCGGTAAAGGAGTTTTCATTTGCTTATATGTTGATGACATGTTGATCTTTGGCACCGACCAAAATCAAGTTGATAAAACAAAGAATTTCTTGTCATCAAAGTTCTCCATGAAGGATATGGGAGAAGCGGACGTTATTCTTGGTATTAAGATTAAACGGGAGAATAAGGGGATTGTAATTACGCAATCTCATTACATTGAGAAAATACTTAAGAAGTTCAATTATGAAAGTTGTTCTCCAGTAAGTACTCCCATGGATCCGGGAGAAAAGCTTATGCCAAATACAGGTAAACCTGTGGATCAACTCGAATATTCAAAAGCTATAGGCTCTTTGATGTATGCTATGATTAGCACTAGACCGGATATTGCTTATGCGGTTGGAAAGTTGAGCAGATTTACTAGTAATCCTAGTAGACATCATTGGCATGCGATAACTAGGGTATTCAAGTACTTGAAGGGTACAATGAATTATGGATTGTCATATATGGGATTTCCTTCGGTGTTAGAGGGTTATTCGGATGCTAGTTGGATAAATAATGCTGAAGATTCATCCCCTACAAGTGGATGGGTGTTCTTGCTTGGGGGAGGTGCCATCTCATGGGCTTCCAAGAAGCAAACATGTATAATTGGTTCCACAATGGAATCTGAGTTTGTAGCATTAGCTGCTGCTGGTAAAGAAGCGGAATGGCTAAGGAATTTGGTATATGAGATTCCGATATGGCTTAAACCGATATCACCAATTTCTATCCGTTGTGATAGTACTGCCACATTGGCTAAAGCTTATAGTCAAATATACAATGGAAAGTCTACACATTTGGGTGTTAGACATAGTATGATTAGGGAATTAATCATGAATGGGGTGATATCTATTGAGTTTGTTCGGTCGCAACAAAACTTAGCTGACCACTTGACGAAGGGGTTAGCTAGAGACTTAGTGAAGAAGTCGGTAATTGGGATGGGATTAAAGTCCATTTAAATCTATTAGCTATGGTATACCCAATTCCCTTCTAATACAACATTAGAAGCAGAATTCAATGTGGAAAGATCAAAGTTAGAGATTGGAGCAATTGTGTTTATCTTCCCAAGGTATGTGCTCAGACCTGCAAGTGATGGCTAGGTTGAATTATATCTTCTTAATGGTTCTTTTGGAAAATTACAAATGCAGGTGCAAGATTAAAAGAATCACCTATGTGAGCATGAAGTTTTGCCGCTTCAAGAAGCTTGGACTTGGCTTCCTATATGTTTATTAATGGATAAGGACACATGGCTTGTAAAGTGTCAAGTATGAATAGTAGAGTATTGTAAGAAACATATGTGTACTATATCTTCAGACACTCAAATGGATTGACGGGTTCAATCGCTATGACACCCCGATTTTCGAGTATTTGGAATGTGTATTTGTACTAAGATGAAAATTCAATCGCAAGACATTTTCATTTATGCATTTGTTTGATCGTTATACCTGTTTGTTATACCCTTGTATATATTATTGTATATACTGAGTAAATCAAGGATTACACTAAAATGGGGGGGATTTGTTGGTGATTTTAGTATCATCAATGTAATTTTAGTAGTAATGTGATTTACTATAGGCCGATGCAATTATGCGTTAAAGCTTGGAAACGAGTTAGGGGTAGTGCGGAGTGCACGCTCGTCGAGTCAACGTATAATTGAATGCGAATAATTGAAACGGGGTTCCAACGTTCTAAATTTTCTTTTGAATTTCGAATCCTTTCCCAACCGACGTAACCGTTTCTGAACAGTTGCGTCTTTTCGGTTTCTGTTATTGATCTCCTATATAAGGAGTCATTTGGCCTCAGTTTGAAAACACATAACGAAACCAAACTTTCTCTCTACATTCCTGAACATTTCTCTTTGCCAGAAACAAATTGTTCTTCAAGAATTATCCCCACAAAGATTTCGTGAACCCAGGCAAGAATAGGGTCGAAATACTTTGTTCGGAAAGTGTACGAACACGATTCTTCGAAGTTATCCAGGATTATCATACCCAATTTTCTAACACCATCTCACTATCCCATTTGAAATGAACATTAAACGCACACTGTCCAGCTCCTAAAATTGGTATAGAAGTAACAATACCTTCAAGAAATGTTCTCTTTCCCACTTTTCCTTTTCCACTTTCTACAAATATGTCACAAATTAGCTGAAAAATGTTCAAAAAAACTATGATGAGATTAAGAAGTAATTATACATACCATCAGCATTAGTAGCACTAATCAACCTGAGAGCCACTGAAAAACCTAAGGTTGAAGTGCATGTGTCACATATAGAGCCAGCAATACTATTAGCAACTTTGAATCCACTTTTGATTAAACTAGTGAGTGCGTTTATGTCCAAAACATTCTTGTGCATCAACACAACTGTCCCCTTCACCTTTTGGCTTCTGTTAAATCGACCTCTCGCAATTGAAATCATGTTTGCAGCTTCTCCAACAAACTTGTTAATCACTTTTCTGCTTTTCTGGCAACCGAATTATATACAAGTCTTGAACAGTTATATATACATGAAAATAAATAATATAGAAGTTAATATTTGTTTGGAACACGCTCTGAACGCGACAACATATTACAATCTTTTCTCTCATATTTCTCAAAACTCATGTGTGTAATAGAGTGTTGTCAATATCTCATGAAATGTTTGTACTTCGGAAGGAGTATTTCCCATAAATAAAAGTGGATAATATTTATTACTATTATTGCATGGTAGGTTAAATTCAATAAGTTTTGGAAAGACCTAGTAACTCTTTTTGTATGATTTTTGAACTCAAGATGTTTGAAATAATTATATTATTATTAGAGTTTAGAACTTAGGATATGATTGGTTGAATGCAATAATTACTTTACACTGAATGCTATCCGTAACTTTGTAAAAGCTATACTATTATATTTGTATATCCACCACTATAGTACTTATATTAAATACAATTGCAGATCTTCCACTAGCTATAGTGTGAATGGGAGTCCTGAGATCACCCTCATGCATTGACCTGTGTTTCCTTCAAAGACTTTGCCGCGTTGTAGTTATTGAGTTACTTATTAGTTAAGTTTAATTATTTGACTTATTACTAGTATTACTTTGTTAAGGAAGTTAGTGAGTTCTTGCCCTTGCTTTCGATTTTGCCATCTTAAGATTTGATGAAATTACTTGCAAAAACATTAGACATGGTTTCTAATGCAGCAAGACACGTAATCTTAAGTAACGGTTCCAATCGGTTACGGATTGTAATAGATCCGCGGTCTGTTAGGCATGCTCGTTTTGCCCACACTTTTTTGCCGGACGAATCAAATTTTAGACCCATAGCCTTCAATGTGTCAGTCCTTTTCCGCCCCATTTTTTTTCGGACTTTTGCAGACACGGACTTTTACATACAATTTTGTAATTTTTAGATCTAAAAAATTTAATGTCCGCAGACCCAACCTACTCCACCTTCACTTTTATGCGGAATAGGATAAGGTTTTATAGGTCCGCACCTTTAAATATGTCTGTCCGCCTCATCTTTTTTCATAAAATTTTTGTGGAACGAAACTAAACGGACCAACATACCTCTACATGTCTAATCCAAATTCCAATTCTATATGTGCTCCCTCTCTTCCAATTCTATATGTGCTCCCTCTCTTTTTATTTTCCAATATTCACTCATAAAACATGCATATGCCATTATTTACATCACAATATAATTTCCACTCAACTACTTTTTACCTTGCCAACCAATTCCTCTCTTCCATGTCAGCAATCCATCAATAGCATTTACACACAAATAGATAAGATGCAATCAACCTACCTACAATAGTTACACATCTAGACCAAAATAGCATAAAATAATATAACATTGCATTAATATAAATTGATTCGGTGGTGATTGACATTGGATTTGATAGGAGAGACTACGGTGAATCCTCCACAACTGCAATCGAGAGAGAACTGACCTCCCGAATCAGATTAATCGGTTCAGTGGTGAAAACCAAAAAATATATATAACATTACATTGTTTTAAATATTTTATTAAAATTTGTTGAAAAGTAAGAGCCAACCTTTCAACATTTTTAAAAGATCATAAAAAAACAGAACCTCGTGTTTAATTAATCTAAAAATATATTAAAAATTCTTACCATTGTAGGGCCTATATGGCTTGGATATTGTTTTCAACGAAAAACAAATTGCAACAAGCAAATTGTCAAGTCTTTGATGCATTGAATGCATGCTTGTATCTTTCCTCAACAACAAATGTTATAGAATACTCAGAGGGACATAGATTGTCTCTATGCAGAATGTTCGAAAGCTTGACATCAAGTTCCATATCTTGGGAGCATGACTTTTAATGGAAGTGAAGTGCATGATTTAGCAACAATGAAAGAGTTAGAATTATTTTTAGGAGGTGGCTAAGTATAAAGAAAATTATTAAAACAAATATATCAAACTTAATCAATAAGAAAAAAAAACTCAATAATATTTACTTATATAAAATGCTCCATCTATTTCTTATTATATTATAAGCAAAAATATATTTTTTAAAATTAATTGAATAATAAATATATTTGATACATAGTCTAGATATCGATGAGGACTAATACTACAAAAAAAACATTTATAAGCAACGTGATTTTTATGTCGTAAAATTCTGCATGTTGATTATGTTTTAAATTTCATAAAATCATTTTTGAGATACATCATTTTAAAAAATTATGTAATTTTGACTATGTTTTATACTTCAATTCTCTCTCTCTCTCTCTCTCTCTCTCTCTCTCTCTCTCTCTCTCTCTCTCTCTCTCTCTCTCTCTCTCTCTCTCTCTCTCTCTCTCTCTCTCTCTCTCTCTATATATATATATATATATATATATATATATATATATATATATATATATATATATATATATATATATATATGGGGGTAATTCCTGATTTTAGTATTACGCCTACGTGATATTATTGTTTGTGTATATAAGTGAGTAGTGTGCTTAGCCATTAAATAATGTAACGTAACACGTTGTACGTAAAAAGTAGTGGAGTAACCATACTTTATGTAACCGTTAATGGAATATTAGTGGAAGTTTGTTAAAGTTTATTATTCTTTTTATATATATATATATATATATATATATATATATATATATATATATATATATCTTCTCACTCTTCCTTCATCTTTATCTTCTTTATTTTGTGCACCAACAATTGATATTTAAAACTCTGGCTCTGATCCATAGGGAAACATACGGAAACACGAGTGAACGGTGATACATTGTGTGATTGATTTTGCTTCTTGAATTCGTGTTAAATTTCTGAATCAGAATCGAAACAGAATCACCTTTCTTGATTATGCGGGATTGGGAAACACTAGTGTTTGGTGAAATTTGAGTTATTCGCACAAGATTGAAGATGAACGGAAACATTAATCTAAGTACTAAGTTTCTATTGTTTGATGGCAAGAACTGGAATCGGTGGATTATTCAGATGTGTGTGTTATTTGGCACTCAAGATGTTCTTGATCTCGTCAGCGACGGTTACGTTCAGATTGCACTTCCAAAATATGCAACAAATACGCAGAGGAATGTTCAACTTGATCTGAGAAAGAATGATCAGAAGGCGTCGTTCTACATCCATCAGTGTGTAGACGTGAACATGTTTGAGAAAATCGTTGATTTGACGACGGTGAAAGCTGCGTGGGACACACTGGTACGGTGCTACGACGATAATGCATCAGTGAAGAAGGTAAAGGTTCATTCTTTACATGGTCAATATGAGAATCTCAACATGAAGAACAATGAGAAGGTACTTGACTACATCTCTAGAGTAATTCTGATCACAAATAAGATAAAGTCGTGTGGAGAAACTCTCTATGATGAAAGGATCATTGAGGAGGTACTTAGATTTATTACTCTTCAGTTTGATTATATTTTGGTAGCAATTGAATATTTTAAGGATCTTAGCACCATGAGAGTTGAAGAGCTGTAAAGTAGTCTAGAGGCACAAGAGTTGCGTCTAACTGAGAGAAACTCTGAAATGGAGGTAGAACAACAAGCTCTGAAAGCAACTTCTGGTAAAAAATATCAAAAGCAGTCTTAGTCAGAAGCGAGGAAGAGATCTGATGGTGTTAAAAAGTCAGAAATCTCAACTTCGGAAAGGCAGAAGAGTGCTCAGAAGGGGAATGCGAAGTATGACAAGAGGAAAGTTCAGTGTTACTGTTGTAAGAAGTTTGGCTACTTCGTTGTTGATTGTTGGTTAAACAAGGAAAGGAAGTCGGAAGAAGAAAACATAGCCAGAAGATACTCTGTTGATGAATTTGTGTTATTAATGGCTTCTGAATCTGATGATGCGTATTTGATAGGCTTGTGGTATATGGATACTGGTGGATCAAATCATCTTAATGGAAATAAGAAATGGCTGGTTGACTTTGACATTAGAAAGATGACAAAAATCAGATGTGCTGATGATAAATACCTCAACACTGAAGGTATGAGAAATGCTAGACTAGTTCTGAATAATGGTAAAACATCATTGTTTCAGAATGTGTGATATATTCCTGGCATGAAAAGCAATCTGATGAGTGTAGGTCAATTAATTGAGAAAAGATTTTCAGATACCATGAAGGAAAATCTTTTGAAGTTGTATAACTATAATCAAAAGTTGATTATGAAGTCAGAACAGGTGAGGAATAGAATATTCAAATTGAATGTTAAAACTGCAGACTTTGAATGTCTTAATGCAACAAGTGTTGTGAAGGAAAGTGACTCGTGGCACAAAAGATTTGGTCATCTGAACTTCAGAAGCTTAGGACATTTGAGTTCAAAGAAGTTGGTACATGAAGTTCTTGCAATTAAGAAGGCAGAGAAGTCATGCAATACGTGCATGAGAGGAAACAACCAAGACTGCCATTTGCATCTGAAATGCCTCCAAGAGCAGAACATGCTCTAGGTGTGGTGCATTTTGATGTGTGTGGACCATTTACAGTACTTTCACTTGGAGGGAATAAATACTTTGTGTCATTTATTGATGAGTTCACAAGAATGACATGGGTATCCCTTATAAAGTTCAAAGACGAGGTGTTTGCTGAATTTAAAAAATTCAGAATCAAGATTGAGAATGAGAGTGATCAGAAGCTGAAAATTCTCAGAATTGATGGTGGAGGTGAGTATAACTCTACAGAGTTCAGAAAGTTCTGTGGGGATAATGAAATTGAGCATGATGTGATTGCTCCATACATTCCTCAACATAATGATCTTGCTGAAAGAAGAAACCAAACTTTGCTTGATATACAAGGAGCATGTTGAAGGAGAAGAAGCTACATCACAGCTGGTGAGAAGAAATTGTTGTCACTGCAGCATATGTGCTCAACATGTGTCCAACAAGAAACTAAAGGAAATTGTTCATTTAGAGAAGTGGACTGGAGATAAGAAAAATGTGAGCCATCTAAAGGTGTTTAGTTCTATTTATTACAAACATGTTCCAAATGCTAAGAGAAGGAATTTGGATGATAGAAGAAGAGTTATGTTGCTTGTAGGGTACCACAATACAGGTTCTTATAAGCTCTATTGTCGTGTAACTAACAAGGTTGAATTCAACAGATGTGTCATTGTGAAGGAATCAGAAGCGTGGGATTGGAGTAAATCTCAATCCAACTCTGGTGAGTTAACTTGTGAAGATACTTCAAAATCTAAAAGTTCTGAAGATGAGTCAGAATCAGAAGATGATTCTGAAGGTGACTTTGAAGGTGAGTCTGGCTCTTAAGGCGAGTCTGACTCTGGAGGTGAATCTGATTCTGATCCATATTCTGATGGTGATTTAGACTCTGGTGGAGATCTAGACTTTGGGAATATTCCAGACTCTGAAGGTGGTCATGCCTCTGAAGGAGGTACTTCTGGGGTTCCAGCATCTGATAATGTTCCAGCATCCAAAGAAGATTCTGAACAAGTTCAGAGGCCACAAAGAATCATAAACATTCCAAGAAGGTTTGCAGAGTTTGACATGCTGCAAGATACTGAAGTAGACTCTGAAGGAGAAGTCATTCAATGTTCCATGTTAGTAGACTCTGAACCAATGAGTACTGAAGAAACGCTCCAGAAGAAATTATGCTTGAAGGCCATGAAAGAAGAACTTGGAGCTATATAAAGAAACAAGACTTGGAAGTTAACTAAGTTTCCAAAGAACAAGAAAGTCATCAGCGTCGGATGGGTTTTCAAGGTGAAACTAAATCTAAATCGATCAATTAGAAAACACAAAGCAAGGTTAGTAGCATGAGGTTTCCTACAGAAACCTAGGTTAGACTACTTTGAAGTGTTTGCTCCTATAGCGAGACATGAGACAATTAGATTGGTGATTACGATAACTGCTAACAGGAATTGGCCTCTGATGCATTTAGATATGAAACCTTCATTTTTGAACGGTTCATCGTAATTAGAGGTATACATGTCATAACCTCCTGGATTTTTGAAAAAGAATCAAGAAGGGATGGTGTACAAGTTGCATAAAGTCTTCTATGGATTGAAACAAGCCCCTGGAGCTTAAAATCTGAAAAATTGATTCATTTTTCAAGGTCCAAGGATTCAAAAAGTGTGAGATGGAGTATGATGTTTATGTTCAGCATACTTTTGAAGAAAATATGATTCTAGTGTCTCTCGATGTTGATGACATATTGCTAACAGGGAGTTGTGAACATGAGATAACTAAGTTCAAGAAGGTGCTGCTGAATGAGTTTAAAATGGAAAATATAGGAAAGATGACATATTTCTTAGGGATGAAGTTTATGTACTATGAGAATGGTATCATTTTGCATCAACTAAAATATGAACTTGAGCTTCTAAAGAGAATTGATCTGCTGAATTGTAAGGTTGCGGTCACACCTTTAGAAACAAATCACAAATTGGATTTTGATCCTGAAGATGATTATGTAGATGCTACAACTTTCAGGAAGTTAATTGGTTCTCTGAGGTATTTGTGTAATACCAGGTCTAATATTTGTTATGCAGTTGGAATGGTTAGTAGGTTCATGAGTAAACCGAAGTGGTCTCATTACCAAGTTGTTGTCAGGATTATGAGGTATATTAAGCGGACTTTGAAGTATGGAGTTTTGTTCCCTTTTGGAGTAAAGGCTAATTCAGAGCTGATGTGTTACTCAGACTCTGATTGGTGTGGAGACAAAGTTGACAAAAGAAGTACTTCAGGATATTTGTTTAAGTATCTGGGAGGTCCTATTTCTTCATTTTCTAAGAAGCAATCAATTGTTACTTTGTCAACTTGTGAAGCTGGATATATTGCAAGTGTTGTGGTTGCATGTCAAGCAGTTTGGCTTCTAAATTTACTGTAAGATTTGAAGATCAAGGTAAACAAGCCTCTGAAGCTGATGATTGATAACAAGTATGCAATCAATCTTTTCAAGAACCTAGTGTTGGATGGGAGAAGAAAACACATTGAGACTAAGTATCATTTTTTGAGAAGTCGTGTTCAGAATGGAACGGTAGAAGTTATGCACTATAGCACCCAGAAACAGCTGACATATATTTTAACGAAAGCGATCAAGACTGGTCAATTTCTCCACTTGAGGGATGAAATTGGTGTTATTAATTTTGATTAGTTAAATCATTAATTAATGGATGATGTTGAAGGGTAATTCAGTATTTTAGTATTTCGCCTACGTGACATTATTCTTTGTATATATAAGTGATTAGTGTGCTTAGCCATTAAGTAATGTAACCTAACACGGTGTACGCAAAAAATAGTAAAGTACTCATTCTCTCTGTAACCGTTAGTGGAATAATATTGAAAGTTTATTATTCTCTTTCTCTCTTCTTTCCCTTCCTTCATCTTCGTCTTCTTCATCTTGTGCACCAACAATATATATATTTATATGTCAAAATTATTCATTTAATTTATAAAATAATAGTTTATAAAAATCATTTTTAAAATATAAAAAAATATCTATTTTTTAAAGTTAAAACAAATAAACTCTTATTTTATTTCTTAATTGTCTTTTAATTGAGTACAAATTGGAAAAAAATATAACGCACTTAAAATACTTATAAAGAGAAAAAGAATATACTCTAAGACTAAAAGATATTGATATCAAAAATGTATTCCTGTCAAATCATATTTTTATGTTTAAAATATTAATATGACTTACAAGTTTAAAGATTTTAATTGAATGTGTTAAATGTTGATTTAGGGCAGCATTAGGACCTTTAAACTCTATTTGTAAAACAAAAAGTCCATAATTAAAAATTCATGAAATCACTAAACAAACATAATAAATACAAGAGGTACAAACATCTAAAGTAGATCTCATTCATTAAAATAAAACACAAGAGCAAACAGACAAACCAACAAAAAAAAACATGATTACTCCTCATTTTTTATTCAGAACAACAACACAACACACCAAATCATATTAATCTCTTTAGATAGAGATACTATTGGGAATGCCTCGGCAAGTCAATCCTTCCTCGCTAGAAGGATAGAGCAATGTGTAAGGCATCTTCACTGGCCCATATCGATTCCTCAACGACTCATCATTGTTCCTTCCAATGAGCTTTTGCTCAATTTCAGCTAACTTCCTTCCAAACCTCTTGAATGACTCTAATGGCAGTGTATCAGAAGTCCAAAGTTCACCTTCATTTCTCTGTCCAAGGTACTGCTCATCCGAAGCATGCCTTGACAAGACCTCCAAGATTGTTAGGTCAGTAAGGGCATCATTTTTTGGTGTGATTGTTTTCAAATACGCCTTCTGAAAGTTCTTAGAAACCTCATCATATTCAGCAGACCCTTTTTCAGGCATTAATCTTCTACTTTTAGTTGGCCGATTAAGGATGTATCCTCCATATGGATATTGTCCAAAATTAACAGCAGCATGAAGTGCTGAAGCTATCCATATGAGGATGGTGCAAGCTTCAATCAACTCTGCACGGTTTTGCATCTTAAACCACCATGTTGCATTCTTCAAGTCACCATGACCCACCTCAACAACTTCTTTCCAGAATGCTTGGAGTTCAGAATCTTGCACAATAGCAGCATCTGACTTGTAGTAGAAGTTCACATATTCTTCAACCCATAACTTAATAGCAGCCCATATATCTAGCCCATCAACAGCATAAGGGTAGTCCTCTATCAGAAGACGAAGACCGTGTGGAGAAGTTGGATCTTCAACCGCCACTCCCCTAGATAATAAGCAAAATATAAAAAAATACTTTTGATATCATAATCTATTTAACTAAGGTTATTGTAGAGAATCGCGGTAAATTATAGTTGATGGGGCCTTAACTGCAAATGTTTGATATAATATTTTGTAGGGTTACCTTTTGAGTAGATCATGAGGCAATCCTTGCTCAGTGAAAACCCAATCTTTGTATACAGAAGAAGACATTTCCACAGAATATGCTCCACCCAAGAATGTTGATTCTATAATACCCTCAGCATTGACCAACACATTTCTAGCAAGTGCATTGATGTTCATTGTGTCGCGGTAATGTGGAAGTAAAAGTTTATGAATAGGGTGAACCACACTGAGATGTCTATTTGTTGCTATGATGAATGGCTCAACAACAGCGTGAGTGTTCAACCTGTCAAACATGTAGATATTCATGAAATTAATCATAGATAGATATAAAATATATGTGATTTTATAAACATCATTAATGAAATTAATACCAATGGCTACAAAGTTGGTGATGGGTGGCGTCATTTACAACAACGAAAGCCTTGGCAAGGAACCAAATTGAAGCTTCAACACCTTCACTTACAGGTAAGTAAACTTTACTAACAGGACCAAAACTATCAGCTTGAGGATGTGGCTTACTTAGCTCAATGGCCAATGGCTTCAAAGTTCCATCATTTTGCAAGAAAATGATGGTTCTAGTGGCATATGTCTTTGTATCAGTTGCATTTATTTTCCTTAAAAATGGATATATTGAGTCGTGGTGATCAAGTATGTAAAGTTTGTTGTTTTGGATAGCCTGCTCAACAAAATATCATTTGAATAAAAATGAACCACTCTTACAAAATCGAAATAACAAAATTATTTATTTGTAGTAATAATGTTAAACTGTATCATTACTTGTTCTACAGTGACTCCTCCCATGTTTGTTTCCAAGTGTTCTTTGGTTATAGTGCTAGTATTATCACCATAGAGTTGTCTATCTAGCTTGCTTTTTGGTGGAAACTTCTGTGTTAAATGTAGCAAGCAAAAATGAGGTTTAACTAATGAAAATGTAGCAGGAAAAAAATTCATAGTTTAGACTTTGTGTTTTCATAGAAGCTATTAAGTTTACTTGAAGCCTTTTGATGATGTGTGGATTCACACCAGCAATCATCTCCCTTGCAAATTCTTCATCTGTCATCCATGCAGACTGGTTCACTGTTCAAAATAAGAGTGTTGCAAAAATCAGTAATATTTCTCTCATACTCTCTCCCGTTCTTTTTATAAAAAAAAACAATTCGTGTGTTAAATTCATTATCAGATCCATAAATTTAAAGAATGGATTGTTTCTTGTAAAAATGACCAAGAGAAAATATATATTATGAAATTATATTGTTGGACTAAAAGTGTATTGCTACTAGATACCTTGAATCACTTTAGGTGGTGGAAACTTAAGGGCGGATTCACCATCAGTTCGAAAGACTTCTTTGAAAAATGGTATAGGGCTAAGTTTGCTAAGTATATTAGTAGGCAATTTAAATCCACCCTCGTATAATGAACGAACTTCATCGAAGGAGGTAAACTCAGGATTATTGAGTTGTAATGTAACTATAGATCTCAATTGAGGAACTAAATTTTGAGATGCTGACTTGAGTATGTAAACAAGAAAGTCTGAAGACTTCAAATGACCGAATGATTCATCTCTTGGAATGTAAAAATAGTCGCCCCGAGTCTCACTTTTCGGATCTATTCACATATAAAAAAAACATTAGAATCATAAACATATTTTAGCACCATGTCATATCATTTATTTGTTAAGATAGAAAAAAAAGTTTAGTACCTTTCTTAGATGGTTTTCTACCGGTTCTCCCCCTTCTAGGGTAAGGCATGTTGCTAGATCCTCCAATAACAGGACGAGCTAAGCTAGCTTTCTTATCAGGACTACCCAAATCATTGTATACATCGTAATCATATATCCTATCGGATTCTACACGCTCTCCAGTTCCATCTCCTCTTAAAGTCTTTAGTTCTTCTTGTCTATAGTATATTAATGGAGCCGGTGTTTCACTCGGAAGATATGTCTATATATTTTATTCATTTGAAGGTGTCAAATTTTGAAAAATATAATTTTTACTCAACATGTTATTAGATAAACATGATATCTTTTGTTACCTTGTTGGCAAAGAAGATGCGTTCAGTTTTATAGTTTGTAGTATTGTAAATCCATGAGTTGCAAACAAAGTGGATGGTTCCATGATTTGGAATATCTTCAAGTGTCAAACTTACAAGAAAGAATTCTCCTTGCATATTGTTCTCAACATAAAATGCTCCTGGAATTCCCATCTCACTATCCCATTCAAAATGAATATCAAATGCAGTCTGCCCTGCTCCCAGTATTGGTAGGGAGGTAACAAGACCTTCTAGATATGTTTTCTTCCCCACTTTCCCTTTTCCACTTCCTACAAATATATCACAAATTTTGATTTTCAGTATTTTCAGTTATAATATTCATTTAGATCTTTTGCAATGCTGCATATAGTGTAGCAACAACAAAGATAGTAAATCATTAACGTGTCAAAATAATCACTGTGTCAAAATAATCACTGCAACAACTTATGGATCATATTTACTTCCCATTCTTATAGACATGTTATCATTTATTACTAATTTTATTAATTTTAATTTTAATAAATATATATATGAAAATAGTATGAAAAGTGAAGAAGTTATTACCATCTGTAGAAGTAGCACTAATCAACCTGAAAGCCACAGAAAGGCCCCAAGTTGAAGTGCAAGTGTCAATCAAAGTGTTGGTAAAACCACCAGCAAGTTTGAATCCACCTTTGATCAAACCAGTTGCGCTTGTAGCTGAAGTAAGAGCGTTAATGTCTAAAACATTCTTTTGCATCAAAAGAACTGTTCCCTTCACCTTTTGCCCTCTCTTAATCCAATTTTTCACTCCTGGATACATCTTTGAGGCTGACAATTATTTCTGAATTTTTTTTTGAAAGAAGAGTTTGTGCTTTGGAAGCTTCAACTATCTCATTATTTATAGGGCAAAATGTTCTGATCCGAAAACATTTTTTTGTTTGAAACTATTAATTAATAATAACTAACAACATATAAATATTATTAGGATTAGGCTTACAGTTATCGTGGTATATAAAATATATAATTTTTATGCCCTAAGTCAACAGAAATATAATGTATGCGTTGCATAATTCTGTGTGCCAGCTTTGTGTAATGAGAAATGGATCCGTTGAGGTATTTTTAAATTGGATTTTTAAGCGTATGCTAACAAAAAAATATTCTTTATCAAGTCGTCTTTTTTTGTTTTGTTTAAGGACACAACTTAAATTATTTTTTTAATTTTAGGATTAAATATACAATTCATGCAATGTAGGTGAATTTTGTTTTATCTTAGTAGTATTTTCTTCTGTAATAATTTTACGTTTAAAGGACAAAAGATATAGACTTTTAATATTTTAAAGGGGATTCAATTTTCTTTTTAACAAAAGACAAATCGAATTTTGCTAAATTTACTGGATATCACATATCTAACCCTTTATTTTATTTTATTTTATAACTTAACATTTTATATATATAATTGTAGATACTAATTTTTTAAGATATAGAAAATTAAAATGCACGATGAAGTTTTTTTGTCTTGTGTGGAAGATTTAACAGATGTATTTTTAAAACTGGACTCTCGAACCATTAAATAACATTTTTAGATATGTTTTTGTATGATTTTTACTTAAAATATATATATTTATTTATAATTTATACTATAATTTTAAAAATTACTAATATTTTTAAAAGAATCAATGATAGTTAACTTAAGATGCATTTTAAAAAATACCTAAAAAATGTAGTTAAGTTTTGTTTGTGTTTGAACATAGTTTTATTTCAATAACATATCAAGTATGAATGACTTTTTATGTGAATGTGAAAGAATTTTTTTATTAACCTTTTAAATTAAAAGATACTACTAACATGACTCTCTTTGTTTTGCCTATTCGTCACAAAAATAAAATATGTGAATAATCTTTAATTTCTTCAACGACAACAACTATTGGGAATGAGATTATAATGAATAACAAAATTATCTTGAACCATGACATTTGGAAATTAAATAAAAAATACCTTCATCCGTGACATTGACATGTGCCTTCATGTTGCAACAACAAAAGAAAAAGCTTTAAATGAAATTTTAATTTCTATTTTTTATCTATTTTTAAAACTTAATTCTTTAATTTTTAATTTCACAATTTTAATCTATCCATTTTTAAAAATTACGAAATTAGACCCAATAATTAAATTAAAAGTGGTGTGGTGTTTTTTTTAGTTATCAAAAATAAATTATTAATATACAATAAAATGAATTATTTTGTTCTATTAAGCCAACTCAGTTAATAGTTGTGAAGGGAGATTAGATACAAGCATGTGAGTTCAAACCTGTGACATCGCATTTAATCACCTTTAAATGGTGAATTTCCAGCAACTAGGCTGCTTGACCAAAAAAATATTGATGTAGTGTCATCATTAGGGGTGGTAAAGTGAACGGTATGCTCCATTTATGCCCGCACCGTTTAAACTCGTCCAAAAGCGGGACCAACTTAGACATTCGAGTTTAAAAATTAAGTTTGCCCTATTTACTAACAAGTTGGTGGGCCGGTCCGTCAAACTTCTTTTTTTAAAAAAATCAGTTTAGTTTACTGCTTTATTTACATTTTTTAAATAATTTACTATTTTATTTATAGTTTAATTTGCTACTTTATTTACAAACTTTTAGACGATATGTCATTACCATCCAAGCAATAATACACGTCTTTAAGAGTCGCTAAATAATAAAATATAAAAAAAGTTGTAGTATTTTATTAAACAATAATAAAAAAGATTATTATTTCATTACTTTTCAATTTTTTAATTCTTATCTCATAAATTAATCGTTTTCATGGTTGCAACCTGTATCCACCGTCATTGTAAGCAAAACAACACGAAAACAAGTTTTTCGATTCGTGGTGACATTAGACATAAGTATTCAGATTTCCATTCGTTATCAATAAAGAGAAAAAAGTTTAGTGAATTGACCTCCTCGACTGCTTTCTGTCTCTTCGGATGTAATTCCCAAGAATCTTGAATGCAACTCCCAGATTCTTCATATCGAACTCCTTATTGAGTTCAACCTTCACCTTCATTACATCTTCGTTATTGTTGCTTGCTGTGAGAATATCATCTACATAAAGAAACAAAATAACAAATGAATTTCCAAGTCAAAATCTGAAGTAAACACAGTGGTCGAACTAACTTCTAATGAAACCTATGTGTGCCATGAACTTGTCGAATCTCCTATTCCACTGTTGAGGAGATTGTTTCAGTCCATATAAAGATCTATTCAGCTTGCACACATAATCTTCCTCTCCCTTTCTTGCATACCCTTCAAGTTGTCTCGTCAGGATTGTTTCATCTAGACATTCATACAAGAAAGCAGTCTTCACATCCATTTGTTCCAATTCTAGGTCGAAATGTGTCACCATGGCAAGTAACATTCAAATGGACATGTGCTTCACAACAGGAGAGAACACATCATTGAAGTCGACACCTTCTTTCTGAGTGAAACCTCTTGCGACCAATCTTGCCTTGCATCTCTTCGACGCCACTCCTTCGATTCCTTCTTTAACTTTGAAAATCCCTTTACAGCTGACTAACCTGGCTCCAACAGGTTTCTTGATTACTTCCCAAGCGTGGTTACCATGAAGAGACTTCATCTTATCATCCATGGCCTTCAGCCATTCAATCTTATTTCGACTCCTTATAACTTCCTTATAGTTTCTAGGTCTTCCTCTAGAACCTCACTTGTATAGATTAAGGCATAAGCTACGAGATCTGCATACCCAAGTCTTTGAGATGGCTTGATAACTCTTCTCGGACCATCTCTTGCCAACATGTAGTCATCGACGGTTTCCTCAACTTCCTAAGTATCTTCTGAATCTTGTGCTTCTTTTTCGACTTGATATGGAATACGCAATTCAGCATTGACATGCTCCATCTCAATAAGAATCTCTTTCTGTTCCAGCTCTTCTTCAGATCTATGCACTTTGACTAACGTCATCAGTTTTCTTGAAATCCATCTCAGCTTCATTGAAAACTACATATCGACCGGTGATACACCTCCTGTGGCTTGGCTCTAGGCACCATAGCCTATAAGTTTTGACTCCTTTACGATATCCCATGAACATGCATCTCAGAGCTATAAGTTTGACCTTATCTTGTCTAATGTGAGCATATACTATGCAGCCAAATATTCTAAGTTTGTCGAGATCTGGTGGATGTCCCGACCACACTTCTTCAGGTGTCTTCATATCTAACATAGTCGAAGGACATTTGTTTATCATATATGTTGTTGTCGAAACAGCCTCTGCCCAAAACGCCTTCTTTAACCCAACACTAGTTAACATGCATCTAACTTTTTCCAAAATGGTTCGATTAAATCTTTCATCCAAACCATTTTGTTAGGGAGTACCTTCCATAGTTTTGTGCCTTGCAATACCAGAGGCTGCAGAATTGTCAAACGCATCATTGCAAAATTCAAGGCCATTGTCGATTCTCAACCTCTTGACCTTTTGGCCAGTCTGATTTTCGACCAGAGTCTTCCAACTTTTGAAGTTCTCAAAAGTTTCATTCTTAGTCTTCTGGATGAATACCCATAACTTTCTGGAATAATCATCAAATACGGATAGAAAATACCTTGCTCCTGAATGTGATGTGCACCTTGCAGGCCCCTAAAGATCAGGAGAGATGTAATCAAGGGATCCATGTGTTCATTGTTTTCCTTTATTGAACTTCACTCTCCAAGATTTTCCAAGTACACGGGGTTCACAAAACATCAGCTTTTCGACTTTGTCTCCACCAAGTATATTTTGTTTCCCCAATTCGACTAGACCCCTTTCACTAACATGGCCAAATCTCATGTACCAAATTTTTGTCTTCGACAAAGGTTTCGTGGATGCAACATCTGCAGAACCATTGGCAACATCAGTCTCAAGGGTATACAAGCCTTGTTTCTTCACACCTCTTAAAAACTCCTTCGACCCCTTCATGAATTTTAGAATACTTTTCTCTCCTTGGAAAACATATCCTTTCTTGTTGAGTTCACTAAGAGAAATCAAATTTCTCTTCAAATCAGGTACATACCTAATTTCAGTCAACAACTTTATTGACTCATATGGAGCTTGAATCTCACAGATCCAACACCTGCAATCTTACAAGCTTTATCATTTCCAAGCAATACAGATCCACCATCTTAATCACATAGTTCCTCGAACAGGTCTTTGTTTGGAGTCATGTGCCAAGTGCAACCTGAATCCATAATCCACTCTTTATTTGAGTCGCTGTTTGAAACTACAAGAACATCATATGAGTTGAAATCATCTTGAACAATGGTTGCGTTTCAAATATCCTTAACTCCATGATCTTTCAGGCGTTCAGGGCACACTTTTCTTGTATGAATCTCCTTCTTACAGTGATAACATTGAATACCAGATGTATCACCACTATAAGACTTTTGCTAACTTTTACACTTCTTCTTGTCTAACTTGTTATCTCTCTTTTTGAATTCCGCCTTAACCGACAGGCCTTCACCAGTCGAAGATGGCTTGTGCTCCTTTCGTTCGTTCAAATCCTTAGAATACAAGGCTGATTGAAATTCTTCAAAGGCCAGAGAATCTCTTCCATACAAGAGAGTTTATTTTAAGTGAGCATGTGATATGGGCAAAGCACACAACAACAACAACACATGATCTTCATCCTCGATCTTGACATCAATATTTTCAAGATAAAAAATCAGCTTGTTGAACATATCCAAATGCTCATCCAAAACTTTGTCTTCACTCATCTTGAATGAATACGGAGCTTGCTTCAGGTAGAGGCGATTGACCAACAATTTGGTCATGTACAGACTTTCGAGTTTCACCCATAACCTCGACGCCGTCGTCTCTTTCAAAACCTATCGAAGAACCTTATCAACAAGGCTCAATAAGATGGTGTTGTGGGATTTCTCTACCATAGTCATTTTTTCTTTATCCGTTAACGTAACCTCCACGGTTTCGACTCCCTTCAACGCTTCTAAACAACCCCCCTGAACCAATAAGACTTTCATCTTCAAGTGCCACAGACCGAAATCGTTCACTCTAGTGAACTTTTCAATCTCATACTTTGTTGATGACATCTTCTCCACACTCATCGTTCCAATTTGTTGTGAAAATGATACCGAAATAACAAAGTATAATCGGATTCTTGATCGGCAAGAAACCCACAAGGATAGAAAAGAGGGAAGCAAGAAGAACACGGTGAAATTGGTTATAAAATGTTATTCTTTACTTTCTCTTTGAAACAAGATTACAAGTATTACAGAATAACAAATAACATCTCTCACCCTAATTAGGTATTGCGTTATACAATGATGAAAGGCTAGTATGTTATTTATAAGAAAACTAACACACTAAACTAATGGGATTCTACACACAGGCCCATTACACAAACTAAGTTAGAAAATAAGCTAACTTTAACAATTGGGCATTACAAATAAGCCCAATTCGACATGCTAACAATCCTAGCATACTTCGATTACAACATGTGAACAGACTTCGACGACATGCTAAGGTTTTTCGAATTGTCGAACCAAGAAGCTACCATTCGATCATACTAGAGTTCAATCCAATATCTCGCACCTAAATTAGCATTATAGAAAATCACGAGGCAGAAGAACTTGTGGCAACTTTTTTGCCACGTGAAAATCAAGCCACAACTTTGTCTCGTGATTTTTACGTCGCAAAGTTTTGCATGTGATTTTCACGTATCAAAATTTTGTTGAATTCCTGTTGCGCCACAGACCTGAAGGTCAGGTTGGCAGATTTGCCACGTGAATTTAATGACACAAATATCAGTTTTGCATCGTGTTTCTCACGCCACTAAATTGAAATATTTTATTAAAAAAAATTAATAAATAATTAAAATCATAAAATTAATAATATAAAATCTATAAATTTGTTTACCATTAAAAATATTAATTTTAATTAATAATTAAAATTCTAATATTTTCAAATAATAATTAGAAATATAATTTCAATTAAAAATGATTAAATTTAAAATAATTTAAAATGTTTTATAAAAATTAATATTAAAATTAAAATAACAATATAAAAAAAATCAATCAACATCATAATCGTCGTCATCCATAGCTTTGTCCACATCATAATCATCATCATCCACACCACCCCCATTGAATTATTTATCTGGTTCCCTTGTTGTGAGAGCAATTGTGGCATTATTTCCTCCATCTCAATTTGTCTCTTCTCCATTTCCTTCATTTAGGCATTCATCACCGCCTCACATTCTGCCGCCTCGCGTCTAGCCTTAGTTAGTGCCAATTATTGCATTGTTTCCATCATTTGGAGTGTCAGTTGTTGTGGACGTGACGTTCATTCCCCATCATTAATTCTTTCAAATAATATTCTATCCCTTAGTCTTTTGTTCCCGACCAAAGATCTAACACCAAATAAACATACTTTAGATCCTCTCCCTCCAGTGACTAAACTCCAAATATAAAGATCCACACGATCATCAATCGGGGTATACTTAGGATTTTGAATTAAAAATTCTGCAAACAATATTTGACGGTCCTCCTACACATACAAAAAAAAAATTTAAATTAAATATAGTTTAACTAATTTAGTTATATGCAAGAATTAAATTAAATTAAATTAAGAAATATAGTCACTGATTTTCACGCCACAAACAACTTTAAATTAGTTGCCACATGAAAATTTCACCATAACTTTACCACTAAATATTAATATAATTTAAACAATTTATTCATATATAGAAATTAGTTTAAATAAAATAATACAACATAAACAACTTATCAAAGTTAATATGGTACGTTCATCAACAATATTCCTTAATTTTTTTGTACGAGTCTTTGTAACCAGTTCATTCATTCGTGGGGGTCTCCCCAAATCCTTAGACTAATTAATAAAACTAACTTTATTTAAAAATATATAGTAAATCAAAATATAACCTAAAAAAGTAGTTATAATTACCATGCATCGAGCATGTTCAACAACACTAATGCTTCCAACTGCATTTAGGTACCCCATTTTCAAATGCTCTCATTTTCTTTATAATTTCAGATCTTGCCTTAAAACTAGGTGTATCCCAATAGACAAGAAGTTCATCAAAAACTTCATTGCCTATCCATTTATGACGAACACATTGTTCTTCCCAACCACGTCTAGCACACTGTAGCATGTTAGAAAGTCAGATTGTTGTTCTGTCGCGTGAAATTTTTTCAATATTAGCCTCGTTAATTATTTTCCACGTACACTTTTCCTGCAATGTTTTATGACATTCAAATAAATTGTTAGATCATTATAATAAAAAAAGATAATTAAAATAAAAATAACTTAAAATAAATTCATTATACCTTAAATTTTCTAAACCAAACATCTTTACCACTCTTGGAAAGTTCTCGAAATCTCTTCTAAGATTTTTTTATATATTTGTTGAATAACATAACTTATACATTTGACATCAATCCGACTCGACTCGAAACTAAACTACAATAATTTGAATAAGTATTATTAAATCTAAAAAAAGACAACAAGTTTACTTAAATTAAAAATTTATAAATTAGAAACTTATGATTGTATTGTTTGTATGATGTCATATCATTTGACTTGCACTGTGCATTGAATTAAAAATTCTTTTTAACCTTGGCATTATCGAAAGATGAAACATGAACTTCACTGCTACATGTTTTTGCTTACAGTTAATGGCTTTATTGCGAACTTTATGTCTTGGACTCTTACAGAACTTACATTCCTCCAACGCTCCATCATTATTATCAAAATTATTGTCATAAAATAACATGCAACCACTAATGCAATAATCAATCTTTCTTACTTGTAAATCCAACTTCGACACCAACCTCTTTGCATCATAAAAACTTGTAGGCAAGTTGTCTTTCGTAGGAGTCGCGTCAAACATCATTTTTGTGAAGAATTTCAAACATTGATCATGAATGTTCCTATTTGACTTTGCGACCAATAATCTCACCATTGATAATTTTAAGTCTGACATCCCTCAAACAACAACGCATTCATTTCTTTCAACAACTAATAAAATCTTTATGCTTCCTCATTCGACAACTCTTCCCCCATCAAAATATTTAGGTTAATCATAGATCACATTCACCCCAAAAGCATTGCCAACCATCTCATCAATCAGATTAAATTGTTCATCATATTTCATATGTGATCGAATACTCGAAGCATGCATATTAGTTGTCTCTGGTACATTACTCAGTAGTTCTTCTCCATTATATGTCCAAATCCCATAATTTTCAATGAAATCCACTCTCTTCAAATGACGCTCTACTTCCTATGGGTCACTAATTATAGGTCTACATTCATATTTAAGACAATGACTCTTACTCCTCCTTCGCGCCGACAACATTCTTGAGCAAATATCCACGTAATAAACCCTTTAACTCCCTCCTTAAAATTTGATTGAAGTCCACGTCTTCTTGGACACAATCTATCGTACATCCAACTACGATAGTATCGATAATATTCCATACTGCACATTTGTACAATCATTGCCATTTTAATACATTTTAATTAAAATGTAATTTTAATATATCGAACAATTTTGAGAATTTTAGTAAAACATTAACCGCAAATATTAACAAACTTAATAACTATGCAAAATAATATTTTTTTTTCACATTGTTTTAACATAACTACATTTCATATTATGTTTAATCAAATTGTATTTACTTACTTAAATAAAAATATTACTTATTATATATAGTTACTATAAATACTACATAATATTTACTTATAATATATTTCATTACTAATAATATTTACTTAAAAAACTATATACTTACTTAATAATATTTTTATTTACATACAACCAGCATTTATTTTTCAAAATTCGCCTTCTTTTCTCAATTTCTCTCATATGTACTAGTACATATTTTTACTTACTTAAAATCAGTATTCATTTTTTCAAAATTCATCTTCTTTTTAAAGATGTATCTCAAAAATGATTTTATGAAATTGTATTCAAAATAACTTTATCATTTTTTGAAATTATGATATAAAAAAAACATGAAGTACGTAAAATAATATTTAAAAAAAATCTATTTAAACCAAAACATATAACACTATAAAAATTATTTTAAAAAAAAACTGAAATATACGGGGCCTAAATGTTTTCAATGTCACAGTAAAAAAAAGAGTACAACAATACACATTTTCATAAATATTATAAACTTAATGGAATGACCTTTACATTTTCTTGTCCTAGTACATCTCCTCAAAATATAAATGTAGAAAGAAAAATTTGCAACATAAATATTATCATCCAAAGTCTTTCTCATGCCTCCCCACCACTTTCATTTTCATTTTCATTTTGGGTTCATGCTCTAGTAATGATCACATACCTTCTAATCATCCCACCAACAAAAAGCTTGCCCTTAAAACACTCACTAAAAATCTCTGCCAAAAATATCGATCATTTCTATTTAAATCAATAAAATGCTGCAAAATTTCCTATCGACATTTATAAAAAGATGTATCTTTTGACTTTCTTAAAAATGATTTTTATAGTGTTACATGTTTTGATTTAAATAGATTCTTTTAAAATATTATTTTACATATTTGATTCTTTTATTTATTTATTTTATATCAAAATTTCAAAAAATGATGATGTTATTTTGAATACAATTCCATAAAATCATTTTTTATATACATCTTTCTAAAAACATCATGTAATTTTTACTAAATTTAAACTTCAATAATATATATATATATATATATATATATATATATATATATATATATATATATATATATATATATATATATATATATATATATATATATATATATATATATATATATATATATATATATATATATATATATATATATATATATATATATATATATATATATATATATATATATATATATATATATATATATATATATATATATATATATCCGTCAAAATTATTCATTTAATTTATAAAATAATAGTTTATAAAAATCATTTTTAAAATATAAAAAATATCTATTTTTAAAGTTAAAACAAACAAACTCTTATTTTCTTTCTTAATTGTCTTTTAAGATAGTATAAATTGGAGAAAAATAGA
This sequence comes from Lathyrus oleraceus, assembly GCF_024323335.1. Taxonomy (NCBI): domain Eukaryota; kingdom Viridiplantae; phylum Streptophyta; class Magnoliopsida; order Fabales; family Fabaceae; genus Lathyrus; species Lathyrus oleraceus. The sequence continues at coordinate 480,432,477 of NC_066582.1, read as the reverse complement.
TCGCATGTAAGATATTTGTAAAGAGAAAAGAGAATATATATTGACTCCGTAAAATATTGATATGAAGCATGTATTTTGCCAAAATACGTTTTTATTTTTAAAATATTAATATGACTTGACAAATTAAAATATTTTAATTGAATGTGTGTAATGTCGATTTAATTCACTATTAGTATCTTTAAACTTTATTTGTAAAATGAAAAGTCCATAATTTAACATTCATTAAATCATAAAATAAAATAAAAATACAAGAGGTACAAACATCAAAAGTAAATTTCATTCATTAATATAAAATACAAGAGCAAACAAACAAACAAAAAAATAACATGATCACCATAATAGGGAATTTGATTACTCCTTATTTTTTATTTAGAACAACAACACACCAAATCATATCAATCTCTTTAGATAGATATACTGTAGGGAATGTCTCTACAAGTCAATCCTTCCTCGCTAGAAGGATAGAGAAATGTGTAAGGCATATTCACAGGCCCATATCGATTTCTCAACGACTCATCATTGTTCCTTCCAATGAGTTTTTGCTAAACTTCAGACAACTTCCTTCCAAACCTCTTGAATACCTCTAATGGTAGTGAATCAGAAGTCCAAAGTTCACCTTTATTTCTCTGTCCAAGGTACTGCTCATCCGAAGCATGCCTTGATAAGACCTCTAAAATTGTTAGGTCAGTAAGGGCATCATTTTTTGAGGTGATTATTTTCAAATACGCCTTCTAAAAGTTCTTAGAAAGCTCATCATATTCAACAGAGCCTTTTTCAGGCATTAATCTTCTGTTTTTAGTTGGTCGATTAAGGATGTATCCTCCATATAGATATTGTCCAAAATTAATAGTAGCATGTAGTGTTGAAGCTATCCATATGAAGATGGTGCAGGCTTTAATCAACTCTGCACGAGTTTTCATCTTATACCACCATGTTGCATTCTTCAAGTCACAATGACCCACCTCTACAACTTCTTTCCAGAATGCTTGGAGTTCAGAATCTTGCACAATAGCAGCATCTGACTTATAGTAGGAGTTCACATATTCTTCAACCCATAACTTTATAGCAACCCATATATCTAGCCCATCAATAGCATAAGGGTAATCCTCTATCAGAAGACGAAGACCATGTGGAGAAGTTGGAACCTCAACAGCCACTCCCCTAAGTAACAAGCAAGATCTTGATCATAACATAAAAAATACTTTTAATACTTTTAAGAACAACATTTATTTAACTAATTATTAAAATTGCATTTATAGTCTTAATCATATTCTAGTTATTATAGAGAATCG